>NC_092338.1:269455500-269808500 GCF_046630445.1 Rutidosis leptorrhynchoides | reverse complement strand
CACTTTTGAAAGACTTAAATACACTTATCAAAATACTTCTACTTAACAAAAATGCTTACAATTACATTCTCGTTCAGTTTCATCAACAATTCTACTCGTATGCACCCGTATTCGTACTCGTACAATACACAGCTTTTAGATGTATGTACTATTGGTATATACACTCCAATGATCAGCTCTTAGCAGCCCATGTGAGTCACCTAACACATGTGGGAACCATTATTTGGCAACTAGCATGAAATATCTCATAAGATTACAAAAATATGAGTAATCATTCATGACTTATTTACATGAAAACAAAATTACATATCCTTTATATCTAATCCATACACCAACGACCAAAAACACCTACAAACACTTTCATTCTTCAATTTTCTTCATCTAATTGAACTCTCTCAAGTTCTATCTTCAAGTTCTAAGTGTTCTTCATAAATTCCAAAAGTTCTAGTTTCATAAAATCAAGAATACTTTCAAGTTTGCTAGCTCACTTCCAATCTTGTAAGGTGATCATCCAACCTCAAGAAATCTTTGTTTCTTACAGTAGGTTATCATTCTAATACAAGGTAATAATCATATTCAAACTTTGGTTCAATTTCTATAACTATAACAATCTTATTTCAAGTGATGATCTTACTTGAACTTGTTTTCGTGTCATGATTTTGCTTCAAGAACTTTGAGCCATCCAAGGATCCATTGAAGCTAGATCCATTTTTCTCTTTTCCAGTAGGTTCATCCAAGGAACTTAAGGTAGTAATGATGTTCATAACATCATTCGATTCATACATATAAAGCTATCTTATTCGAAGGTTTAAACTTGTAATCACTAGAACATAGTTTAGTTAATTCTAAACTTGTTCGCAAATAAAAGTTAATCCTTCTAACTTGACTTTTAAAATCAACTAAACACATGTTCTATATCTATATGATATGCTAACTTAATGATTTAAAACCTGGAAACACGAAAAACACCGTAAAACCGGATTTACGCCGTCGTAGTAACACCGCGGGCTGTTTTGGGTTAGTTAATTAAAAACTATGATAAACTTTGATTTAAAAGTTGTTATTCTGAGAAAATTATTTTTATTATGAACATGAAACTATATCCAAAAATTATGGTTAAACTCAAAGTGGAAGTATGTTTTCTAAAATGGTCATCTAGACGTCGTTCTTTCGACTGAAATGACTACCTTTACAAAAACGACTTGTAACTTATTTTTCCGACTAGAAACCTATACTTTTTTTGTTTAGATTCATAAAATAGAGTTCAATATGAAACCATAGCAATTTGATTCACTCAAAATGGATTTAAAATGAAGAAGTTATGGGTAAAACAAGATTGGATAATTTTTCTCATTTTAGCTACGTGAAAATTGGTAACAAATCTATTCCAACCATAACTTAATCAACTTGTATTATATATTATGTAATCTTGAGATACCATAGACACGTATACAATGTTTCGACCTATCATGTCGACACATCTATATATATTTCGGAACAACCATAGACACTCTATATGTGAATGTTGGAGTTAGCTATACAGGGTTGAGGTTGATTCCAAAATATATATAGTTTGAGTTGTGATCAATACTGAGATACGTATACACTGGGTCGTGGATTGATTCAAGATAATATTTATCGATTTATTTCTGTACATCTAACTGTGGACAACTAGTTGTAGGTTACTAACGAGGACAGCTGACTTAATAAACTTAAAACATCAAAATATATTAAAAGTGTTGTAAATATATTTTGAACATACTTTGATATATATGTATATATTGTTATAGGTTCGTGAATCAACCAGTGGCCAAGTCTTACTTCCCGACGAAGTAAAAATCTGTGAAAGTGAGTTATAGTCCCACTTTTAAAATCTAATATTTTTGGGATGAGAATACATGCAGGTTTTATAAATGATTTACAAAATAGACACAAGTACGTGAAACTACATTCTATGGTTGAATTATCGAAATCGAATATGCCCCTTTTTATTAAGTCTGGTAATCTAAGAATTAGGGAACAGACACCCTAATTGACGCGAATCCTAAAGATAGATCTATTGGGCCTAACAAACCCCATCCAAAGTACCGGATGCTTTAGTACTTCGAAATTTATATCATATCCGAAGGGTGTCCCGGAATGATGGGGATATTCTTATATATGCATCTTGTTATTGTCGGTTACCAGGTGTTCACCATATGAATGATTTTTATCTCTATGTATGGGATGTGTATTGAAATATGAAATCTTGTGGTCTATTGTTACGATTTGATATATATAGGTTAAACCTATAACTCACCAACATTTTGTTGACGTTTTAAGCATGTTTATTCTCAGGTGATTATTAAGAGCTTCCGCTGTCGCATACTTAAATAAGGACAAGATTTGGAGTCCATGCTTGTATGATATTGTGTAAAAACTGCATTCAAGAAACTTATTTTGATGTAACATATTTGTATTGTAAACCATTATGTAATGGTCGTGTGTAAACAGGATATTTTAGATTATCATTATTTGATAATCTACGTAAAGCTTTTTAAACCTTTATTGATGAAATAAAGGTTATGGTTTGTTTAAAAATGAATGCAGTCTTTGAAAAACGTCTCATATAGAGGTCAAAACCTCGCAACGAAATCAATTAATATGGAACGTTTTTAATCAATAAGAACGGGACATTTCATCATCGATGAAAATAATGACAAACTTGTCAAGATATGGCCCACACACTCGGTTCATAAGGTCCATGAACACAGCTGGTGCGTTAGTCAATCCAAACGGCATAATCATAAACTCGTAATGACCATAACGCGTCCTAAAAGCAGTTTTTGGAATATCATCCTCCTTTACTCGCATTTGATGATATCCAGAACGTAAATCGATTTTCAAATAAACCGACGAGCCTTGTAGTTGATCAAATAAGTCGTCAATTCTCGGCAGTGGATAACGGTTTTTGATGGTAAGTTTATTCAACTCTCTGTAGTCAATACACAACCTAAATGTACCATCCTTCTTCTTGACAAATAAAACAAGAGCTCCCCATGGTGATGTGCTTGGTTGAATGAAACCACGTCCTAATAGTTCTTGCAGTTGGCTTTGCAGTTCTTTCATCTCGCTGGATGTGAGTCTGTTAGGAGCACGAGATATTGGTGCAGCTCCTGGTACAAGATCTATTTGAAATTCAACGGATCGATGTGGGGGTAATCCCGGTAATTCTTTCGGAAATACATCGGGAAATTCTTTTACGATGGGAACATCATTGATGCTCTTTTCTTCAGTTTGTACTTTCTCGACGTGTGCTAGAACAGCATAGCAACCTTTTCTTATTAGTTTTTGTGCCTTCAAATTACTAATAAGATGTATCTTCGTGTTGCCCTTTTCTACGTACACCATTAAGGGTTTTCCTTTTTCTCGTATAATGTGAATTACATTTTTGTAACAAACGATCTTTGCTTTCACTTCTTTCAACCAGTCCATACCGATTATCACATCAAAACTCCCTAACTCTACTGGTATCAAGTCAATCTTAATTGTTTTGCTAACCAGTTTAATTTCTCGATTCCGACATATATTATCTGCTGAAATTAATTTACCATTTGCTAATTCGAGTAAAAATTTACTATCCAAAGGCGTCAATGAACAATTTAATTTAGCACAAAAATCTCTACTCATATAGCTTATATCCGCACCCGAATCAAATAAAAATTAATCATATTTATTGTCAATAAGAAATGTACCCGTAACAAGCTCCGGGTCTTCCTGTGCCTCTGCCGCATTAATATTGAAAACTCCTCCGCGGCCTTGTCCATTCGTGTTCTCCTGGTTCGGGCAATTTCTAATAATGTGGCCCGGTTTTCCACATTTATAACAAACTACATTAGCATAACTTGCTCTGACACTACTTGCTCCGCCATTACTCGTTTCGACACCATTTGTTCCTTTCGTTCTGTTAACCCCTGGTCCGTAGACCTCACACTTCACCGCGCTATGACCATTTCTTTTACACTTGTTGCAAAATTTGGTGCAGAACCCCGAGTGATACTTTTCACACCTTTGGCATAGCTGCTTCTGATTGTTGTTGTTGCAGTTGTTATTGTTGTTGGAATGATTGTTATAGTTGTTGTTGTTGTTTTGCCGTTTGTTGTAGTTGCGATTGATGTTGCGATTGTTGGGATAGTTGTTATTGTTTTGGTGACTCTTATCACTGTTTTCCTCCCACTTTCTTTTGACTAGCTTCACGTTGGCCTCTTCGGCCGCCTGTTCTTTAATTCTTCCCTCAATCTGGTTCACTAGTTTGTGAGCCATTCTACATGCCTTTTGTATGGAGGCAGGCTCGTGTGAACTTATATCTTCTTGGATTCTCTCCGGTAACCCTTTCACAAATGAGTCGATCTTCTCTTCCTCATCTTCGAACGCTCTCAACCCTGTATAGCTAACTCCAACATTACTGCATATAGAGTGTCTATGGTTGTTCCAAATAATATATATACATGGGTCGATATGATATGTCAAAACATTTGCATACATGTCTATGGTATCCCAAGATTACATAATATATTAGAATACATGTATAATACAATATAAGTTAGCTAGGATATGATTTGTATAGAATTGTTAATATTTCCCGTATCTACAAAAATCAAAAAATATCCAATCTTGTTTTACCCATAACTTCTTCATTTTAAATCCGTTTTTAGTGAATCAAAATGCTATGGTTTTATATTGAACTCTATTTTATGAATCTAAACAGAAAAAGTATAGGTTTATAGTCGGAAATATAAGTTACAAGTCATTTTTGTAAGAGGTAGTCATTTCAGTCGAAAGAACGACGTCTTGATGACCATTTTGAAAAACATACTTCCACTTTGAGTTTAACCATGATTTTTGGATATAGTTTCATGTTCATAAGAAAAATCATTTTTCCCAGAAGAACAACTTTTAAATCAAAGTTTATCATAGTTTTTAATTATCAAACCCAAAACAGCCCGCTGTGTTACTACGACGGCGTATGTCCATTTTTACGGTGTTTTTCGTGTTTCCAGGTTTTAAATCATTAAGTTAGTATATCATATGGATATAGAACATGTGTTTAGTTGATTTTAAAATTCAAGTTAGTGTTGGGATTTAACAAGTTTTAAAACTCTTAAAACCATTTAAGATTATAATCAAAACAGAAGCGTGTAATTATCAAGTTTTACTTGTTAAACTTCAACCAATTTAAAGCTAAATCCCATGGATCAAGTTGTGAACATTATCCTTACATATTAACAAGAGAAGGAGAGAGTTTATACCTCCTCAAAACAAGGTTTGAGGGCTGAAATGAAAAGGAAATGATGAAGAAGTAATGCACCAACACTGCCCTTTAACTTAGTTAGGTTTTAGACACTTAATCACCTTTAAACCAAGCTTGTAACCCCCTTCCTTTGAACCCAAAATTCTGGACAGCAGCTTGTCAAAAGATGATGATGAATGGAGTCTCAAAACTATGAAACCTCAAGAGATAATACCCCAAACTTTGCACCAACACCTTGTACTTTGGTTAGGATTTAATCAACACTTGAGAATAAGCTTGCTAAAAGAAAAATGATCTCCTTTTCCCCTTTGAAAAGTCACGGCAGAAACAGCAAAAGGGAAGGGAGAAAATGCAGTTTTTTTTTTGCTTATTTTGTGTGTATTGCATGTGTGTGTTTACTACAAGTCTCTAGACCATGCTTATAGAGAATGGCAATTGTAATTGACCAAGAAAAGCATCTAAGCATGTGTGCAAGAGTCCCCATGCCACTACATACATTTAAATAAAATAGTTTTTATAAAATTTGATTTTATAAAATTGAATTTTATAAAATATATTTTATAAACTTACATTTTATTTATTATGTTTACATCTTATATAAAACCTATTTTATAGAATGTAACATAATTAATTAATTATTTACCTATAAATAATTAAATCCATATCATATAAATTATTCCATAATTTATATATATATATACACATCAAGCAATATTTAAGAAAACCATTTTTCTTGAAGTTCAAGTGTCGCGTATTTGATCAATGAACCAATCGTTAAAATCAAATACGAATAAGGTGTTGGTAAGTTTGTTATTGGGTATGACCCTAATTGGATCAAAACATATTAGCCACGTTAATTTAATATGTCTCTCGGGCATACGAAATACCATCAATCTCCCACTTGCACGAGAAACATAAGAAATTAATGCAAGTGATGGATACCACCTAACGACCGTCCATCACCCCCAATATGTTATGACTTTGTGACATTCAATAACATCATCCTTTTCGAGTTACCATCTCGAATATGAATAGGTGAATCTTTCATTATATCCTTTCATCCTAGATGTCATGTCAAATCCAAGAGATACAGAGTGACCACTCTCTTATAGACTCAACTTTATCAGGCCTTAGACATCTTACTCTCAACGAATAAGAGGGACAAATTCCATCTTGACTACATACGTCCTAGATACACACTTTGTATTATACCTGAGCTCTTCCTTATGTACTACCATATTTCAGAATAGCGAAGGAAAGAGTCAAGGCATAATACTCGGTAAATATCAGAACCCAATATGTATCTCAGGTCAGAGGATACGATGATATTCGCCTTTACTCAAGATTACATGTGATCAACCACAAAGGCTCCATACAGTAAATCTTGAGAGCGGGTCTTCCAATATTTGTATCCCACAAATATCTATGAACCTTGTGATGTCGAACGAGGTGTATATAAAATAGCTTATATTTTACTAGGAAATACTATTAAATACGATACAATTTTACACAAGATATTTATTTATTTATAGAATGGATATACTTAAACCTTGCTACAACACTTATAGGCAGTGTACCTAATCGTACAGTAGTGTAGTTTTTAGTAAGTCCGGTTCGTTCCACAGGGAAATCTTTAAACAAAGCTCAACGCTATATTAGTTTACTTTTATAAAAATACAAATATATATATAAGTAATATTATTATTATAAAGGGGGGTTTTTACCGTTTAATGACCGGTTTGTCGATTTTAAGACTTTAGTCGCAGTTAAAACCTAATGTAAAATATAAAATAAATACAAGACTTAAATTAAAGCTTAAAGTAAATAACGATAATGAAATTACGAATAATAAAAATGCGATAAAATTAAATTGCGATAATTAAAAAGTACGATAATTAAAAGTGCGATTAAATAAAATAACAATAAATAAAAGTGCGATAATTAGAAGTGCAATTAAATATAAAATAGAGGAAATTAAATATGAAATAAAAGAATTATGCTTATTTAAACTTCCGTAATCATGATGTTTGACGTGTTGATTTTAGTTTTATGCCCTTGGGTTAATTGTCCTTTGTCCTGGATTATTCAATATGTCCGTCTGGTTTTTGTCCATAACAGTCCATCAGTCATAAATATAAATTGCAAGTGTCCTTGACAAATTATTATTATACCCGAAGTTAAATATTCCAACTAATTGGGGATTCGAATTGTAACAAGGTTTTAATACTTTGTTTAATGAATACACCAGGTTATCGACTGCGTGTAAACCAAGGTTTTACTACTTTGTTAACAATTACACCAATTACCCTTGAATGTAATTTCACCCCTGTTTCAATTATTCTAGTGGCTATTAATCCATTCCCGTGTCCGGTTAAATGAACGATTATTCGTACATATAAATACCCCGCCCATCGTGTCCGATCGAGTGTATATGGTAATTTATAGGGACGCCCAATTGTAAATCTTTATATTAACATTAACAAACTTTCATTTAGTTAAACAAATATAAAGCCCATTAATAGCCCATAGTCTAGTTTTCACAAGTGTCGTTCTTTTGTCCAAACCCCAATTATGGTACAAAGCCCAATTACCCAATTTTAGTAATTAGCCCAACATCATGATTACTTCGTTTTAAATAAGCATAATAATAACTTAGCTACGAGACATTAATATAAAAAGGTTGAACATAACTTACAATGATTAAAAATAGCGTAGCGTTACACGGACAGAATTTCGACTTACACCCTTACAACATTCGCTAACATACCCTTATTATTAGAATTATAATTAAAATTAAAATATAAATTATAAATATAAATATATATTACTTCGTATGAATGAGAAGAAAAAAATGATGATGATTTTGATCAGAATTCGGGTTGATTTATAGCCAGACTTGATTTTTGGGGCTCCGCGACTCGCGGCCAAATACCCTTAAAACTCCGCGAGTCGCGGAGAGGTATTTACAGTTTACACCCTTGCAGTTTCCTGCTGCCGACGGTTTTAAATATATATATATAATATATATATAATTAATATAATTAATTATATATTATATTATATTTATATACATAGTTAACTTGTAATTTTTAGTCCGTTGCGTCGAGCGTTAAGAATTGACTCTGGTCCCGGTTCCGGATTTTTGAACGTCCTCGCGTACAATTTAATATCTTGTACTTTGCGTTTTGAATCTTGTACTCTTGTGATTTTGAGACGTTTCTTATCAATAATTGGAACCTTTTTGATTGTCTTTTGTTCTTTTGAGCTTTTTGGTCGTTTGCGTCTTCAAATCGTCGAATCTGTCTTTTGTCTTCACCTTTTATTATTTAAACGAATATCACTTGTAAATAGAACAATTGCAACTAAAAGCTTGTTTTTCTTGAGGAATAATGCTATGAAATATATGTTCGTTTTTAGCATTATCAAATATTCCCACACTTGAGCGTTGCTTGTCCTCAAGCAATATTGTCTTGAAATACTAGAATCACTTCTTTATTCTTCACACTTTGTACATCAGTGATTTCTATATGGCGGTATAAACAATGGTAGTAACGATATGGTTTACAGTCCCACATGACTATAAAAATTTAGATCCATTAAGGAAATTGGATCTTTATTAAAACATTTGATCTTTTGAAATCTAGTTTTTACCCTAGATAAGTTTTCCGGAATAACCCTTTACCGGTGTTTGCAAAATATTTTGTGGGTTTGGTGGGTTTCAGATTTGAAAATTTTAGCTCAAAACTTGCGGTTTTGTGTCACCCACTTGCTAACCTTGTATTTGGAAAGCAACACGTCCAGTTTACTTGTTCCGTATATTACCTTTCGGCAAACTACCGTCCGGTTGTAAAGGAAAGCGTTGAACAAGCAACTGTTAAGGCAATGTCCCGTGACATGCTTTTGATTATGGTCTATAACGTGTCGGACGCAATTACTATCCTTGGTAGGAGCAATAGTAAAGCTCACCCTTATAATTTTTCGGTCTGGCACAAGGTCCTGTCTTTGACCATGCTATGCAACCACCGTTCTTACGGTTGACACCCGATTTAGTTCAGGTGACCTAATGAATTCCAGGTGAATTCCTAGGATTCTACGTTCAATGGTAATGAACGCATTGAAAATAGGGTTTTCAGAAAACAAATCGGTTTGTATTTTTGATCAAAATATTTTCTCGTTTAAGCTCGAGTTTAGATATCATCGAATTCCATGAGTTTGAATTCTCAATCTTTAAGGTCAATCTCTAGGATTGAGTAATATCAGGCTTAAAAGCTGATTTTTGATCTTTAAGGAGATTATCCTTTCTGGGGATCTGATTCATTAGTCTTATCCAGCTAATTTGCATGGTGCCTCCCCATTGTACGAGATAAATCCTTCTCATGGTTAGGATAAATCTGACCACTTGGCGACCCTGTTTAATGCTGAGGTCCGTGGATTTCCTGCTGATTTTAGTGATGACTTTTCTAGATTTTTCGTCAACCTACAGCTGGTCTGGACGACAACTTCATGACCTAAATCAAGAAGCGCGTGTCTTTTTCGGAAGACTTTACTTCCTTTTAATGATGGAATTGATTCATCGTGTAGATCCATCTCTTCTTTTCTTTCATCGTGTAAAACAGTTTAGTTTAGTCCAAAGCAAAAGTATTTTCAATTATTTGTTACAGATATATGTGACATATGTTTAAGATAACTTGGTAAATTTTCCCATACTTGGCTTTTTATTTTTCTTTTTATCGTCCTCTATTCCATTTTAAATGAATTTTGACGTTTTAGTTTGTTTCTCAATTTATGTCCTTTCCGAGGTAACAATAATTTCGGTGTTAAAACCTAGTTTTATCGTTCATAAATATGTATAAACATGATTTTGAATTCATTTAATTGAAAATTTTGAAAAATTTTACTAGAATTGGGTAGTCAGTATATAAGACTAGGGCTGTTCTTTTTTATCAGAGAGCACTAGATTCTAATACAACTACTGCTTTACTAGTATTTTTAATGGTAACCAAGTGTATAAAGTAAAAAATTTTAAAATCCGAAAGAATTTAATCCCTTCCCACACTTAAGATCTTGCAATGCCCTCATTTGCAAGAAATCAGTAACAATTTAAATTATTGAGGGTGATTAGTGTGAAAATGATTAAATTTTTACCAAAGTTTCCAAATATATTGGCGTTTGTTTGCTGAATGATAAATGGTGCACATCATTTGTTCATTCCGTCTTGTTGTTATTTCACATATATTTTGCATCTTGTCGTCAAAATTAGTTGCTTTTGCTGAACTTAATGCCAGTCTTTGAAAATGCGTTGTTTTACCCTGTTGTGTACATAAGATAAACTGCAAACATATATACATATTTTTGAAGTTTGGTTTATTACCCCACATTCAAAAATTATTAAAATCTAAGAATAAAAGTTAGATAATTATAAAAATGATTACAATATTAATAAAAGTATTAAACATAACAATAATTACAAATTACAAAATAAAAAAAATAATAATAAGTAAACTAAGGATGATATTGGTACCAATAGGGGTTCCACGCATAACCATAAGTGCTATAGAATGCTTCGGCAGGGTCATACGTAGGATATGGTGGCTGCATCTCTATCGACCAAGGAGGGAAGACGGGTTTCGGTGTAGGAATATAGTTTCTACCTATATGTTGGCAATGCGCTATGATCTGGTTCTGATGAACTTGCCAATCTTCAAATGCTCTCTGTCTAGCATTTTCGTATTCCTGAGAAGCTATAAACCTATGCATTTCTTGCATCTCATTCCCCCCTCCTACATTACCTTGTTCCTGGTTTCTCTCTACCTGTGGATGTCTACCATTGTATCGTACTGCGGCGTTATTTCGCCGCTTCAAAACTTTAGCACCATGGTATACATTCAAACCTATAGTGTCGCGGGGTTCCGGCTCTTCTACCAATAATCCCCCCCGACTTATATCCACACCGAGATATTCACCAATCAAAGTAATAAAAATACCACCTCCTATTATGCTATGTGGACGCATCCCTCGAACCATAGCTGATAAATAATAACCCACACAATATGGTATACTTACAGCGCTGTGTGGGTCTCGAATACACATATGGTAAAACAAATCTTGTTCATTTACCTTTTCTTTGTTTTTACCCCTTTGTGTAATCGAATTAGCTAAAAACCTATGTATTACTCTTAATTCGGCTCTATCTATATCCAAATAAGAGTAGTTTCCCCCTTTGAAACGGTGGTGGCTTGTCATTTGACTCCACACACCGTGTGTATCAAAATTCTCATCTATTTTCCTACCGTTTAGTATCAATCCTCTACAATCGGCAGACGCTAATTCCTCAGGCGTATATATACGTAAAGCCTGAGCCATGTCCAGTAAAGACATGTGGCGCATCGAACCGCCTAACAAAAATCTAATAAAAGAACGATCGGTTAAACTAGCTACCCGATCATTCAACTCTATACTACATAACAACTCTTCACACCATACTTTATATACAGGTCTGCGTATGGTGAATAAACATATCCAGTCATTAAAAGAAGAATTACCATACCTCTGTACCAGTAATTCCCTAATTGGCCCGGCCAATTCTACAGCTTCCAAGGGTCCCCATTCTATGACCCTCGGTACCTCAACAACCTTGGAATGAAGAGTATGCAAACCCCGTTGATATTTTGGATAATCTATCCAAAGTCTGTCAAATCTCAGGTTCGGGTGCAACTGTTCCAAATGCATATCTGAAAAGGTCATGACTGGATGAGGTACATCCTGCCTGTAGTAGTTATCTACCTCCTGTTGTTCCAAGTTCTCAGCAGGAGCATGGCGGGCTTGGGATGAAGATTCACCCCTTTCATTCTGCAAAACACATCAAACACAAATTTTTTTTTTTTTTTTTTTTTTTTTTATTATCATTAACTTATTAAAACAATTAAGAAATTAATTTTAAAATTTTGTTTCCCTTGTTATTTAGGACGAGGTCGTTTCGGATCGATGTCCTAGTCCGTCCCTCGACAAAATTTTAAAATTTGTCTCTTTGTAGCGATTGTTTTAAAAGCTAAGATTTTTGGGTTTTTTTTTCAATGTTTTTGGCATACTTTAATTCAATAAGCTTAAAAATAATGATAATAAAAGTTCTCGTCCCTCCCTCGGGTAAAGCAATTTCGGTTCAAAGACCTAGTCTTCAACTTACGACGAATTTTAAAAATCATATTCTTAACTTAATGAGATAAAGTAAATTTTTGTTTTTAAATTCACACAACTTAAATATAAAATTCAAAATTAAAAATTAAAAAAATTAAAAATTCACACCAAACTTAAAATTTGAAATGCATAAAATTAAAATTTCATATTTTAAAAATTAAAAATTCACACCAAACTTAATTTAAAAATTCATAAATTCATACCAAACTTATATTAATTTTTCAAATATTTACAATTTTAAATATATTGTTTTTACAAAGTTTACAATATTAATTTAAGATTTAAATATTAATTTTAAAAACATGGTAAAAATAAAATTAAAAATCTTTTTGTCTTTTTATCCCACTTTAATCAATCAAATATTATCAAAAATATGCGCCCCTCTTTTCGGTAAAGTAATTTCGGTTCCAAGACCTAATTTAACTCATGACGAATTTTTGAAATATTTTGGGTTGATTGATTAAAGATATTTATACCTTAAGAATAAACGTTAAATTTCGCAGTGATGTAATAAATTTTTGAAGGATATCAATAATTTCGGTCGCCAAACCTAATTTTATTTAATACCAATTTAATACTTTTTAGCGAACAAATTAGCGTTTATTATCAAAAGGTTAAAAATAAAAATAAAAATAAAAACTGTACAGACATACCTGTGAAATAGATTTCTTAGTTATATGATCTATTATATTCATAAGATAGTCGGTTTAATTGGTCTTCCATGGCTGCATAGGCGTAACCTCGAGCATTCATTGTCTTTTCTTCTAAACATATGAACGGTCCGTCTCTGCATAAAGTAACAAATTCGGTATTTGAATAGGTTTGATTATTTGAACATTTACCTCCATGTGACCATTTTCCGCATTTGTGACATTTTTCTAGGTGTCGTGCTCTTCTTTTCGCTGCGGATTTTGATTTTCCTTTACCAAATTGTAACTTATTATCTTCGCATCTGGATCCTTTTCTAACTCCGTCCATTCTTTCTCTGATTACTGATACTATTTCGCTCGGTAGTATGTCATTATTACGTTTAGTGATCAAAGCGTGTAGCATTAGACCATGGTTTAGTTCACAGGCAGTCTTCATTTTGTAAAAACCTAAAAAAATAAAAATTCAGAATGGGGGGAGAAGACTAGTTCTTTAGGGTCTGCTAGGGAAAGACCATACGTGTTCCATTTTCGAGAACTACACGAAAACAGACAATCTAACTCTAACATAAATACATATTTATCCTTTAAAGACTTGATTCTCCCCACACTTAGTTAGCTGTGGTATTGAAATTGTGATTAACTTCGTTGTCGACTTCCATCGGACCATGTATGTAATGTTTAACTCTGTGACCATTAACTTTAAATTCAATCCCATTTGAATTTATTAATTCTATCGTTCCGTATGGGAAAACTCTTTTGACTATGAATGGTCCAGACCATCTTGACTTCAATTTTCCAGGAAATAGCTTGAATCGTGAATTGAAAAGAAGAACTCTGTCTCCTTCTTTAAATTCCCTTGAACTTCTGATTCTTTTATCATGCCATTTCTTCGTTCTTTCTTTATAGATTAACGAATTTTCGTATGCTTCATGTCTTAATTCTTCTAATTCGTTTAGTTGACTTAATCGTAGACGTCCGGCTTCTTGTAAATCAAGATTACATGTCTTCAAAGCCCAAAATGCTTTGTGTTCAATTTCTACTGGAAGATGACATGCTTTTCCATACACAAGTCTAAAAGGTGTGGTTCCAATTGGAGTTTTGTAGGCTGTTCTAAAAGCCCAGAGTGCATCCTCCAATTTAATGGACCATTCCTTCGGATTTGATCCTACGGTTTTCTCTAGAATACGTTTTAAAGCTCGGTTGGTATTTTCAACTTGTCCACTTGTTTGTGGATGATATGCAGTGGAGATTTTATGAGTTACTCCATATCTTTTAAGAACTTTCTCAAGTTGATTATTACAGAAATGAGTACCCCGATCACTTATTAAAGCTTTCGGTGTTCCAAACCTTGCAAAAAGACGTTTTAAAAAGTTGACTACAACTCGTGCATCGTTGGTTGGGAGAGCTTGTGCTTCCGCCCATTTAGATACATAATCAATGGCTACGAGTATATATAGATTGTTATGAGATTTTGGAAATGGACCCATAAAGTCAATACCCCAAATGTCAAATACTTCACATACTTGGATGACATTTTGTGGCATTTCATCACGTTGACTTATTTTTCCGGCCCTTTGACATGCATCACAGGATTTGCAAAGAAGGTGTGCGTCTTTGTAAATTGTAGGCCAATAGAATCCAGCTTCATAAACTTTTCTTGCTGTTAGTTGAGGCCCATAATGCCCTCCTGTTGGTCCTGTGTGACAATGGTTTAAAATTTTACTAGCTTCATCTCCAAATACACATCGGCGTATTATTCCATCGGGACAACTTTTAAACAGATGTGGATCTTCCCAGAAATAGTGTTTTATATCACTGAAGAATTTCTTTCGTCTTTGGTACGATAATCCTTTTTCAAGGAATCCACAAACTAAGTAGTTTGCATAGTCTGCAAACCATGGGATTTCTTTATAATCTATCTTCAATAGATATTCATCAGGAAAGTTGTCTTGTATGGCCGATTCATTCAAAACTTCTAATTCGGGATTTTCAAGACGAGAAAGATGATCAGCGGCGAGATTTTCTGCTCCTCTTTTATCTCGGATTTCAATATCAAACTCTTGTAAGAGTAAGATCCAACGGATTAATCTTGGTTTAGCATCTTGTTTTGAAAATAGGTATTTAAGAGCAGAATGGTCGGTATAGACCACCGTTTTTGCTAGAACGAGATATGATCGAAATTTGTCAAAAGCAAAGACAATAGCAAGGAGTTCTTTTTCAGTAGTTGTATAGTTCGTTTGTGCTCCTTGTAATGTCTTACTAGCATAATATATAGGTTGAAATCGTTTTTCAATCCTTTGTCCTAAAACGGCTCCCATTGCAAAATCACTTGCATCGCACATTAGTTCAAATGGTAGATTCCAATTTGGTGTTATCATGATTGGTGCATTAGTGAGTTTTTCTTTAAGAATATTAAAAGATTTGATACATTCATCTGAAAAGATGAATGGCGCATCCTTTTCTAGGAGTTTATTCATAGGAGTGGCAATTTTAGAAAAATCTTTTATGAAACGTCGGTAAAAACCGGCATGCCCTAGAAAACTCCTAACTCCTCTAACATTGGAGGGATGTGGAAGTTTAGCAATTACATCTACTTTAGCTCTATCCACTTCAATTCCTTCTTTTGAAATTTTATGTCCAAGAACGATGCCTTCTTTAACCATGAAATGGCATTTCTCCCAATTAAGTACTAGATTTGATTTTTCGCATCTAATTAGCATTCGTTCTAGATTAACTAGACATGATTTAAATGTATCACCGAAGACTGAAAAGTCATCCATGAATACTTCCATGCATTCTTCTATCATGTCGTGAAAAATCGCCATCATACACCTTTGAAAGGTTGCATGGGCGTTACAAAGTCCAAATGGCATGCGTTTGTAAGCAAAAGTACCATAAGGGCACGTGAATGTGGTTTTTTCTTGATCTTCGGGTGCTATTGGAATTTGAAAATATCCGGAAAATCCATCTAGGAAACAATAGTAACTATTTCCGGCTAATCTTTCCAACATTTGATCTATGAAAGGTAAGGGAAAGTGATCTTTTCTGGTGGCGTCATTTAATTTTCTATAATCAATACATACACGCCATCCTGTTACAGTCCTAGTAGGAATAAGCTCATTTTTCTCATTTGTGATGACAGTCATGCCACCCTTCTTAGGCACGCATTGAACTGGGCTTACCCATGGACTATCAGAGATTGGATATATCAAACCTGCATCTAGCAGTTTAATAATCTCTTTCTTAACTACATCTTGCATATTAGGATTTAGTCTTCGTTGGCGTTGCACATACGTTTTATGACCTTCTTCCATAAGGATTTTATGTGTGCAATACGAAGGACTTATTCCTTTAATATCATGAATCTTCCATGCAATGGCTGGTTTATGAGCTTTCAACACAGAAATGAGTTGTGATTTCTCATTTTCAGTAAGAGAAGACGATATTATTACAGGTAATTCAGATTCACCATGTAAATAAGCGTATTCCAAATGGTTTGGAAGTGGCTTTAATTCTAATTTCGGAGGTTCTTCTATCGATGATTTATATCGATATCTGTCTTCTTCTTTTAGCATTTGAATTTCTTCTGTTGTTGGTTCATATCCATTAGCTATAAGTGTAGCTAACATTTCAGCCTCATCAATTGGTTCATTTCCTTCTCCTAAAGAACATTCTCCTGTTCCTTGTAATTCTGGAAATTCTTCTAATAATTCTGCATGTGCATCTATAGTTTGAATATAATAACATGTATCATCTGCAGATTGTGGTTGTTGCATTGCTCTATCAACTGAAAAGGTAACACTCTCATCCTCTATACTTAGGGTCAGTTTCTTACCGAACACGTCTATCATTGCTTTAGCCGTGTTTAAGAATGGTCTTCCTAATATGAGAGGAACTTGAGAATCTTCTTCCATGTCCAAAACAACAAAATCTACTGGAAATACTAAAGTACCAACTTTAACTAGCATGTTCTCCATTATCCCTCTAGGATATTTTATTGATCTATCGGCTAGTTGTATGCTTATTCTTGTTGGTTTCAATTTTCCAAGGTCTAGTTTAGCGTATAGTGAATACGGCATTAGATTTATACTAGCACCTAAGTCAGCCAATGCTTCTATTGAACTAAGACTACCCAGAAAACATGGAATTGTGAAACTTCCTGGATCAGATAGTTTTTCTGGTATCTTATTCAACAGCACTGCTGAACAATTTGCATTCATAGTAACAGCCGAGAGTTCTTCCATTTTCTTTCTATTCGTGATTAGATCTTTCAAGAATTTAGCATATCTTGGCATTCCTGAAATTACATCAATGAAAGGAAGATTTACATTTATCTGTTTAAACATATCCAAGAATTTGGATTGCTCGGCTTCAAGTTTTTCCTTCTTCATTTTACTCGGGTAAGGAAGTGGTGGTTGGTATGGTTTAACATAAGGTTTATTCTTAACTGTGTTATCTTCATTAACCTTTTCAACTACCGGTTCTTTTTCCTTATCTTGATCAGGTTGTGGTTCTTGTGGAGTAGGAATAGTTTCATCAGAAGTTACAGGTATTTCAGGTGATTTAAGTGTCGTACCACTTCTTGTGGTAATAGCTTTAGCTGTTTCATTCCGGGGGTTAGCATTTGTATCACTAGGTAGACTTCCCGGTTTTCTTTCACCTATTAACCTTGCTAGGTTACTCACTTCTTGTTCCAGATTTTGAATAGAAGCTTGTTGGTTTCTAAATGCTTGAGCATTTTGTTCATTGGTTTGTTTTTGAGATGTGAAAAACTGCGTTTGAGTTTCAACTAGCTTCGTCATCATATCTTCTAAATTCGGCTTTTTATCATCGGTTTGTTGTGGTGGTTTGTTTTGAAAATTCGGTCTTTGCTGATTGTAAGTATTATTGGATACTTGTTGATTGCTAGGACCTTGTTGGTTGTTGTATGGAATATTTCGGTTATAATTCTGGTTTTGATTGTAAATCGGTCTTGGCGGTTGATAATTATTCTGATAATTATTTCCAGGCCTTTGGTTTATGTATGAAATATTCTCTCTTTGTTCCATTGTTAATTCAATACTGAGACAATCTTTTGTCAAATGTGGTCCTCCACACTGCTCACAACTAATTCGTATAGCATGAATATCTTTAGTCATTTTTTCCATTCGTCTCTCGAAAGCATCTATCTTTGCGGAAATGGAATCTAAGTCATGGCTAGAATCGGCTCTAGCTGCTTTAGATGATCTAATGATGTCTTTTTCTTGGTGCCACTCATGTGAGTGGGAAGCAGTGTTATCAATAATTTTGTAAGCATCAGTTTCGGTTTTCTTCATAATAGAACCACCAGCTGCTATATCTATGTCTTTTCTTGTAGTGATGTCGCATCCTTGGTAGAATATTTGTACTATTTGACAGGTGTCTAAACCATGTTGCGGACATCCTCTTAATAACTTCCCATATCTTGTCCACGCCTCATATAGAGTTTCATTTGGCTTTTGTGTGAACGTAACAATTTCTGCTTGAAGTCTTACGGCTTTTGATGCAGGAAAGAATTGTTTAAGAAATTTGTCAATTAAAACATCCCATGTATCGATCGCCCCTTCAGGTAACGATTCCAACCAATCTTTGGCTTCTCCCTTTAAAGTCCAGGGAAATAACATGAGATATATCTGTTCATCCTCCACTTCTCGGATTTTAAATAGTGTGCAGATCCTATTAAAGGTACGTAGATGTTCATTTGGATCTTCCTTCGGCGCACCACTAAATTGGCATTGATTAGTCACCATGTGTAAAATTTGTCCTTTGATTTCATAATCTGGCGCATTAATGTCTGGATGAGTAATTGCGTGACCTTGGCCAGTGCGTTTAGCTCTCATTCGGTCTTCCATACTTAAAGGTTCCAGATTCTCCATAATTGAATTTGTTGAATCGGTATCACTAGATGATTCTGATTTAATAGTTCGTTCCTCAACAATCTCTGTTTGAATGATTGGTGGTTCCGGAGGAAAGTTTAATGGTTCAGGATCTACGAACCGTTCCTGAATATTTTCCGGATTCTCAATTGTGAGGTTTGTTTCAAAAACTGGATTATCGGAAATTTGAACTGAAGTACTTGGTCGACTGGATGACGATTCTAAAGAAAAATCAACGGCGGTTATATTTGTTAAACGATGTCTTGATCGAGTTACAGGTGGTGAACGTACAAAAGGTGATGAACGTCTTGCTCGGTGCATTCACAGAATATCCTATTAGTTTTTTTTAAAAAGGAAAGAAAAATTATAATAAGTTATCCAATCAATAGACTTTTCTGATTTTGCCCACGTTTCGAATAGCCAAAAGATGCAGCAGAGGGGCAGGATTCGTTTGGTCTCAATATAATTGAGGACTGTTTGGCTCCAATAACCCGGTCCACGTACAAATCCAACTATTACTACGAACCAGAAAATTTTGATGTCTATCAATTTAACCACTTAAAATAAATTTTCGTAATTTTAAGAAATTTAGATAAGAAGTAGAATAAAAATCTAAGTCCTAAAAACTAGAATAGCGAGAAATAAGAGAGAAAAAGAGAGTTCGTCGCAAAAGGTCGAAAAAGAAAAAATGGTTGAAAAATAAAAGGTGACGGAAAAATAAAAGAAACTTATAAAAACTTAAAAATACTTAATTAATTTAACCTTATTACTACAACTAACTTAAAATTATAATCGCAAATTGAAATTACTAATTGGAATGATAATTGATACATAGTAAAAGGTCTAAAAATATTAAAGCTTACAGGAAAAACTAAGTCCCAAATGGAAATAACTTAAAAAGAAACTAAAACTTAAAAAGGCGTCGCAAAATTCTAAAGCACCTAAATCTTAGTCTAAAGAAAAAGCACTTAAGGAATTCTACGGCAAAGCCTAAAAATATAGGAGTAAAAATAACTATAGCAAAAACTAAGTTTAAAATTAATTATGAGCTAAAAATATAAATATTACGCTACAATGATTAAAAAGGTACAAAATATAAAAATATACAAAAAGTTGTAAAAAGTACAATTTTTATAAAAATATTATTTTTATAATATTTATTTAATTAAAACTACTAATTTTACAATTTTAATAAAACTAATTAAACAAAATACATAAATATAAAGTAAAAAGTAAAAATAAAACTAAAATTAATAATAATAATAATAATAATTAAGTTAAATAATAATAATAATAAATTATAACCCGTAATCAATGCGAAATTAGGGTTTTTGTCCGTGTGTCAGAGGGCCTCCGCGAGTCGCGGCGAATAAAGAAGAAAACCCCGCGAGTCGCGGGGTTCAGGAATTCAGTTGACAGCTTTTGTTTTTACGCGTTTTTCTTTATTTTTTTTTTTTTTATTTTGTTTTCTGTTTTTTAAATAATTAAAAGATATTAAAATTAAAACTTATATTTTTATAAACTAAAATAAAAATAAAGAAACTTATAAAACTTAAATATTTAACAAAATCCTAAAAATACTAATATTTTTGTTTTTCTTTTTATATTTTTCGAATTTTTAAAACGTAATTTTACAAAAATGACTTTTAATAAAAGTAGATAAAAAATCTTTTTTTTTTTTTTTATATTAGCGTTGCGCTTCCGGCTTTTAAGATAGAATTTCCCCGGCAGCGGCGCCAAAAATACTTGATGTCGAACGAGGTGTATATAAAATAGCTTATATTTTACTAGGAAATACTATTAAATACGATACAATTTTACACAAGATATTTATTTATTTATAGAATGGATATACTTAAACCTTGCTACAACACTTATAGGCAGTGTACCTAATCGTACAGTAGTGTAGTTTTTAGTAAGTCCGGTTCGTTCCACAGGGAAATCTTTAAACAAAGCTCAACGCTATATTAGTTTACTTTTATAAAAATACAAATATATATATAAGTAATATTATTATTATAAAGGGGGGTTTTTACCGTTTAATGACCGGTTTGTCGATTTTAAGACTTTAGTCGCAGTTAAAACCTAATGTAAAATATAAAATAAATACAAGACTTAAATTAAAGCTTAAAGTAAATAACGATAATGAAATTACGAATAATAAAAATGCGATAAAATTAAATTGCGATAATTAAAAAGTACGATAATTAAAAGTGCGATTAAATAAAATAACAATAAATAAAAGTGCGATAATTAGAAGTGCAATTAAATATAAAATAGAGGAAATTAAATATGAAATAAAAGAATTATGCTTATTTAAACTTCCGTAATCATGATGTTTGACGTGTTGATTTTAGTTTTATGCCCTTGGGTTAATTGTCCTTTGTCCTGGATTATTCAATATGTCCGTCTGGTTTTTGTCCATAACAGTCCATCAGTCATAAATATAAATTGCAAGTGTCCTTGACAAATTATTATTATACCCGAAGTTAAATATTCCAACTAATTGGGGATTCGAATTGTAACAAGGTTTTAATACTTTGTTTAATGAATACACCAGGTTATCGACTGCGTGTAAACCAAGGTTTTACTACTTTGTTAACAATTACACCAATTACCCTTGAATGTAATTTCACCCCTGTTTCAATTATTCTAGTGGCTATTAATCCATTCCCGTGTCCGGTTAAATGAACGATTATTCGTACATATAAATACCCCGCCCATCGTGTCCGATCGAGTGTATATGGTAATTTATAGGGACGCCCAATTGTAAATCTTTATATTAACATTAACAAACTTTCATTTAGTTAAACAAATATAAAGCCCATTAATAGCCCATAGTCTAGTTTCCACAAGTGTCGTTCTTTTGTCCAAACCCCAATTATGGTACAAAGCCCAATTACCCAATTTTAGTAATTAGCCCAACATCATGATTACTTTGTTTTAAATAAGCATAATTATAACTTAGCTACGAGACATTAATATAAAAAGGTTGAACATAACTTACAATGATTAAAAATAGCGTAGCGTTACACGGACAGAATTTCGACTTACACCCTTACAACATTCGCTAACATACCCTTATTATTAGAATTATAATTAAAATTAAAATATAAATTATAAATATAAATATATTACGTATATATTGAGAGAGAGATTGAGAAATAAGATGATAAATTCGATCAGAATTCGGTTGGCTTTATAGCCAGAAGTGAAATTTGGGGCTCCGCGACTCGCGGCAAAATGCCCCTCAAACTCCGCGAGTCGCGGAGAGGTATTTACAATTCACTCCCTTGGAGTTTCCTGCTGCCGACGGTTTTTATTATATATATATAATATATATATAATTAATATAATTAATTATATATTATATTATATTTATATAAATAGTTAACTTGTAATTTTTAGTCCGTTGCGTCGAGCGTTAAGAGTTGACTCTAGTCCCGGTTCCGGATTTTCGAACGTCCTTGCGTACAATTTAATATCTTGTACTTTGCGTTTTGAATCTTGTACTTCTGTGATTTCGAGACGTTTCTTATCAATAATTGGAACCTTTTTGATTGTCTTTTGTACTTTTGAGCTTTTTGGTCGTTTGCGTCTTCAATTCGTCGAATCTGTCTTTTGTCTTCACCTTTTATTATTTAAACGAATATCACTTGTAAATAGAACAATTGCAACTAAAAGCTTGTCTTTCTTGAGGAATAATGCTATGAAATATATGTTCGTTTTTAGCATTATCAAATATTCCCACACTTGAGCGTTGCTTGTCCTCAAGCAATATCGTCTTGAAATACTAGAATCACTTCTTTATTCTTCACACTTTGTACATCAGTGATTTCTATACGGCGGTATAAACAATGGTAGTAACGATATGGTTTACAGTCCCACATGACTATAAAAATTTAGATCCATTAAGGAAATTGGATCTTTATGAAAACATTTGATCTTTTGAAAATTAAATCTAGTTTTTACCCTAGATAAGTTTTCCGGAATAACCCTTTACCGGTGTTTGCAAAATATTTTTGTGGGTTTGGTGGGTTTCAGATTTGAAAATTTTAGCTCAAAACTTGCGGTTTTGTGTCACCCACTTGCTAACCTTGTATTTGGAAAGCAACACGTCCAGTTTACTTGTTCCGTATATTACCTTTCGGCAAACTACCGTCCGGTTGTAAAGGAAAGCGTTGAACAAGCAACTGTTAAGGCAATGTCCCGTGACATGCTTTTGATTATGGTCTATAACGTATCGGACGCAATTACTATCCTTGGTAGGAGCAATAGTAAAGCTCACCCTTATAATTTTTCGGTCTGGCACAAGGTCCTGTCTTTGACCATGCTATGCAACCACCGTTCTTACGGTTGACACCCGATTTAGTTCAGGTGACCTAATGAATTCCAGGTGAATTCCTAGGATTTTACGTTCAATCGTAATGAACGCATTGAAAATAGGGTTTTCAGAAAACAAATCGGTTTGTAATTTTGATCAAAATATTTTCTCGTTTAAGCTCGAGCTTAGATATCATTGAATTCCATGAGTTTGAATTCTCAATCTTTAAGGTCAATCTCTAGGATTGAGTAATATCAGGCTTAAAAGCTGATTTTTGATCTTTAAGGAGATTATCCTTTCTGGGGATCTGATTCATTAGTCTTATCCAGCTAATTTGCATGGTGCCTCCCCATTGTACGAGATAAATCCTTCTCATGGTTAGGATAAATCTGACCACTTGGCGACCCTGTTTAATGCTGAGGTCCGTGGATTTCCTGCTGATTTTAGTGATGACTTTTCTAGATTTTTCGTCAACCTACAGCTGGTCTGGACGACAACTTCATGACCTAAATCAAGAAGCGCGTGTCTTTTTCGGAAGACTTTACTTCCTTTTAATGATGGAATTGATTCATCGTGTAGATCCATCTCTTCTTTTCTTTCATCGGGTAAAACAGTTTAGTTTAGTCCAAAGCAAAAGTATTTTCAATTATTTGTTACAGATATATGTGACATATGTTTAAGATAACTTGGTAAATTTTCCCATACTTGGCTTTTTATTTTTCTTTTTATCGTCCTCTATTCCATTTTAAATGAATTTTGACGTTTTAGTTTGTTTCTCAATTTATGTCCTTTCCGAGGTAACAATAATTTCGGTGTTAAAACCTAGTTTTATCGTTCATAAATATGTATAAACATGATTTTGAATTCATTTAATTGAAAATTTTGAAAAATTTTACTAGAATTAGGTAGTCAGTATATAAGACTAGGGCTGTTCTTTTTTATCAGAGAGCACTAGATTCTAATACAACTACTGCTTTACTAGTATTTTTAATGGTAACCAAGTGTATAAAGTAAAAAATTTTAAAATCCGAAAGAATTTAATCCCTTCCCACACTTAAGATCTTGCAATGCCCTCATTTGCAAGAAATCAGTAACAATTTAAATTATTGAGGGTGATTAGTGTGAAAATGATTAAATTTTTACCAAAGTTTCCAAATATATTGGCGTTTGTTTGCTGAATGATAAATTGTACCTAAGATAGAATTTCCCCGGCAGCGGCGCCAAAAATACTTGATGTCGAACGAGGTGTATATAAAATAGCTTATATTTTACTAGGAAATACTATTAAATACGATACAATTTTACACAAGATATTTATTTATTTATAGAATGGATATACTTAAACCTTGCTACAACACTTATAGGCAGTGTACCTAATCGTACAGTAGTGTAGTTTTTAGTAAGTCCGGTTCGTTCCACAGGGAAATCTTTAAACAAAGCTCAACGCTATATTAGTTTACTTTTATAAAAATACAAATATATATATAAGTAATATTATTATTATAAAGGGGGGTTTTTACCGTTTAATGACCGGTTTGTCGATTTTAAGACTTTAGTCGCAGTTAAAACCTAATGTAAAATATAAAATAAATACAAGACTTTAAATTAAAGCGTAAAGTAAATAACGATAATGAAATTGCGAATAATAAAAATGCGATAAAATTAAATTGCGATAATTAAAAAGTACGATAATTAAAAGTGCGATAAAATAAAATAAATAAAAATGCGATAATTAGAAGTGCAATTAAATATAAAATAAAGGAAATTAAATATGAAATAAAAGAATTATGCTTATTTAAACTTCCGTAATCATGATGTTTGACGTGTTGATTTTAGTTTTATGCCCTTGGGTTAATTGTCCTTTGTCCTGGATTATTCAATATGTCCGTCTGGTTTTTGTCCATAACAGTCCATCAGTCATAAATATAAATTGCAAGTGTCCTTGACAAATTATTATTATACCCGAAGTTAAATATTCCAACTAATTGGGGATTCGAATTGTAACAAGGTTTTAATACTTTGTTTAATGAATACACCAGGTTATCGACTGCGTGTAAACCAAGGTTTTACTACTTTGTTAACAATTACACCAATTACCCTTGAATGTAATTTCACCCCTGTTTCAATTATTCTAGTGGCTATTAATCCATTCCCGTGTCCGGTTAAATGAACGATTATTCGTACATATAAATACCCCGCCCATCGTGTCCGATCGAGTGTATATGGTAATTTATAGGGACGCCCAATTGTAAATCTTTATATTAACATTAACAAACTTTCATTTAGTTAAACAAATATAAAGCCCATTAATAGCCCATAGTCTAGTTTCCACAAGTGTCGTTCTTTTGTCCAAACCCCAATTATGGTACAAAGCCCAATTACCCAATTTTAGTAATTAGCCCAACATCATGATTACTTTGTTTTAAATAAGCATAATTATAACTTAGCTACGAGACATTAATATAAAAAGGTTGAACATAACTTACAATGATTAAAAATAGCGTAGCGTTACACGGACAGAATTTCGACTTACACCCTTACAACATTCGCTAACATACCCTTATTATTAGAATTATAATTAAAATTAAAATATAAATTATAAATATAAATATATTACGTATATATTGAGAGAGAGATTGAGAAATAAGATGATAAATTCGATCAGAATTCGGTTGGCTTTATAGCCAGAAGTGAAATTTGGGGCTCCGCGACTCGCGGCAAAATGCCCCTCAAACTCCGCGAGTCGCGGAGAGGTATTTACAATTCACTCCCTTGGAGTTTCCTGCTGCCGACGGTTTTTATTATATATATATAATATATATATAATTAATATAATTAATTATATATTATATTATATTTATATAAATAGTTAACTTGTAATTTTTAGTCCGTTGCGTCGAGCGTTAAGAGTTGACTCTAGTCCCGGTTCCGGATTTTCGAACGTCCTTGCGTACAATTTAATATCTTGTACTTTGCGTTTTGAATCTTGTACTTCTGTGATTTCGAGACGTTTCTTATCAATAATTGGAACCTTTTTGATTGTCTTTTGTTCTTTTGAGCTTTTTGGTCGTTTGCGTCTTCAATTCGTCGAATCTGTCTTTTGTCTTCACCTTTTATTATTTAAACGAATATCACTTGTAAATAGAACAATTGCAACTAAAAGCTTGTCTTTCTTGAGGAATAATGCTATGAAATATATGTTCGTTTTTAGCATTATCACCTTGGTAGCAACCCTGCCCTACATTCAACCTATGAATGTATAGCAATCCAAGTTCATAATAGTCTAAACCTCACACTCATTCCCACAAATGTGATCGACTACGGAATTTAGAATAATTACTTATTCGTGGATAAAATATGCAAAATAGGAACATAACTCAAAATAAATTAAACCATAATTATATTAATGAGTTTGAACCACTTCGTTCCATTACAGTACTTAAAATAGATCAAGACCAATCACTAGAATATCGAAGCCCTAATGCACAAACATGTCCTTCATGTTTTGCTCCATATAAGAGTTTCGTGAGTGGATCCGCTATGTTATGATCTGTGTGAACTTTGCAAATACATATCTTTCCCTTTTCAACTTCATCCCTAATGTAGTTAAATCTCCGCTCAATGTGACGGGTCTTTTGGTGAGCACGAGGTTCCTTGATTTGAGCAATCGCACCTTCGTTGTCACAAAAGATCTCAAGAGGGTCTTGAATGGAAGGGACCACTCCTAAGTCGTCGATGAATTTCTTCATCCATGCAGCTTCCTGTGCTGCCAATGATGCGGCAATGTACTCCGATTCTGTAGTGGATAATGCAACAACATCCTGTTTTGAACTCTTCCAAGAGACCGCACCTCCATTTAATGTGAAGACATAACCGGATTGTGATCGAGAGTCATCTCGATCAGTTTGGAAACTCGTGTCCACGTAACCTTTTACAGCGAGTTCCTCCTCACCAGACCCATATATTAGAAACATATCCTTAGTCCTCCTAAGGTATTTCAATATACTTTTAACAGTAATCCAATGACTATTTCCTGGGTTATTCTGGTATCTACTTGTCAAGCTTAGAGTGCATGACACACCCGGTCTAGTACATATCATTGCATACATGATAGACCCAATAGCAGATGCGTATGGGACTTTCTTCATTCTCTCTTGTTCATCTTTCGTGGTAGGACACTGAGATGAACTGAGAACGGTTCCTCTTTGAATAGGTACCAAACCTTTCTTAGAGTTTTCCATCTTGAACCTTTTCAAGATTTTGTCAATGTATGTACTTTGACTTAAACCTATCAATCTCTTGGATCTATTCCTATAGATCCCAATCCCCAATATGTATTGTGCTTCTCCAAGATCCTTAATGGAGAAGCATTTACTTAACCAAGTTTTAACACCTTGCATTGCCGGAATATCGTTCCCAAATAACAATATATCATCCACATATAATACAAGGAACATGATTGTGCTCCCACTAGCTTTCTTATATACACAAGCTTCATCACCATTTTTAATGAAGCCAAATTTCTCAGCTTCCTCATTAAAACGATGATTCCACATTCTAGATGCTTGTTTCAATCCGTAGATTGACTTCTTTAACTTGCATACCTTTTTAGGATATTTCGGATCAACAAAACCTTCAGGCTGAACCATATAGACATCTTCCATAAGATATCCATTTAGAAAAGCGGTCTTGACATCCATTTGCCATATTTCGTGATCATAATGAGAAGCAATGGCAAATAATATCCTGATAGACTTTAGCATTGCCACAGGCGAAAAAGTTTCATCATAGTCAACCCCTTGAGTTTGAGTGAAACCTTTTGCTACAAGTCTAGCTTTGTATGTATCCAAGTTTCCATGTATGTCGGTTTTCATTTTGAAAAGCCATTTGCAATCAACTAGCCTAGAGCCAGGGGGTTGCGTAACAAGTTCCCAAACTTGGTTGTCATACATGGATTGCATCTCAGATTTCATGGCTTCCTGCCATTTATCTTTATCAATCCTTGATAAAGCATCTTGGTAGTTTGTTGGTTCATCCAAATCAACCGTATAGTAATCATCTATGAGAAACCCATATCTCTCAGGAGGATTGCTAATCCTACCAGATCTACGAATGTCTTGTGTATTTTGATCATCCATTTGATCACTCTCAACATTTTCATGTTGAGTGCTAGTGTCAACCAATTGTGTATCATCTACTTGATCTTGAACCTCTTCAAGATCTATCTTCCTTTCACTATTTCCTTCCATTAGCAACTTAGTTTCAAGGAATTCCGCCTTCCGAGCAACAAATACATTCTGCTCGGATGGATCATAGAAATAGTATCCCATATCATCCTTGGGATATCCTATGAAGATACACTTCGTGGATCGAGCATCCAACTTATTAGGGACGTAACGCTTAGGATAAGCTTCACATCCCCATACCTTTAAGTATGAAAGAGAAGGAGGTTTTCCAAACCACATCTCATGAGGAGTTCGTTCCACTTTCTTGGTTGGGGCCATATTTAAAATACGAGCCGCGGAGCTTAGACAATAACCCCAAAATGATAGAGGTAACGAGCTTCTTTCCATCATAGATCGAACCATATCCATTAGGGTTCGGTTCCTCCTTTCGGAAACTCCATTAAGTTGGGGTGTTCCGGGTGGAGTAAGTTGTGAGATAATCCCATAACTCCTAAGATGATCTTGGAAGGCATCGCTTAGGTATTCACCTCCTCTATCGGTACGAAGTACCTTAATTGTCCTATTGAGTTGATTTTGTACTTCGTTTTGATATTCTTTGAATGCTTCAAACGTTTCGTCCTTGTGTCTTAACAAGTAGACATATCCGAAACGACTGAAGTCATCAATGAAAGTAACGAAGTATCTTTCACCATTCCTAGTTATGGGCTTAAAGGGTCCACATACATTCGAATGTATTAATCCCAATAAGTCTTTAGCCCTTTCATAGGTCCCTTGGAAAGGTGCTTTTGTCATTTTGCCTTGTAAACAAGATTCACATACATCAAATGAGTCTAGTTCATTTGATTTCAAAAGTCCATTCTTTTGAAGTGTATGCATTCGGTTCTTGTTTATATGGCCAAGGCGACAATGCCATAAATAGGAATAACTCAAATCCCTTTTGAGTTTCTTGGTGCTTGTATGGTATATAGAGCTCGATGATACGTCATCATGAACCAATTCATAAATTCCATTTGAAGGCGAAGCCTTGAAATAGAATACATTGTCTTTAGAAACATGAATATCATCATCAATAAAATTAACAACGTAACCACATTGTTTTAAGCAAGAAATAGAAATAATGTTTCTACACAAATCCGGAGCATACAAAACATTTTCTAAAATAAGTTCCAATCCGCTTGGAAGCTTCAAAATAAAATCTCCTTGAGCTTTAACATGCACCTTTGCACCATTGCCCATATAGAGACTTGATGTTCCCGCCTTATGATCACTTCTTTTGAACCCCTGCAAAGAATTGCAAATATGAGTTCCACATCCCGTGTCTAATACCCATGTATTAGAAGAAGTAATACTAAGCTCTATATATACCATATAGATATTACCTGAGGTTTGCCCTGCATCCCTCTTATCCTTCAACTCCTTAAGATAGACCGGACAGTTTCGTTTCCAATGACCCATCTCACCGCAACCAAAACATGGGTCTTCTTTGGGGTTTGCCTTCTCGGCTACCTTTTGCTTCTTAGCCTTGTTGATGGTTGGGGTAACCATCTTCCCTTTCCCTTTGCCTTGATGGGCGGGTCCTTTTCTCTTGGCCACCTTTGGGTTAGAGGTGTTACCTTTTGACCCACCTTGATCGATTGCTAACACGGGTAAAGCCCTTTTACCCATGCTAGTTTCCGCCGTTCTAAGCATACCGTGAAGCTCACCTATGCTCTTATCCATCCCATTCATATTGTAATTGATTACAAATTGATCAAACCTTTTTGATAGGGAGTTAAGGATAAGATCGGTGGCTAACTCATTAGATATGTTTAGGTTAAGGCGGTTAGCACGATCGATAAGGCTTTTCATCTTAAGTACATAAGATGAAACCGATTGGGTATCGTCCTTACGACAAGCATGTAGCGCCCGAACCGTTTCGAAACGCTCGACACGCGCTTGTTGGAGGAACATCTCCTTCAATTACGTTATCATGTCGTATGCACTATGATGCTCGAAATCCTTTTGGAGTTCGGGTAACATAGTCCCAAGCATTAAGCATGAGACTTGAAGGGAGTCGTGGCAATACTTATCGTAAGAGGCCATTACCTCCATATCATGCTCATCCGGTTGATCGGGAATGGGGTCCTCAAGTACATACGCTTTATCCTCTTGTTTTAGGACAATCCGAAGATTGCGGAACCAATCCATAAAGTTGGTATGATTGAGTTTGTCTTTCTCGAGGAGAGACCGTAACGATAGGTTGTTCATGTTAAGTGGTGCGTTTTGCATGTTGTTGTTGTTATTAGCGGCCATCTACGAAATTTAACAAAGTTTGTTTAAGTATTAATTTTAATTTAACATCCAATACCCTTTAAATCAAATTGAATTATTAAATTCTAGAATCCAACGGTAAACCAAATTTTCGTTAGGTGACCTTTATCCCGCAATTTGATTTAGCTAGGTAGTCAATAAATGACAATTGCAATCCATTTGCAACTTCTAGAGTATGGGATCATGCAATCCTTTTGCATGGCATATTTATCCCATCAACGCCTATTTGTTCCTCATGCTTCGGTGACCCTAAGTTCATGATTCCCAAATCAAGTCGTCCTACTTGTATAGACTTGTAAATTCAGCATACATGTGGTTAGGTGACCTTTATCCCACAAGCATGCGAAATTTACCTTAATCATATTAGTTTGCTCATAACGGTTAGGTGACCTTTATCCCATCATGAGTTCCCTAATACTTTTAAGTGTCACACAATAGGATGGCGTTAAACTTGTTTACCTTGTTTGTAAAAGGGATTTTAAGTTTTCATTAATTCTAGTTTGAGAAAACTTTTATGCCATACACCAACATGCATTTAGTGTATGGTACTTATGAAAAACCAATTTCATGTCTTGTAATTTAGCCAATTACTTGATATAAACCATTTTATATACGTTATCCTTTTCTTGTTCTTAATAACCATTTATTAAGGTTTTTGGTTGCAATTTTAATTCAACCATTTAAATTACCATTTTGCATGTACTTAGTACGTCTAATTTAACCAATTAAATTGTCGTTTTGTTTGTTGTTATCTTGTGATTAATTGTATCAACCAAACATACAAAACAATAATCATACAAACAACCACACATGCAAAATAAGTGTGTCACAATCTAGCCATTTTGGTGGACATTTGTTTAGCCGAAAACAAATGTCACCGGTTAAGGGGTTAATCATACAAAGTAGGAGATTTCAAATCTCCCACTTAATCTTGCATCCATATGCACCTTGTGTTCTTCAAGTCTTCATCATCTTGTATCTTCATTTTTACAAAATATGTATCCTAATACATTTTATCTAGAAAATGAAATTACAACCTATTCTATTTTACATACCAAATATAAAATGAATTACATAACCAAATGAATGAATTATTACAAACCAATTGAACAATTATTACATGCCATTGAATAATTATAATTACAAACCAAATGAATCATAAATCAACCAAATATAGCATGCAATCAACACACGGTCAAGGCTAGGATTGTGAACATCAACATACAACCAATTGTGACCAAAATGCAAGAGCCCAAACCCAATTTTGGAGCCCTAACAATTCGGCATTCATCAAACACCCTCCCAAAACTCATTTGTTTTTGCAATCTACATTCATGCATGTTACAAGGTGGGTTTTAAACAACAATTCGAAGCATATTTCAACAACTTCGGCTCTAGATACCATTGTTGGGATTTAACAAGTTTTAAAACTCTTAAAACCATTTAAGATTATAATCAAAACGGAAGCGTGTAATTATCAAGTTTTACTTGTTAAACTTCAACCAATTTAAAGCTAAATCCCATGGATCAAGTTGTGAACATTATGCTTACATATTAACAAGAGAAGGAGAGAGTTTATACCTCCTCAAAACAAGGTTTGAGGGCTGAAATGAAAAGGAAATGATGAAGAAGTAATGCACCAACACTACCCTTTAACTTAGTTAGGTTTTAGACACTTAATCACATTTAAACCAACCTTGTTACCCCCTTCCTTTGAACCCAAAATTCTGGACAGCAGCTTGTCAAAAGATGATGATGAATGGAGTCTCAAAACTATGAAACCTCAAGAGATAATACCCTAAACTTTGCACCAACACCTTGTACTTTGGTTAGGATTTAATCAACACTTGAGAATAAGCTTGCTAAAAGAAAAATGATCTCCTTTTCCCCTTTGAAAAGTCACGGCAGAAACAGCAAAAGGGAAGGGAGAAAATGCAGTTTTTTTTTGCTTATTTTGTGTGTATTGCATGTGTGTGTTTACTACAAGTCTCTAGACCATGCTTATAGAGAATGGCAATTGTAATTGACCAAGAAAAGCATCTAAGCATGTGTGCAAGAGTCCCCATGCCACTACATACATTTAAATAAAATGGTTTTTATAAAATTTGATTTTATAAAATTGAATTTTATAAAATATATTTTATAAACTTACATTTTATTTATTATGTTTACATCTTCTATAAAACCTATTTTATAGAATGTAACATAATTAATTAATTATTTACCTATAAATAATTAAATCCATATCATATAAATTATTCCATAATTTATATATATATACACATCTAGCAATATTTAAGAAAACCTTTTTTCTTGAAGTTCAAGTGTCGCGTATTTGATCAATGAACCAATCGTTAAAATCAAATACGAATAAGGTGTTGGTAAGTTTGTTATTGGGTATGACCCGAATTGGATCAAAACATATTAGCCACGTTAATTTAATATGTCTCTCTGGCATACGAAATACCTTCAGTTAGAAGGATTAACTTTTGTTTGCGAACAAGTTTAAAATTAACTAAACTATGTTCTTGTGATTTCAAGTTTAAACCTTCGAATAAGATAGCTTTATATGTACGAATCGAATGATGTTATGAACATAATTACTACCTCAAGTTTTGTGGATAAACCTACTGGAAAAAAGATAAATGGATCTTGCTTCAAAGGATCATGGATGGCTTGAAAGTTCTTGAAGTAGAATCATGACACGAAAACAAGTTCAAGTAAGATTTCCACTCGAAATAAGATTGTTATAGTTATAGAAATTGAATCAAAGTTTGAATATGAGTATTACCTTGTATTAGAAAGATATATTACTGTAAATAAGAAAGATTTCTTGAGGTTGGATGATCACTCTACAAGATTGGAAGTAAGCTAGCAAACTTGGAAGTATTCTTGATTTTATGAAACTAGAACTTGTAGAATTTATGAAGAACACTTAGAACTTGAATATAGAACTTTAGAGAGATCAATTAGATGAATAAAATTGAAGAATGAAAGTGTTTGTAGGTGTTTTTGGTCGTTGGTGTATGGATTAGATATAAAGGATATGTAATTTTGTTTTCATGTAAATAAGTCATGAATGATTACTCATATTTTTGTAATTTTATGAGATATTTCATGCTAGTTTCCAAATGATGGTTCTCACATGTGTTAGGTGACTCACATGGGCTGCTAAGAGTTGATCATTGGAGTATATATACCAATAGTACATACATCTAAAAGCTGTGTATTGTACGAGTACGAATACGAGTGCATACGAGTAGAATTGTTGATGATACTAAACGAGGATGTAATTGTAAGCATTTTTGTTAAGTAGAAGTATTTTGATAAGTTTCTTGAAGTCTTTCAAAAGTGTATGAATACATATTAAAACACTACATGTATATACATTTTAACTGAGTCGTTAAGTCATCTTTAATCGTTACATGTAAGTGTTGTTTTGAAACCTTTAGGTTAACGATCTTGTTAAATGTTGTTAACCCAATGTTTATAATATCAAATGAGATTTTAAATTATTATATTATCATGATATTATGATGTACGAATATCTCTTAATATGATATATATACATTAAATGTCGTTACAACGATAATCGTTACATATATGTCTCGTTTCAAAATCATTAAGTTAGTAGTCTTGTTTTTACATATGTAGTTCATTGTTAATATACTTAATGATATGTTTAATTATCATAATATCATGTTAACTATATATATAACCATATATATGTCATCATATAGTTTTTACATGTTTTAACGTTCGTGAATCACCGGTCAACTTGGGTGGTCAATTGTCTATATGAAACCTATTTCAATTAATCAAGTCTTAACAAGTTTGATTGCTTAACATGTAGGAAACACTTAATCATGTAAATAACAATTTCATTTAATATATATATAAACATGAAAAAGTTCGGGTCACTACAGTACCTACCCGTTAAATAAATTTCGTCCCGAAATTTTAAGTAGTTGGAGGTGTTGATGTATCTTCTGGAAATAAATGCGGGTATTTCTTCTTCATCTGATCTTCCCATTCCCAGGTGAACTCGGGTCCTCTACGAGCATTCCATCGAACTTAACAATTGGTATCTTGTTTTGCTTAAGTCTTTTAACCTCACGATCCATTATTTCGATGGGTTCTTCGATGAATTGAAGTTTTTTGTTGATTTGGATTTCATCTAACGGAATAGTGAGATCTTCTTTAGCAAAACATTTCTTCAAATTTGAGACATGGAAAGAGTTATGTACAGCCGCGAGTTGTTGAGGTAACTCAAGTCGGTAAGCTACTGGTCCGACACGATCAATAATCTTGAATGGTCCAATATACCTTGGATTTAATTTCCCTCGTTTACCAAATCGAACAACGCCTTTCCAAGGTGCAACTTTAAGCATAACCATCTCTCCAATTTCAAATTCTATATCTTTTCTTTTAATGTCAGCGTAACTCTTTTGTCGACTTTGGGCGGTTTTCAACCGTTGTTGAATTTGGATGATCTTCTCGGTAGTTTCTTGTATTATCTAAGGACCCGTAATCTGTCTATCTCCCACTTCACTCCAATAAATCGGAGACCTGCACTTTCTACCATAAAGTGATTCAAACGGTGCCATCTCAATGCTTGAATGGTAGCTGTTGTTGTAGGAAAATTCTGCTAACGGTAGATGTCGATCCCAACTGTTTCCAAAATCAATAACACATGCTCGTAGCATGTCTTCAAGCGTTTGTATCATCCTTTTGCTCTGCCCATCAGTTTGTGGATGATAGGCAGTACTCATGTCTAAACGAGTTCCTAATGCTTGCTGTAATGTCTGCCAAAATCTTGAAATAAATCTGCCATCCCTATCAGAGATAATAGAGATTGGTATTCCATGTCTGGAGATGACTTCCTTCAAATACAGTCATGCTAACTTCTCCATTTTGTCATCTTCTCTTATTGGCAGGAAGTGTGCTGATTTGGTGAGAAGATTAACTATTACCCAAATAGTACCAAAACCACTTGCAGTCCTTGGCAATTTAGTGATGAAATCCATGGTAATGTTTTCCCATTTCCATTCCGGGATTCCGGGTTGTTGAAGTAGACCTGATGGTTTCTGATGCTCAGCTTTGACCTTAGAACACGTCAAACATTCTCCTACGTATTTAGCAACATCGGCTTTCATACCCGGCCACCAAAAATGTTTCTTGAGATCATTGTACATCTTCTCCGTTCTAGGATGTATTGAGTATCTGGTTTTATGACCTTCTCTAAGTACCATTTCTCTCATATCTCCAAATTTTGGTACCCAAATCCTTTCAGCCCTATATCGGGTTCCGTCTTCCCGAATATTAAGATGCTTCTCCGATCCTTTGGGTATTTCATCCTTTAAATTTCCCTCTTTTAAAACTTCTTGTTGCACCTCCTTTATTTGAGTAGTAAGGTTATTGTGAATCATTATATTCATAGATTTTACTCGAATGGGTTCTCTATCCTTCCTGCTCAAGGAGTCGGCTACCACATTTACCTTCCCCAGGTGGTAACGAATCTCAAAGTCGTAATCATTCAACAATTCAATCCACCTACACTGCCTCATATTCAGTTGTTTCTGATTAAATATGTGTTGAAGACTTTTGTGGTCGGTATATATAATACTTTTGACCCCATATAAGTAGTGCCTCCAAGTCTTTAATGCAAAAACAACCGCGCCTAATTCCAAATCATGCGTCGTATAATTTTTTTCATGAATCTTCAATTTTCTAGACGCATAAGCAATCACCTTCATTCGTTGCATTAATACACAACCGAGACCTTGCTTTGATGCGTCACAATAAATCACAAAATCATCATTCCCTTCAGGCAATGATAATATAGGTGCCGTAGTTAGCTTTTTCTTCAATAACTTAAACGCCTTATCTTGTTCATCCTTCTATTCAAATTTCTTCCCTTTAAGCGTTAATGCAGTTAAGGGTTTTTGTATTTTGGAGAAATCTTGGATGAATCTTCTGTAGTAACCAGCCAATCCTAAAAATTGACGTATATGCTTCAGAGTTTTTGGGATTTCCCACTTTTCAACGGTTTCAATCTTTGTCGGGTCCACCTGGATACCTTCTTTGTTCACTATATGACCGAGGAATTGAACTTCTTCTAACCAAAATGTACACTTTGAAAACTTAGCGTACAGTTTTTCTTTCCTCAATACTTCTAGCACTTTTCTCAAATGTTCTTCGTGCTCTTGATCATTCTTTGAGTAAATAAGTATGTCATCAATGAAAACAATGACAAACTTGTCAAGATATGGCCCACACACTCGGTTCATAAGGTCCATGAACACAGCTGGTGCGTTAGTCAATCCAAACGGCATAATCATAAACTCGTAATGACCATAACGCGTCCTAAAAGCAGTTTTTGGAATATCATCCTCCTTTACTCGCATTTGATGATATCCAGAACGTAAATCGATTTTCAAATAAACCGACGAGCCTTGTAGTTGATCAAATAAGTCGTCAATTCTCGGCAGTGGATAACGGTTTTTGATGGTAAGTTTATTCAACTCTCTGTAGTCAATACACAACCTAATGTACCATCCTTCTTCTTGACAAACAAAATAGGAGCTCCCCATGGTGATGTGCTTGGTTGAATGAAACCACGTCCTAATAGTTCTTGCAGTTGGCTTTGCAGTTCTTTCATCTTGCTGAGTGCGAGTCTGTAAGAAGCACGAGATATTGGTGCAGCTCCTGGTACAAGATCTATTTGAAATTCAACGGATCGATGTGGGGGTAATCCCGGTAATTCTTTCGGAAATACATCAGGAAATTCTTTTGCGACGGGAACATCATTGATGTTCTTTTCTTCAGTTTGTACTTTCTCGACGTGTGTTAGAACAGCATAGCAACCTTTTCTTATTAGTTTTTGTGCCTTCAAATTACTAATAAGATGTAGCTTCGTGTTGCCCTTTTCTCCGTACACCATTAAGGGTTTTCCTTTTTCTCGTATAATGTGAATTACATTTTTGTAACAAACGATCTTTGCTTTCACTTCTTTCAACCAGTCCATACCGATTATCACATCAAAACTCCTTAACTCTACTGGTATCAAGTCAATCTTAAATGTTTTGCTAACCAGTTTAATTTCTCGATTCCGACATATATTATCTGCTGAAATTAATTTACCATTTGCTAATTCGAGTAAAAATTTACTATCCAAAGGCGTCAATGGACAACTTAATTTAGCACAAAAATCTCTACTCATATAGCTTATATCCGCACCCGAATCAAATAAAACGTAAGCATATTTATTGTCAATAAGAAATGTACCCGTAACAAGCTCCGGGTCTTCCTGTGCCTCTGCCGCATTAATATTGAAAACTCTTCCGCGGCCTTGTCCATTCGTGTTCTCCTGGTTCGGGCAATTTCTAATAATGTGGCCTGGTTTTCCACATTTATAACAAACTACATTGGCATAACTTGCTCCGACACTACTTGCTCCGCCATTACTCGTTCCGAAACCATTTGTTCCTTTTGTTCTGTTAACCCCTGGCCGTAGACCTCACACTTCGCCGCGCTATGACCATTTCTTTTACACTTGTTGCAAAATTTGGTGCAGAACCCCAAGTGATACTTTTCACACCTTTGGCATAGCTGCTTCTGATTGTTGTTGTTGTTGCGGTTGTTATTGTTGTTGGAATGATTGTTATATTTGTTGTTGTTGTTTTGCCGTTTGTTATAGTTGCGATTGATGTTGCGATTGTTGGGATAGTTGTTGTTGTTTTGGTGACTCTTATCACCGTTTTCCTCCCACTTTCTTTTGACTAGCTTCACGTTGGCCTCTTCGGCCGCCTGTTCTTTAATTCTTCCCTCAATCTGGTTCACTAGTTTGTGAGCCATTCTACATGCCTTTTGTATGGTGGCAGGCTCGTGTGAACTTATATCTTCTTGGATTCTCTCCGGTAACCCTTTCACAAACGCGTCGATCTTCTCTTCCTCATCTTCGAACGCTCTCGGACACAATAGGCACAATTCTGTGAATCGTCTTTAGTACGAAGTAATATCGAATCCATGTGTTCGTAACCCTCTAAGTTCTGACTTGAGCTTATTGACCTAGGTTCTAGGATGGTACTTCTCGTTCATCAAGTGTTTGAATGCTGAGCACGGTAGCGCATAAGCAGCATCTTGTCCCACTTGCTCTAGATAGGTATTGCACCATGTTAACGCAATACCTGTGAAGGTATGCGTAGCGTACTTCAGTTTGTCTCCTTCAGCACACTTACTTATGGCAAAGACCGATTCAACTTTCTCGATCCACCGTTTCAATCCGATTGGTCCTTCGGTCCCATCAAATTCTGAAGGTTTGCAGGCAGTGAATTCCTTGTAGGAGCATCCTACACGATTTCTTGCGCCGTTAGCTATATTGCTAGGTTCAGAGTTATTGTTGGTATGTAGCTCGGCCTGTACTGCGGCTATGTTTGAAGCAAGAAAGGCACAAAATTCCTCTTCGCTCATATTCAAGGTGTGTCGAGTAGTCGGTGCCATTTCCTTCAAAATAGTCAAATGAAACGAGTTAATCATATAGAATATCAAGAGTAGTAAATAGTATTTTGTAGCGTAATATGAACTTATTTATAAAAGCTCTTTCTTCATATTAGCGTTTTATACTCTTTAATTCGGGTAGTACCTACCCGTTAAGTTCATACTTAGTAGCTAACATACCATTTCAACTACTACAATTCTATATGAAAAACTAATCACAAAAAAAAAATATATCATATTCAAACCTTTATATACAATAATTTGCAAACTTACAATACCGCTATTTTACATATAGCATGAAATATAGCACATAAAACTTTGATACAAAGTAGTTGCGAAGATAATTCTAGTTAATAAATAAGGCGTTCAGCAAAGGCAATAAAGACACGTAATTCATACGTCCATAAACAAGTCATGCATTCTGGTTTTACTATTACCACTTCCCATCCTTGGTTTTGTGGAACATAACCGTTGTGACCGATAGTAAGACAATGTGTTGTAACGTCGTCAAAAGGATGAAAGTTACGTAATGACCAACAGTCTCGTAAAAACCTAAAAATCTCATTTCTTACCCCAATTACCGACTCCGTCACTTGTGGGAACGTTTTGTTTAATAGTTGTAGCCCGATGTTCTTGTTCTCACTTTGTTGAGAAGCGAACATTACTAACCCGTAAGCATAACATGCTTCTTTATGTTGCATTTTAGCCGCTTTTTCTAAATCATGAAGTCCTATATTCGGATATATTGAGTCAAAATAATTTCTTAACCCGTTGCGTAAAATAGCATTTGGGTTCCCCGCAATATATGCGTCAAAGTAAACACATCGTAACTTATGGATTTCCCAATGTGATATCCCCCATCTTTCGAACGAAAGCCTTTTATAAACCAAGGCATTCTTGGAACGTTCTTCGAATGTCTTACAAACTGATCTCGCCTTAAATAGTTGTGCCGAGGAATTCTGACCGACTCTAGACAAGATTTCATCAATCATGTCTCCGGGTAGGTCTCTTAAAATATTGGGTTGTCTATCCATTTTGTGTTTTTATACTGTAAAATAGACAAGAGTTAGATTCATAAAAAAATACTTATTAATACAAGCAATTTTTACATATATCATAAAGCATAAGCACACTAAATTACATATATTACACCACACGAATACAACTATCTTATTCCGACTCGCTCGTTTCTTCTTCTTCGGTTTTGGTTCATTTTGCCAAGTTTCTAGGGATATATGATGTTCCCCTAATACGAGCCGTCGTTTTCCACATTGGTTTAGAAAAACCTGGTGGTTTAGAGGTTCCCGGGTTATTGTCACAACTTAAGAAATACGGGTGTTGACGATACATACGGGTGTTGGAATCAAATTTCTCTATTCTTATGCCCTTTCCCTTATTGTTCTCTTTTGCCTTATTAAATTGTGTTGGGGTAATTTCTATAACATCATCGAAATCCTTGTCGGGATCCGATTCATCGGAGAATTGGTAATCCTCCCAATACTTTGCTTCCTTGGCGGAAACACCATTGACCATAATTAACTTTGGTTGGTTGGTTGAGGATTTTCTTCTACTTAACCGTTTTATTATTTCCCCCACTAGTTCTATTTCTTCTTCCGGTTTCGATTCTTCTTTTGGTTCCGATTCTTCTTCCGGTTCTGACTCTTCTTCCGGTTCCTCTTCGGGAACTTGTGAATCAGTCCACTAATCATTCCAATTTACATTTGACTCTTCATTATTATTAGGTGAGTCAATGGGACTTGTTCTAGAGGTAGACATCTATCACATAATATTAAACACGTTAAGAGATTAATATATCACATAATATTCACATGTTAAAAATATATAGTTTCCAACAAAATTTTTTAAGCAATCATTTTTCAAGTAAACACGGTCGAAGTCCAGACTCACTAATGCATCCTAACAAACTCGATAAGACACACTAATGCAAAATTCTGGTTCTCTAAGACCAACGCTCGGATACCAACTGAAATGTCCCGTTCATATTGATTATAAACGTTCCATATTAATTGATTTCGTTGCGAGGCTTTGAACTCTATATGAGACGTTTTTCAAAGACTGCATTCATTTTTAAAACAACCATAACCTTTATTTTATCAATAAAGGTTTCAAAAGCATTACGTAGATTATCAAATAATGATAATCTAAAATATACTGTTTACACACGACCATTACATAATGGTTTACAATAGAAATATATTACATCGACATATGTTTCTTGAATGCAGATTTTACACAATATCATACAAACATGGACTCCAAATCTTGTCCTTATTTTAGTATGCAACAGCGGAAGCTCTTAGTATTCACCTGAGAATAAACATGCTTTAAATGTCAACAAAAATGTTGGTGAGTTATAGGTTTAACCTATATATATCAAATCGTAACAATAGACCACAAGATTTCATATTTCAATATATATCCCATACATAGAGATAAAAATCATTCATATGGTGAACACCTGGTAACCGACACTAACAAGATGCATATATATGAATATCCCCATCATTCCGGGACAGCCTTCGGATATGATATAAATTTCGAAGTACTAAAGCATCTGGTACTTTGGATGGGGTTTGTTAGGCCCAATAGATCTATCTTTAGGATTCGCGTCAATTAGGGTGTCTGTTCCCTAATTCTTAGATTACCAGACTTAATAAAAAGGGGCATATTCGATTTCGATAATTCAACCATAGAATGTGGTTTCACGTACTTGTGTCTATTTTGTAAATCATTTATAAAACCTGCATGTATTCTCATCCCAAAAATATTAGATTTGAAAAGTGGGACTATAACTCACTTTCACAGATTTTTACTTCGTCTGGAAGTAAGACTTGGCCACTGGTCGATTCACGAACCTAGAACAAATATGTACATATATATCAAAGTATGTTCAAAATATATTTACAACACTTTTAAAACATTTTGATGTTTTAAGTTTATTAAGTCAGCTGTCCTCGTTAGTAACCTACAACTAGTTGTCCACAGTTAGATGTACAGAAATAAATCGATATATATATTATCTTGAATCAATCCACGATCCAGTGTATACACGTCTCAGGCTAGATCACAACTCAAAGTATATATATTTTTGGAATCAACCTCAACCCTGTATAGCTAACTCCAACATTACTGCTTATAGAGTGTCTATGGTTGTTCCAAATAATATATATACATGGGTCGATATGATATGTCAAAACATTTGCATACGTGTCTATGGTATCCCAAGATTACATAATATATTAGAATACATGTATAATACAATATAAGTTAGCTAGGATATGATTTGTATAGAATTGTTAATATTTCCCGTAGCTACAAAAATCAAAAAATATCCAATCTTATTTACCCATAACTTCTTCATTTAAAATCCGTTTTGAGTGAATCAAAATGCTATGGTTTCATATTGAACTCTATTTTATTAATCTAAACAGAAAAAGTATAGGTTTATATTCAGAAATATAAGTTACAAGTCATTTTTTTAAGAGGTAGTCATTTCAGTCAAAAGAACGACGTCTTGATGACCATTTTGAAAAACATACTTCCACTTTGAGTTTAACCATGATTTTTGGATATAGTTTCATGTTCATAAGAAAAATCATTTTTCCCAGAATAACAACTTTTAAATCAAAGTTTATCATAGTTTTTAATTATCAAACCTAAAACAGCCCGCAGTGTTACTACGACGGCGTCTGTCCAGTTTTACGGTGTTTTTCGTGTTTCCAGGTTTTAAATCATTAAGTTAGCATATCATATAGATATAGAACATGTGTTTAGTTGATTTTAAAAATCAAGTTAGAAGGATTAACTTTTGTTTGCGAATAAGTTTAGAATTAACTAAACTATGTTCTAGTGATTTCAAGTTTAAACCTTCGAATAAGATAGCTTTATATGTATGAATTGAATGATGTTATGAATATCATTACTACCTCAAGTTTTGTGGATAAAAATACTGGAAAAAATACAAATGTATCTAGCTTCAAAGGATCTTGGATGGCTTGAAAGTTCTTGAAGTAGAATCATGACACGAAAACAAGTTCAAGTAAGATTTCCACTCGAAATAAGATTGTTATAGTTATAGAAATTGAATCAAAGTTTGAATATGATTATTACCTTGTATTATAAAGATATCTTACTGTAAATAAGAAAGATTTCTTGAGGTTGGATGATCACTCTACAAGATTGGAAGTAAGCTAGCAAATTTGGAAGTATTCTTGATTTTATGAAACTAGAACTTGTAGAATTTATGAAGAACACTTAGAACTTGAAGATAGAACTTGAGAGAGATCAATTAGATGAAGAAAATTTAAGAATGAAAGTGTTTTTAGGTGTTTTTGGTTGTTGGTGTATGGATTAGATATAAAGGATATGTAATTTTGTTTTCATGTAAATAAGTCATGAATGATTACTCATATTTTTGTAATTTTATGAGATATTTCATGCTAGTTGCCAAATGATGGTTCCTACATGTGTTAGGTGACTCACATGGGCTGCTAAGAGCTGATCATTGGAGTGTATATACCAATAGTACATACATCTAAAAGCTGTGTATTGTACGAGTACGAATACGGGTGCATACGAGTAGAATTGTTCATGATACTGAACGAGGATGTAATTGTAAGCATTTTTGTTAAGTAGAAGTATTTTGATAAGTGTCTTGAAGTATTTCAAAAGTGTATGAATACATATTAAAACACTACATGTATATACATTTTAACTGAGTCGTTAAGTCATCGTTAGTCGTTACATGTAAGTGTTGTTTTGAAACCTTTAGGTTAACGATCTTGTTAAATGTTGTTAACCCAATGTTTATAATATCAAATGAGATTTTAAATTATTATATTATCATGATATTATGATGTACTAATATTTCTTAATATGATATATATACATTAAATGTCGTTACAACGATAATCGTTACATATATGTCTCGTTTCAAAATCATTAAGTTAGTAGTCTTGTTTTTACATATGTAGTTCATTATTAATATACTTAATGATATGTTTAATTATCATAATATCATGTTAACTATATATATAACCATATATATTTCATCATATAGTTTTTACAAGTTTTAACGTTCGTGAATCACCGGTCAACTTGGGTGGTCAATTGTCTATATGAAACCTATTTCAATTAATCAAGTCTTAACAAGTTTGATTGCTTAACATGTTGGAAACACTTAATCATGTAAATAACAATTTCATTTAATATATATATATATATATATATATATATATATATATATATATAAACATGGAAAAGTTCGGGTCACTACATCGCTCTGCCCATCAGTTTGTGGATGATAGGCAGTACTCATGTCTAGACGAGTCCCCAATGCTTGTTACAACGTCTGCCAGAACCTTGAAACAAATCTACCATCCCTATCAGAGGTAATAGAGACGGGTATTCCATGTCTGGAGACAACCTCCTTCAAATACAATCGTGCCAACTTCTTCATTTTGTCATCTTCTCTCATTGGCAGGAAGTGTGCTGACTTGGTGAGACGATCAACTATTACTCAAATAGTATCATAATCACTTGTAGTCCTTGGAAATTTAGTAATGAAATCCATGGTAATGTTTTCCCATTTCCATTCCGGGATTTCAGGTTGTTGTAGTAGACCTGATGGTTTCTGATGTTCAGCTTTGACCTTAGAACACGTCAAACATTCTCCTACATATTTAGCAATATCGGCTTTCATACCCGGTCACCAAAAGTGTTTCTTGAGATCTTTATACATCTTCCCCGGTCCGGGACGTATTGAATATCTGGTTTTATGTGCTTCTTTAAGTACCATTTCTCTCACATCTCCAAACCTTGGTACCCAAATTCTATCAGCCCTATATCGGGTTCCGTCTTCCCGAATATTAAGATGTTTCTCTGATCCTTTGGGTATCTCATTCTTTAACTTTCCTTCTGTTACAACCCCCTGTTGTACCTCCTTTATTTGAGTAGTAAGGTTAGTACGAATAATTATATTCATAGCTTTTACCCGTATAGGTTCTCTGTCCTTTCTACTCAAAGCGTCGGCTACCACATTCGCCTTCCCCGGGTGGTATCGAATCTCAAAATCATAATCATTCAACAGTTCAATCCACCTGCGTTGTCTCATATTCAGTTGCTTCTGATTAAATATATTTTGGAGACTTTTGTGATCGGTATATATAATACTTTTGACTCCATATAAATAATGCCTCCAAGTCTTTAATGCAAAAACAACAGCACCCAATTCCAAATCGTGAGTTGTATAATTTTGCTCGTGAATCTTCAATTGTCTAAACGCATAAGCAATTACCTTCGTTCGTTGCATTAATACACAACTGAAACCTTGCTTTGATGCGTCACAATAAATCACAAAATCATCATTCCCTTCAGGCAATGACAATATAGGTGCCGTAGTTAGCTTTTTCTTCAATAACTGAAACGCCTTCTCTTGTTCATCCTTCCATTCAAATTTCTTCCCTTTATGCGTTAATGCAGTCAAGGGTTTTGCTATTTTGGAGAAATCTTGGATGAATCTTCTGTAGTAACCAGTCAATCCTAAAAATTGACGTATATGCTTCGGAGTTTTTGGGGTTCCCACTTTTCAACGGTTTCAATTTTTACCGGGTCCACCTGGATACCTTCTTTGTTCACTATGTGACCGAGAAATTGAACTTCTTCCAACCAAAATGCACACTTTGAAAACTTAGCGTATAGTTTTTCTTTCCTCAATACTTCTAGCACTTTTCTCAAATGTTCTTCGTGCTCTTGATCATTCTTTGAGTAAATAAGTATGTTATCGATGAAAACAATGACAAACTTTTCAAGATATAGCCCACACACTCGGTTCATAAGGTCCATGAATACAGCTGGTGCGTTAGTCAATCCAAACGGCATAACCATAAACTCGTAATGACTATAACGCGTCCTAAAAGCAGTTTTTGGAATATCATCCTCCTTTACTCGCATTTGATGATATCCAGAACGTAAATCGATTTTTGAATAAACCGACGAGCCTTGTAGTTGATTAAATAAGTCGTCAATTCTCGGCAGTGGATAACGGTATTTGATGGTAAGTTTATTCAACTCTCTATAGTCAATACACAACCTAAATGTACCATCCTTCTTCTTGACAAACAAAACAGGAGCTCCCTATGGTGATGTGCTTGGTCGAATGAAACCACGTTCTAATAGTTCTTGCAGTTGGCTTTGCAGTTCTTTCATCTCGCTGGGTGCGAGTCTGTAAGGAGCACGAGCTATTGGTGCAGCTCTTGGTACAAGATCTATTTGAAATTCAACAGATCGATGTGGAGGTAGTCCCGGTAATTCTTTCGGAAATATATCGGGAAATTCGTTTGCGACGGGAACATCATTGATGCTCTTTTCTTCATTTTGTACTTTCTCGACGTGTGCTAGAACAGCATAGCAACCTTTTCTTATTAGTTTTTGTGCCTTCAAATTACTAATAAGATGTAGCTTCGTGTTGCCCTTTTCTCCGTACACCATTAAGGGTTCTCCTTCTTCACGTACAATGCGAATTGCATTTTTGTAACATACGATCTCTGCTTTCATCTCCTTCAGCCAGTCCATGCCAGCTATTACATCAAAACTCCCTAACTCTACTGCTATTAAATCAATCTTAAATATTTCGCTACCCAGTTTACTTTCTCGATTCCGGCATATATAATCTGCTGAAATTAATTTACCGTTTGATAATTCGAGTAAAAATTTACTATCCAACGGCGTCAATGGACAACTTAATTTAGCACAAAAATCTCTACTCAAATAGCTTCTATCCGCACCCGAATAAAATAAAACGTAAGCAGATTTATTGTCAATAAGAAACGTACCCGAAACAAGCTCCGGGTCTTCCTGTGCCTCTGCCGCATTAATATTGAAAACTCTTCCGCGGCCTTGTCCATTTGTGTTCTCCTGGTTCGGAAAATTTCTAATAATGTGGCCCGGTTATCCACATTTATAACAAACTACATTGGCATAACTTGCTCCGACACTACTTGCTCTGCCATTACTCGTTCCGACACCATTTGTTCCTTTCGTTCTGTTAACCCCTGGTCCATAGACCTCACACTTCGCCGCGCTATGACCATTTCTTTTACACTTGTTGAAAAATTTGGTGCAGAACCCCGAGTGATACTTTTCACACCTTTGGCATAGCTGCTTCTGATTGTTGCTGTTGTTGCGGTTGTTATTGTTGTTGGAATGATTGTTGTAGTTGTTGTTGTTGTTGTTTTGCCGTTTGTTGTAGTTGCGATTGTTGAGATAGTTGTTGTTGTTTTGGTGACTCTTATCACCGTTTTCCTCCCACTTTCTTTTGACTAGCTTCACGTTGGCCTCTTCGACCGCCTGTTCTTTAATTTTTCCCTCAATCTGGTTCACTAGTTTGTGAGCCATTCTACATGCCTTTTATATGGAGGCAGGCTCGTGTGAACTTATATCTTCTTGGATTCTCTCCGGTAACCCTTTCACAAATGCGTCGATCTTCTCTTCCTCATCTTCGAACGCTCTCGGACACAATAGGCACAATTCTATGAATCATCTTTAGTACGAAGTAATATGGAATCCATGTGTTCGTAACCCTCTAAGTTCTGACTTGAGCTTATTGACCTCGGTTCTGGGACGGTACTTCTCGTTCATCAAGTGCTTGAATGCTGACCACGGTAGCGCGTAAGTAGCATCTTGCCCCACTTTCTCTAGATAGGTATTCCACCATGTTAACGCAATACCTATGAAGGTATGCATAGCGTACTTCACTTTGTCTCCTTCAGCACACTTACTTATGGCAAACACCGATTCAACTTTCTTGGTCCACCATTTCAATCTGATTGGTCCTTCGGTCCCATCAAATTTTGAAGGTTTGCAAGCAGTGAATTCCTTGTAGGAGCATCCTACACGATTTCTTGTGCCGTTAGCTGTATTGCTAGATTCAGAGTTATTGTTGGTCTGTAGCGCGTCCTGTACTGTGCTATGTTTGAAGCAAGAAAGGCACGAAATTCCTCTTCGCTCATATTCAAGGTGTGTCGAGTAGTCGGTGCCATTTCCTTCAAAATAGTCAAATGAAACAAGTTAATCATACAGAATATTAAGAGTAGTCAATAGTATCTCGTAGCATAATATGAACTCATTTATAAAAGCTTTTTGTTCATATTAGCGTTTTATAAGTTTAAATTCGGGTACTACCTACCCGTTAAGTTCATACTTAGTAGCTAATATACAATTCAACTACTACAATTCCATATGAAAAACTGATTATAATAATATATCACATACAAATATTCTTCAAACTTACAACTTCGCTATATTACATATAACATGAAATATAGTACACTATGATACAGGACAGTTTTGTAGATAAATCTAGTTAATACGCAAGTTGTTCAGCAAAGGAAATAAAGACATGTAATTCATAAGTCCAGAAACAAGTCATGCATTCTGGCTTTACTAAGACGACTTCCCATCCTTGGTCTTGTGGAAAATAACCGTTATGACCATTGGCTAGGAAGCATGTTGTAATGTCGTCAAAAGGACGAGGGTTTCGTAATGTCTAACAGCCCCGTAATAATCTAAAAACCTTGTTTCTCACCCCAACTACTGAATCCGTCACTTATGGGAAAGTTTTATTTAAAAGCTGCAATCCGATGTTCTTTTTCTCACTTTGGTAAGAAGCGAACATCACTAACCCGTAAGCATAACTTGCTTCTTTATGTTGCATGTTAGAAGCTCTTTCTAATTCACGAAATCCTATGTTGAGATATGTTGAGTCAAAATAGGTTCTTAACCCGTAGCGTAAAATTGCATTTGGGTTCCCTGCATTTAACACTTTAAAGAAAACACGGCGTAACTTAAAGTCTCCCCAATGTGATATACCTCACCTATTAAAGAAAAGCCTTTTATAAACTAAGGCATTTCTGGAAAGTCTTTCAAATGTTTGACAAGTTAATTTTGCCATAACTAAATGTGCTGATGAATTCTGACCGACTCTAGACAAGATTTCCTCAATCATATCCTCTGGTAGGTCTTCTAAGATATTCGGTTGTAACGTCCATTTTGTTTTTATAATGTAAAATAGACAAGGATTAGATTCGTAATAACAAACAATACAAGCAATTTTTACATAGAACATAAAAGTACAAGCACACTACAATACATTTATTACACAACATGCTCACACCCCTCTAATCTGAATCACTGGTTTCTTCTTCTTCGAACTTGGTTCTTTTTCCTAATCTTCTAGGGATATATGATGTTCCTCTAATACGAGTCATTGTTTTTCACATTGGTTTAGAGAAACCTGGTGCTTTTGAGGTTCCTGGGTTATTGTCACGATATTGAAAATACGGGTGTTGACGGTACATATAAAGTTCATCGGGGTTGGAATCAGATTTCTCTATTTTGATGCCTTTTCCCTTATTATTTTCTTTTGCCTGATTAAATTGGGTCGGGGTAATTTCTATAACATCATCAGAATCCTCATCAGGATCCGATTCATCGAAAAATTGGTAATTTTTCCAATATTTTGCTTCCTTAGCTGAAACACCATTGATCATTATTAACTTTGGTCCATTGGTTGAGGATTTTCTTTTATTTGACCGGTTTTCTGTGGTTCCTACTATTCCCCCCTCCGGAACCTCTTATTCTTCCGGTTCCTCTTCTTCTGGTTCCTCTTCTTCCGGTTCCTCTTCTTCCGGTTCCGTTTCCTCTTCTTCCGGTTCTTTGGGAACTTGTGAATCTTGCCAATATATATTCGACCCTTCGTTATTATTAGGTGAGTCAATGGGATTTGTGCTAGAGGTAGACAACTATCATACAATATCAAACATGTTAAGAGATTAATATATCACATAATATTTACATGTTAATAATATATAGTTTCCAACAAAAATGTTAAGCAATCATTTTTAAAGAAAACACGGTCGAAGTCCAGACTCACTAATGCATCCTAACAAACTCGATAAGACACACTAATGCAAATTTTCTGGTTCTCTAAGATCAACGCTCGGATACCAACTGAAATGTCCCGTTCATATTGATTATAAATGTTCCATATTAATTGATTTCGTTGCGAGGTTTTGACCTCTATATGAGACATTTTTCAAAGACTGCATTCATTTTTAAAACAACCATAACCTTTATTTTATCAATAAAGGTTTTAAAAACATTACGTAGATTATCAAATAATGATAATCTAAAATATACTGTTTACACACGACCATTACATAATGGTTTACGATAGAAATATATTACATCGACATATGTTTCTTGAATGCAGTTTTTTCACAATATCATACAAACATGGACTCCAAATCTTGTCCTTATTTTAGTATGCAACAGCAGAAGCTCTTAGTATTCACCTGAGAATAAACATGCTTTAAACGTCAACAAAATTGTTGGTGAGTTATATGTTTAACCTATATATATCAAATCGTAACAATAGACCACAAGATTTCATATTTCAATACACATCCCATACATAGAGATAAAAATCATTCATATGGTGAACACCTGTTAACCGACATTAACAAGATGCATATATAAGAATATCCCCATCATTCCGGGACACCCTTCGGATATGATATAAATTTCAAAGTACTAAAGCATCCGGTACTTTGGATGGGGTTTGTTAGGCCCAATAGATCTATCTTTAGGATTCGCGTCAATTAGGGTGTCTGTTCCCTAATTCTTAGATTACCAGACTTAATAAAAAGGGGCATATTCGATTTCTATAATTCAATCATAGAATGTAGTTTCACGTACTTGTGTCTATTTTGTAAATCATTTATAAAACCTGCATGTATTCTCATCCCAAAAATATTAGATTTTAAAAGTGGGACTATAACTCACTTTCACAGATATTTCCTTCCTCGAAAATAAGACTTGGCCACAGATCGATTCACGAACCTATACAAATATGTACATATATATCAATGTATGATCAAAATATAATTACAACCATTTTTATTATGTTTTAAAGATTTGAGTGTATTAAGTCAGCTGTCCTCGTTAGTAACCTACAACTAGTTGTCCACAGTTAGATGTACGGAAATAAATCGATATATATTATCTTGAATCAATCCACAACCCAGTGTATAAATGTCTCAGGCTAAATCACAACTCAAAGTATATATTTTTTGGAATCAACCTCAACCCTGTATAGCTAACTCCAACATTACTGCATATAGAGTGTCTATGGTTGTTCCAAATAATATATATACATGGGTCGATATGATATGTCAAAACATTTGCATACGTGTATATGGTATCCCAAGATTACATAATATATTAGAATACATGTATAATACAATATAAGTTAGCTAGGATATTATTTGTATAGATTTGTTAAACATTTCCCGTAGCTAAAAAGATCAAAAATATCCAATCTTGTTTTACCCATAACTTCTTCATTTTAAATCCGTTTTGAGTGAATCAAATTGCTATGGTTTCATATTGAACTCTAATTTAAGATTCCAAACAGAAAAAGTATAGGTTTATAGTCGGAAACTTAAGTTACATGTCAATTACTAAAGAGGTAGTCATTTTCGTCGAAAGAACGACATCTTGATGACCATTTTGAAAAACATACTTTCACTTTGAGTTTAACCAAGATTTTTGGATATAGTTTCATGTTCATATGAAAAATCATTTTCCCAGAATAACAACTTTTGAATCAAAGTTTATCATAGTTTTTAATTATCCAAACCAAAACAGCCCCCGGTTTCACTACGACGGCGTATATCCGATTTTATGGTGTTCATCTTGTTTCCAGGTTTTAAATCATTAAGTTAGCATATCATATAGATATAGAACATGTGTTTAGTTGATTTTAAAAGTTAATTTAGAAGGATTAACTTTTGTTTGCGAACAAGTTTAGAATTAACTAAACTATGTTCTAGTGATTACAAGTTTAAACCTTCGAATAAGATAGCTTTATATGTATGAATTGAATGATGTTATGAACATCATTACTACCTAAAGTTTTCTGGATAAAACTACTGGAAATGAGAAAAATGGATCTAGCTTCAAAGGATCCTTGGATGGCTTGAAAGTTCTTGAAGCAGAATCATGACACGAAAATAGTTCAAGTAAGATTTTCACTCGAAATAAGATTGTTATAGTTGTAGAAATTGAATCAAAGTTTGAATATGAATATTACCTTGAATTAGAAAGATAACCTAATGTAAATAACAAAGGTTCCTTGATCTTATATGATTACTTGGAATGGATTAGAAAGCTTGGAAGTAGACTTGCAAACTTGAAAGTATTCTTGATTTTTATGAAACTATACTTATGGAATTTATGAAGAACACTTAGAACTTGAAGATGGAACTTGAGAGAGATCAATTAGATGAAGAAAATTGAAAAATGAAAGTGTTTGTAGATGTTTTTGGTCGTTGGTATATGGATTAGATATAAAGGATATGTAATTTTGTTTTCATGTAAATAAGTCATGAATGATTACTAATATTTTTGTAATTTTATGAGATATTTCATGCTAGTTGCCAAATGATGGTTCCCACATGTGTTAGGTGACTCACATGGGCTGCTAAGAGCTGATCATTGGAGTTTATATATCAATAGTACATACATCTAAAAGCTGTGTATTGTACGAGTATGAATACGGGTGCATACGAATAGAATTGTTGATGAAACTGAACGAGGATGTAATTGTAAGCATTTTTGTTAAGTAGAAGTACTTTAATATGTGTCTTGAAGTCTTTCAAAAGTGTAAGAATACATATCAAAACACAACATGTATATACATTCTAATGGAGTCGTTAAGTCTTCGTTAGTCGTTACATGTAAGTCATTACATTCTAATGAAACCTTTAAGTTAACGATCTCAATTAATGTTGTTAACCCAATGTTTATTATATAAAATGAGATGTTAAATTATTATATTATCATGATATTATGATGTATGAATAACTCTTAATATGATATATACATTAAAATATCGTTACAACGATAATCGTTACATATAAGTCTCGTTTCGTAATTCTTGAGTTAGTAGTCTTGTTTTTACATATGTAGTTCATTGTTAACACACTTAATGATATATTTAAATATCATTTTATCATGTTAAATATAGTGTATCAATATCTTAATATGATACATATATATTTAGTAGACGTTATCATAACGATAATCGTTATATATATCATTTCGAGTTTCTTAACTTAGTAATCTCATTTCTTATGTATATCACACATTGTTAATATACTTAGTGAGATACTTACTCTTCATAATCTCATGTCAACCATATCTATATACATATATATATATATATATATATATATATATATATATATATATATATATATATATATATATATATATATATATATATATATATATACCACAACATGTTGTTTATACAATTTTGTAACGTTCGTGAATCGCCGGTCAACTTGGGTGATCAATTGTCTATATGAAACTTATTTCATTTAATCAAGTCTTAACAAGTTTGATTTCTTAACACGTTGGAAACATTTAGTCATGTAAATATCAATCTCAATTAATATATATAAACATGGAAAAGTTCGGGTCACTACATTTATAACCCTTCCACATACTTGAGATCATGCAATGCCCTCATTTGCATGAAATCAGACTATAATTATAAATTCATGAGGGTGATTAGTGTAGAAAAGTGATTAAAATTACCGAGTTTGCAAACATATTATTTTAAATCACATTTGATATTTTGCGTCTTGTCGTCAAAATTAGTAGCTTTTGCTGAATTTAATCTTTAAAAGTGCGATGTTTTACCTTGTTTTGTACATAACATAAAATACAAACATATATATATATATATATATATATATATATATATATATATATATATATATATATATATATATATATATATATATATATATATATATATAATTTTTGTTTCTTTATAAAACAATTTAAATGAATAATTTTTTAAAATTTTGTTTCCTTTTACTCTAGGTAGTTTCGGTATGTTTACCTAGTCCGTCCCTCGACAAAATTTAAAATTTGTCGTTTTTAAAGCGATTATTTTAAAAGCAAAGATTTTTGAGTTTTTTAATTTTTTTGGTATACTTTAGATCAATGAAATTAAAAATAATGATAACAAAATTTTTCGCCCCGCCCTCGGGTAAAGCAATTTCGATTCCATGACCTAGTCTTCAACTTACGATGAATTTTTAGAAATCATTTTTTTAAACTTAATGAAATAAAGAAATTTTTGTTTTTAAAAATCACACAAAACTTAAATTTAAAAATGCATATAAATTTTATATAAAACCTATAAAACAAAAAATTTAGAATGGGGGGAGAAAACTAGTTCTTTAGTTTCTGTTAGCGGAAAAGACCAATCGGATTCCATTCTCGAAACTACACGAGAACAGAACAACTAACTCTAGACAGCGTTTTCTTTTTAGAACATTTGAATCTCCCCATACTTAGGCAGCTGTGGTGTCGAAATTGTGATTAACTTCATCATCAATTTCTCTTGGACCATAATCAACTTGCATATCTGTGACTTTTGCTTTAGGCCATTGGTCGGATTCTTGTGTAATATCCACAAATTCAACTAGTTTTGCCTTTTCTTTAGGCGATAGATTGGATACTAACCGGTTACATAACTTAAAGTTCCCCTTGGTTCTAGCATCGCGAATCCGTTTAATAAGTTTCTTCATTGAACTATTAATAACGGGGTCATTTAATTTCATATCAACAACGAGGTTCTTTATTATCAGGTCATCATTAGGTGTTACTTCATTTTCCCCACACTTAGGAGTTTTATTATTGTTAAGTACTACCGTTGGAGTTGGTAAAACAACATGGTTCTTACCAATCGTTTTTGTTGGTTCAACGGTTTTAGTTGGTGGAGATTTAGGCGTTCGACTTACAAAGGTGATCTATTTTTCATCATTACTAAGTGTCATTCAAATCTCTCTTACATCAAATAACGCCCCTGTGGACGCTAAGAATGGTCGACCTAAAATTAGAGGAATGTTTGGGTCCTCTTCTATGTCAATGATAATGAATTTGACTAGAAAGGTTAAATTACCCACTTGAACGGGTAGGTTGTCAGCAATTCCAACTGGGCGTCTAATGGTTTGATCAAAGAGTCGAACACTCATTTCTGTTGGACTTAGCTCACCTACTCCTAATCTCTTATATAATGAAAGAGGCATAACACTTATACTTGCACCTAAATCTGCTAGTGCATCATAATGACACAATCACTAAGTAGACAAGGAATAATAAATTCACCCGGATCACCCACCCTGGGTGGAGGTTTTGGTGGAACTGTCTTCACCGGGTTTATCTTTACGGTTTTTGTTTCTTGTACTTTCTTATTCTTCTTCTTCTTTCTAGAGGTATCACAAACTTTATTACCTATTACTTTATCATACTCAACTCCTTTTCTTAGAAACGGGATGGGTGGTTTGTATGGTGCCACCACTTGCTTTACATACTCGGGTGGTGGTGGTGTTGTAACTTCTTCATTGTTACTCACGTCTAAAACCTTCCCATCTTCTGATGCTGGTTTTTCAGAATTTGTTGAGACCATATTAACATTCTCATTCCGAGAATTTACTTCAGTATTACTCGGTAGCTTTCCTTATTCCCTCTCACTCATTATGCTAGCAAGAGTACCTACATGTTTTTCTAGATTCAAAATGGAAGCTTGTTGAGTTCTTAATGACTGATCAAACCTCTCATTTGTTTGGGTTTGAGATGTAATAAATTGTGTTTGAGATTCCATTAGCTTTGCCATCATTTCTTCTAGATTTAGCTTTTTCTCTTCGGTTTGTTGTGGTGGTTTATACAAGCTAGGTCTTTGTTGATTGAAAGTGTTATTTTGAATTGGTTGGTTATTTGGACCTTGTTAGTTATACGAGTTATTGTTTGGTCTATTTGGATTGTAAAGAATGTTTTGATTTCGATTGAAGTTTGGCCTTGGCGGTTGATAATTATTATGATAATTATTTCCCGGCCTTTGGTTCATGTGGGAAACATTCTCACGTTGTTCCATCGTTTGTTCAAAATTACAATCTTTCGTTAATTGTGGTCCACCTCATTGCTCACAACTGATTCATATTGCATGAATATCTTTAGTCATTTTTTCCATTCGTCTCTCGAAAGCATCTATTTTTGCGAAAACGGAATCAAAGTCATGGCTAGAATCGGCTCTAGCCGCTTTAGATGAATGAAAGATATCTTTTTCTTGGTGCCACTCATGTGAATGGGAGGCAGTGTTATCAATGATTTTGTGAGCTTCGGTTGCAGTTTTCTTCATAATGGAACCACCAGCAGTTATGTCGATGTCTTTTCGTGTAGCAATGTCGCATCCTTGGTAGAATATTTGTACTATTTGATAGGTGTCTAAACCATGTTGCGGACATCCTCTCAACAACTTTCCAAATCTTGTCCATGCCTCATATAATGTTTCATTTGGCTTTTGCGCGAACGTAACAATTTCTCCTTGAAGTCTCACGGCTTTAGATGCAGGAAAGAATTGTTTAAGAAATTTCTCAACTAAAACATCCCATGTGTCAATCGCCCCTTCAGGTAACGATTCTAACCAATCTTTGGCTTCTCCCTTTAAAGTCCAGGGAAATAACATGAGATATATATGTTCATCCTCAACTTCTCGGATTTTAAATAGAGTAAAGATCCTATTAAAGGTTCGAAGATGTTCGTTTGGATCTTCTTTTGGTGTACCACTATATTGACATTGATTAGTTACCATGTGTAGGATTTGTCCTTTGATTTCATAATCTGGCACATTAATGTCTGGCTTAATAATGGCGTGACCTTGGCCCGTGCGTGTGGCTCTCATTCGGTCTTCCATACTTAGAGGTTCCGTTACTTCCATAATTGAATTTGTTAAATCTGAATCACTAAAGGATTTTGATTTAACGGTTTGTGGTTCAGGAGGAATCATTAGTTTTTCAGGATCTTGGAATTGTCCTTGAATATCCTCCGGATTCTCAATTGTGAGATCGGGTTCAAAAAATGGATTATCAGAAATTTGAATTGGAGTACTTGGTCGATTGAATGACGATTCTAAAGAAAAATCAACAGCAACAATGTTGGCTAGATGTCTTGATCGAGTTACTGGTGGTGAACGTATGAAAGGTGCTGAACGTTTTGCTCGGTGCATTCACTGAATATCCTATTAGTTATAAAAAAAATAAAAATTATACAAGTTATCAAATTAATAGACTTTTCTGATTTTGCCCACGTTTCGAATAGCCAATAGATGCAGCAGGTAGCCAGGACCCTTTAAATCGGAAGCCCACAACTCGCCATAACAAATCCAACTATTATTACGAACCAGAAAATTTTGAATGTCTATCAATTTAACCGCTTAAAATAATTTTTCGTTTTGAAATTATAAAGAAGAAATAGAAAATTCTATGTCCTAAAAACTAGAGCGTCGAGAAATAAGAAAGAAAAAGAGTGCGTCGAAAAACGTCGAAAAATAAAAGGTCAAAAAATAAAAATAAGAAAGAAAAATGTCGAAACTTAAAAGTCTAAAAACTAAATCTAAAAAGTTGCGCCTAAAGGTATTAAAGCTTAAAAGAAATACTATATCCAAAACGGTAATAACTTAAAAAGTACTAAAATCTTAAAACGGCGTCGCAAAATTCTAAAGCACTTAAATCTTAGTCTAAAGAAAAAGCACTTAAGGGATTTTACGGCCAAGCCTAAAAATCTAGAAATAAAAATAACTACGGCAAAAACTAAGTTTAAAACTAATTACGAACGATAAAAATACAAATTACGAATTAAAGGTTAAAAATATACAATTTATAAAAAGGGAAAAAAAATGATAAAATTACTTATTTTTATAAAAATATTATTTTTATATTATTATTTTATAAATGTATTAATTTATAAATTAATAAAACAAATTAGAACTTAAAAATACAATTTAATTAAAAAATTAAAACTAATTATTATTAAATTAAACCCTAATTTTAATTAATTAATACTAATAATTATTAAACTGAACCCTAGTTCTGTTGGCTCAGACCTGTCACTTCAACTCATGCGATCGCATGGAGCAGAATTCCGGATCTAATGTTGGGCTGCTACAGTACCGGGCCCGAATTCTTTTACTTATTATTTTTTTTTCTGTTTTTAATTTATATAAAATATTTATATAAAAACTTATATTTTAAAAACTACCTATTAGTTTTTGTAACTAAAAAAAATACAAACTTTTTAATTTTAAAAATGTAAAAATATATAGTTATATATATATATATATATATATATATATATATATATATTTATATATATATATATATATATATATATATATTTTTTTTTTTCTTTTTCTTGTTTTTATATTTTTGATATTTAAAACGTATTGTTACAAAAGTAAATTAAGACTTAATAAAAAAAAAATTTTATAGGGTTTCGCTTCGTCGTCCCCGGCAGCGGCGCCAAAAATACTTGATGTGTGTAAAGGTGTATACGAAATAGCTATATTTTACTAGGAAATACTATTAAATACGATACAATTTTACATAAATTATTTATTTATTTATAAAGTGGATATACCTAAACCTTGCTACAATACTTATAGGCAGTGTACCTAATCGTACAGTAATGTAGTTTTTAGTAAGTCCGGTTCGTTCCACAGGGATCTAGCCAAGTTTAACGCTATATTTTTTTAAAAACTATATTTGTATAAATATATATATAAATATAAGTATTATTATTATTATTATAAAAGGGGGTTTTTACCATTTAATGACCGGTTTATCGATTTTTGAAACTTTAGTCGCAGTTAAAACCTAATATAAAATATTAAAAATAAATATAACTTAATTTAAAGCGTAAAGTAAATAACGATAATGAAATTGCGATAAATAAAAGTGCGATAAATAAAATGACAATAAATAAAATTGCGATAATTAAAAGTGCAATTAAATATGAAATAAAGGAATTATGCTTATTTAAACTTCCGTAATCATGATGTTTGATGTGTTGATTTTAGTTTATTCCCATGAGTTAATTGTCCTTTGTCCTGGAGTATTCAATATGTCCGTCTGGTTTTTGTCCATAACAGTCCATCAGTCATAAATATAAAGTGCGAGTGTCCTCGTCAAATTATCCTTATATCCAAAGTCAAATATTCCAACTAATTGGGGACTTAAACTATAATTACACCAAGTGTCCTTGTATATAATTCACCCCTGTTTTAATAAGTCCATTGACTATTAATCCATTCTTGTGTCCGGTTAAATGAACGATTATTAGTACTTATAAATATCCCGCCCATCGTGTCCGATCGAGTGTATATGGTTATTTATAGGTACGTCCAGTTGTAAATCTTTATATTAAATTAACAAACTATCATTTAATTAAAAAAATATAAAGCCCATTAATAGCCCATAGTCTAATTTCTACAAGTGTCGTTCTTTTGTCCAAACCACAATTATGGTACAAAGCCCAATTACCCCGTCTTTAATATTTTGCCCAACATCGCGATTACTTCGGCTTAAATAAGCATAATAATAACTTAGCTACGAGACATTAATTTAAAAATGTTGAACATAACTTACAATGATTAAAAATAGCGTAGCGTTACACGGACAGAATTTAGACTTACACCCTTACAACATTCGCTAACATACCCTTATTATTAAAATTAAAATTAAAATTATAATATATATTTATATATATATATATATATATATATATATATATATATATATATATATATATATATATATATATATATATATATAATACGTGAGAGAAGAAAGAGAAAAATATGTTGTATATTACTCGTTCAATTCGTCGCTTTTATAGCACTTGGCCAGATTCTGATGCACATGCGATCGCATGGATTTTGTGCCTTCTGGCCATGCGATCGCATGGCCGCCTAGGAAAGCTCACATATTTTTGTTTTCTTATTTGCCGACGGTTTTAATATATAATATAATATATATATAATTTTAAGAATTAATTATATATTATATTATATTCATGTGCATAGTTGACTTGTAATTTTTAGTCTGTTGCATCGAGCGTTGAGAGTTGACTCTGGTCCCGGTTCCGGATTTTCGAACGTCCTTGCGTACAATTTAATATCTTGTACTTTGCGTTTTGCGGCTTGTACTCTTGTAATTTCTAGATGTTTCTCATCAATAATTTGAACCACTTAGATTGTACTTTGTACTTTTGAGCTTTTTGGTCGTTTGCGTCTTCAATTCGTCGAATCTGTCTTTTATCTTCACCTTTTATTATTTAAACGAATATCACTTGTAAATAGAATAATTGCAACTAAAAGCTTGTCTTTCTTGAGGGATAATGCTATGAAATATATGTTCGTTTCTAGCATTATCATCACCCCTATTCGATGATCAATGCAAACCCAGATGATTAAAGGGACGACTGTTGCTGCTGCTGTGTGTGGATCGAATCACATATAAAAACTAAAACCCTCGTTGTTTTACTGCTACAATCGTTGTGGTTGCTGTTACTCGTACATGGTGAAGACAAACGATGATGGTGATGTAAATGACCATGATCCGTTAATAATAGCGATGATGAGGATGATGTGAAGAAGACAAGGAAACTCGTATATTGATAACAATAATAAGAATTTCTGAGGATGAGCTGTAAAGACATATAGATAGTGACGACTTAATTTCTATTTCTATCAAGTTATAAGTACCGTAGTATGATTTCATTCTATCGGGCCATTTAAATTTATTGGGGTTCTGATCTTGTTTTATGGGCTGAAGTGTTTATTTGTGTTGGGCCGCGTATCTGTGTTGGGCCGTGTATCTGTGTTGGGCCAGAGATGTTGTATGTGTGTTTTAAGAAAACAAACAAATACGGGTTGTATATAATTTGATGGCGAATTAACTCAGTAAAACGGATATGGAGAATTGGTTGGAGAGTGTTTTGGGTGAGCGAGTGGTCGTGGGTTCGAGCCCTGCAGTGGCTTGTTTTCTTTTTGGAACTCGTTTTATAAGAGGTAGTTTTCATATTTATTATTATTATTATTATTGTTATTATTATTATTATTATTATTTTGATTATCATTTATATTATTATTATTATTATTATTATTATTATTATTATTATTATTATTATTATTATTATTATTATTATTATTATTATTATTATTATTAATGTTATTACTATGATTATTATTATTGTTATTGATATTATTGTTATTATTAGTATTATAACACTTATTATTATTATTATCATAGTTATAAGTATTAAAACCATTATTATTATTAACATTACTAATGTATTTATTATTATAAATTTTGTCATGCAAGTATTAGTTATCGTTATTATTATTATGATTATAGTTATAACTAAGAATATTGTTATTATTATTATTAACATAAGTAGTATTATAAATATTATCATTATTATTATTAATAAAATCATTAGTATTAGTATTATTATTAAACTTATTATCATTATTATCATTCTTATAAAATTATTATTTTGTTATCGCTAAAACTATCAATATTATCATAAATAGATACTTTTATATAAAAATACATTACGCTATACTTTTATTACCAAAAAGATATTAGTTAAGCTATATCAATTAATATATAAATATATACTAAACCTTAATATACAGTTTTTATTATTAATGATAAGTAATAGTTATATAAAACATATAAACTAAATATATTAAATTTATCTAAATAATATATAGTATATTATTAATAACAAAAATATATATATAGTTGTTCGATTACGATTACGTGTATTAATATATCCACAAATGATATAGATTCGTGAATCTAAAGCAAACCTTGCACTTATCCAGTGCCGTCATATGTATTTTTACTACAAAATACATTATAGTGAGTTTCATTACTCCCTTTTTAAATGCTTTTGCAATTTATATTTTTGGGCTGAGAATACATGCACAATTTTTATAAATGTTTTACGAAATAGACACAAGTAATCGAAACTACATTATATGGTTGAATAATCGAAGTCGAATATGCCCCTTTTTGCTTGGTAGCCTAAGAATTAGGGAACATCACTAATTTTGAGAATTAGTTCATGCCTAATTGACGCGAATCCTAAAGATAGATCTATTGGGTCTAACGAACCCCATCCAAAGTACCGGATGCTTTAGTACTTCGAATTCGTTTTTATCATGTCCGAAGGATTTCTCGAAATGATAGGGGATATTCTTATATGCATCTTGTTAATGTCGGTTGTAGTGACCCGAACTTTTCCATGTTTATATATATTAATTGAGATTGATATTTACATGATTAAATGTTTCCAACATGTTAAGCAATCAAACTTGTTAAGACTTGATTAATTGAAATATGAAATCTTGTGGTCTATTATTATGATTTGATATATATAGGTTAAACCTATAACTCACCAACATTTTTGTTGACGTTTTAAGCATGTTTATTCTCAGGTGATTATTAAGAGCTTCCGCTGTCGCATACTTAAATAAGGACGAGAATTGGAGTCCATGCTTGTATGATATTGTGTAAAAACTGCATTCAAGAAACTTATTTTGTTGTAACATATTTGTATTATAAACCATTATGTAATGGTCGTGTGTAAACAGGATATTTTAGATTATCATTATTTGATAATCTACGTAAAGCTTTTTAAACCTTTATTGATGAAATAAAGGTTATGGTTTGTTTTAAAATGAATGCAGTCTTTGAAAAACGTCTCATATAGAGGTCAAAACCTCGCAACGAAATCAATTAATATGGAACGTTTTTAATCAATAAGAACGGGACATTTCAGTTGGTATCCGAGCGTTGGTCTTAGAGAACCAGAAAATTTGCATTAGTGTGTCTTATCGAGTTTGTTAGGATGCATTAGTGAGTCTGGACTTCGACCGTGTTTTCTTTAAAAATGATTGCTTAACATTTTTGTTGGAAACTATATATTTTTAACATATGAATATTATGTGATATATTAATCTCTTATCGTGTTTGATATTATGTGATAGATGTCTACCTCTAGAACAAGTCCCATTGACTCACCTAATAATAATGAAGAGTTAAATGTAAATTGGAATGATTCGTGGACTGATTCACAAGTTCCCGAAGAGGAACCGGAAGAAGAGTCGGAACCGGAAGAAGAATCGGAACCGGAAGAAGAAATAGAATCGGTGGGGGAAATAATAAAACGGTTAAGTAAAAGAGAATCCTCAACCAACCGACCAAGGTTAATCATGGTCAATGGTGTTTCCGCCAAGGAAGCAAAATATTGGGAGGATTACCAATTCTCCGATGAATCGGATTCCGACGAGAATTCCGATGATGTTATAGAAATTACCCCAACTGAATTTAAAAAGGCAAAAGAAAATAATAAGGGAAAGGGCATAAAAATAGAGAAATCTAATTCCAACCCCGATGAACTTTATATGTATCGTCAACCCCCGAAGTCCTTAAGTTGTAACAATGACCCGGGAACCTCTAAACCACCAGGTTTTTCTAAACCAATGTGGATAACGACGGCTCGTATTAGGGGAACATCATATATCCCTAGAAACTTGGCAAAACGAACCAAAACTGAAGAAGAAGAAACAAGCTAGTCGGAATAAGATAGTTGTATTCGTGTGGTGTAATATATGTAATATAGTGTGCTTATGCTTTATGATATATGTAAAAATTGCTTGTATTAATAAGTATTTTTTTTTATGAATCTAACTCTTGTCTATTTTACAGTATAAAAACACAAAATGGATAGACAACCCAATATTTTAAGAGACCTACCCGGAGACATGATTGATGAAATCTTGTCTAGAGTCGGTCAGAATTCTTCGGCACAACTATTTAAGGCGAGATCAGTTTGTAAGACATTCGAAGAACGTTCCAAGAATGCCTTGGTTTATAAAAGGCTTTCGTTCGGAAGATGGGGAATATCACATTGGGAAATCCATAAGTTACGATGTGTTTACTTTGACGCATATATTGCGGGGAACCCAAATGCTATTTTACGCAACGGGTTAAGAAATTATTTTGACTCAGTATATCCGAATATAGGACTTCATGATTTAGAAAAAGCGGCTAACATGCAACATAAAGAAGCATGTTATGCTTACGGGTTAGTAATGTTCGCTTCTCACCAAAGTGAGAACAAGAACATCGGGCTACAACTATTAAACAAAACGTTCCCACAAGTGACGGAGTCGGTAATTGGGGTAAGAAATGAGGTTTTTAGGTTATTACGAGACTGTTGGTCATTACGTAACCCTCGTCCCTTTGATGACGTTACAACACGCTGTCTTATCAATGGCCATAACGGTTATGTTCCACAAGACCAAGGATGGGAAGTAGTCCTAGTAAAACCAGAATGCATGACTTGTTTCTGGACGTATGAATTACGTGTCTTTATTGCCTTTGCTGAACGACTTGTGTACTAGCTAGAATTATCTTCACAACTATCTTGTATCGAAGTTATTGTGTGCTATATTTCATGCTTTATGTAAAATAAGCGGTATTGTAAGTTTGTAAAATATTGTATAAAAGTTTGAACGCGAAATATTATTATAATCAGTTTTTCATATAGAATTGTAGTAGTTGAATTGTATATTAGCTACTAAGTATGAACTTAACGGGTAGGTACTACCCGAATTTAAACTTATAAAACGCTAAAATGAAGAAAAAGCTTTTATAAATGAGTTCATATTATGCTATGAAATACTATTAACTACTCTTAATATTCTGTATGATTAACTTGTTCCATTTAACTATTTTGAAGGAAATGGCACCGACTACTCGACACACCGTAAATATGAATGAAGAAGAATTCCGTACTTTTCTAGCTTCAAACATAGCCGCAGTACAGGCTGCGCTACATACCAACAATAACCTTGGATCTAGCAGTACAGGAAATCGTGTAGGATGCACCTACAAAGAATTCACTGCCTGCAAACCTTTGGAATTTGATGGAACCGAAGGACCGATCGGATTGAAACGGTGGACCGAGAAGGTCGAATCGGTGTTTGCCATAAGTAAGTGTACTGAAGAGGACAAAGTAAAGTACGCTACGCATACCTTCACAGGTTCTGCGTTAACATGGTGGAATACCTATCTAGAGCAAGTGGGACAAGACGATGCGTACGCACTACCGTGGTCAGCATTCAAGCACTTGATGAACGAGAAGAACCGTCCCAGAACCGAGGTCAATAAGCTCAAGACAGAACTTAGAGGGTTACGAACCCAAGGATTTGATATTACCACGTACGAAAGACGATTCACAGAATTGTGCCTATTGTGTCCGGGAGCATTCGAAGATGAGGAAGAGAAGATCGACGCGTTTGTGAAAGGATTACCGGAAAGAATCCAAGAAGATATAAGTTCACACGAGCCCGCCTCCATACAACAGGCATGTAGAATGGCTCACAAACTCGTGAACCAGATTGAAGAAAGAATTAAAGAACAGACTGCTGAAGAGGCCAATGTGAAGCAAGTCAAAAGAAAGTGGGAGGAAAACGGTGATAAGAATCACCAATACAACAACAACAGCAATTACAACAATAATCGCAACAATTATCCCAACAATCGCAACATCAATCGCAACTACAACAAACGGCCCAACAACAAGAACAGCAACAACAACAGCAACTACAACAATCATCCCAACAACAATAATAACCGCAACAACAACAACAATCAGAAGCAGCTAAGCCAAAGGTGTGAAAAGAATCACTCGGGGTTCTGCACCAAATTTTGCAACAAGTGTAAAAGAAATGGTCATAGCGCGGCGAAGTGTGAGGTCTACGGACCAGGGGTTAATAGAACGAAAGGAACAAATGGTGTCGAAACGAGTAATGGCGGAGCAAGTAGTGTCGGAGCAAGTTATGCCAATGTAGTTTGTTATAAATGTGGAAAACCGGGCCACATTATTAGAAATTGCCCGAACCAGGAGAACACGAATGGACAAGGCCGTGGAAGAGTTTTCAATATTAATGCGGCAGAGGCACAGGAAGACCCGGAGCTTGTTACGGGTACGTTTCTTATTGACAATAAATCTGCTTACGTTTTATTTGATTCGGGTGCGGATAGAAGCTATATGAGTAGAGATTTTTGTGGTAAATTAAGTTGTCCATTGACGCCTTTGGATAGTAAATTTTTACTCGAATTAGCAAATGGTAAATTAATTTCAGCAGATAATATATGTCGGAATCGAGAAATTAAACTGGTTAGCGAAACATTTAAGATTGATTTGATACCATTAGAGTTAGGGAGTTTTGATGTGATAATCGGTATGGACTGGTTGAAAGAAGTGAAAGCGGAGATCGTTTGTTACAAAAATGCAATTCGCATTATACGAGAAAAAGTAAAACCCTTAATGGTGTACGGAGAAAAGGGCAACACGAAGCTACATCTTATTAGTAATTTGAAGGCACAAAAACTAATAAGAAAAGGTTGCTATGCTGTTCTAGCACACGTCGAGAAAGTACAAACTGAAGAAAAGAGCATCAATGATGTTCCCATTGCAAAAGAATTTCCCGATGTATTTCCGAAAGAATTACCGGGATTACCCCCACATCGATCCGTTGAATTTCAAATAGATCTTGTACCAGGAGCTGCACCAATAGCTCGTGCTCCTTACAGACTCGCACCCAGTGAGATGAAAGAACTGCAAAGCCAATTACAAGAACTTTTAGAGCGTGGTTTCATTCGACCAAGCACATCACCGTGGGGAGCTCCTGTTTTGTTTGTCAAGAAGAACGATGGTAAATTCAGGTTGTGTATCGACTACCGAGAGTTGAACAAACTTATCATCAAGAACCGCTACCCACTACCGAGAATCGACGACTTATTTGATCAACTACAAGGCTCGTCTGTTTATTCAAAGATTGACTTACGTTCCGGGTATCATCAAATGCGGGTGAAAGAAGATGATATTCCAAAGACTGCTTTCAGAACACGTTACGGTCATTATGAGTTTATGGTCATGCCGTTTGGTTTAACTAATGCACCAGCTGTGTTCATGGACCTTATGAACCGAGTGTGTGGACCATACCTTGACAAGTTTGTCATTGTTTTCATTGATGACATACTTATTTACTCAAAGAATGACCAAGAACACGGTGAACATTTGAGAAAGGTGTTAGAAGTATTGAGGAAGGAAAAATTGTACGCTAAGTTTTCAAAGTGTGCATTTTGGTTGGAAGAAGTTCAATTCCTCGGTCACATAGTGAACAAAGAAGGTATTAAGGTGGATCCGGCAAAGATAGAAACTGTTGAAAAGTGGGAAACCCCGAAAACTCCGAAACACATACGCCAGTTTTTAGGACTAGCTGGTTACTACAGAAGGTTCATCCAAGACTTTTCCAGAATAGCAAAACCCTTGACTGCATTAACGCATAAAGGGAAGAAATTTGAATGGAATGATGAACAAGAGAAAGCGTTTCAGTTATTGAAGAAAAAGCTAACTACGGCACCTATATTGTCATTGCCTGAAGGGAATGATGATTTTGTGATTTATTGTGACGCATCAAAGCAAGGTCTCGGTTGTGTATTAATGCAATGAACGAAGGTGATTGCTTATGCGTCTAGACAATTGAAGATTCACGAACAAAATTATACGACGCATGATTTGGAATTAGGCGCGGTTGTTTTTGCATTAAAGACTTGGAGGCACTACTTATATGGGGTCAAAAGTATTATATATACCGACCACAAAAGTCTTCAACACATATTTAATCAGAAACAACTGAATATGAGGCAGCGTAGGTGGATTGAATTGTTGAATGATTACGACTTTGAGATTCGTTACCACCCGGGGAAGGCAAATGTGGTAGCCGATGCCTTGAGCAGGAAGGACAGAGAACCCATTCGAGTAAAATCTATGAATATAATGATTCATAATAACCTTACTACTCAAATAAAGGAGGCACAACAAGGAGTTTTAAAAGAGGGAAATTTAAAGGATGAAATACCCAAAGGATCGGAGAAGCATCTTAATATTCGGGAAGACGGAACCCGGTATAGGGCTGAAAGGATTTGGGTACCAAAATTTGGAGATATGAGAGAAATGGTACTTAGAGAAGCTCATAAAACCAGATATTCAATACATCCTGGAACGGGGAAGATGTACAAGGATCTCAAGAAACATTTTTGGTGGCCGGGTATGAAAGCCGATGTTGCTAAATACGTAGGAGAATGTTTGACGTGTTCTAAGGTCAAAGCTGAGCATCAGAAACCATCAGGTCTACTTCAACAACCCGAAATCCTGGAATGGAAATGGGAAAATATTACCATGGATTTCATCACTAAATTGCCAAGGACTGCAAGTGGTTTTGATACTATTTGGGTAATAGTTGATCGTCTCACCAAATCAGCACACTTCCTGCCAATAAGAGAAGATGACAAGATGGAGAAGTTAGCACGACTGTATTTGAAGGAAGTCATCTCCAGACATGGAATACCAATCTCTATTATCTCTGATAGGGATGGCAGATTTATTTCAAGATTCTGGCAGACATTACAGCAAGCATTAGGAACTCGTCTAGACATGAGTACTGCCTATCATCCACAAACTGATGGGCAGAGCGAAAGGACGATACAAACGCTTGAAGACATGCTACGAGCATGTGTTATTGATTTCGGAAACAGTTGGGATCGACATCTACCATTAGCAGAATTTTCCTACAACAACAGCTACCATTCAAGCATTGAGATGGCGCCGTTTGAAGCACTTTATGGTAGAAGGTGCAGGTCTCCGATTTGTTGGAGTGAAGTGGGGGATAGACAGATTACGGGTCCGGAGATTATACAAGAAACTACCGAGAAGATCATCCAAATTCAACAGCGGTTGAAAACCGCCTAAAGTCGACAAAAGAGCTACGCTGACATTAAAAGAAAAGATATAGAATTTGAAATTGGAGAGATGGTCATGCTTAAAGTTGCACCTTGGAAAGGCGTTGTTCGATTTGGTAAACGAGGGAAATTAAATCCAAGGTATATTGGACCATTCAAGATTATTGATCGTGTCAGACCAGTAGCTTACCGACTTGAGTTACCTCAACAACTCGCGGCTGTACATAATACTTTCCACGTCTCAAATTTGAAGAAATGTTTTGCTAAAGAAGAAATCACTATTCCGTTAGATGAAATCCAAATCAACGAAAAACTCCAATTCATCGAAGAACCCGTGGAAATAATGGTTCGTGAGGTTAAAAGACTTAAGCAAAACAAGATACCAATTGTTAAGGTTCGATGGAATGCTCGTAGAGGACCCGAGTTCACCTGGGAGCGTGAAGATCAGATGAAGAAGAAATACCCGCATCTATTTCCAGAAGATTCGTCAACACCTTCAACAGCTTAAAATTTCGGGATGAAATTTATTTAACGGGTAAGTACTGTAGTGACCCGAACTTTTCCATGTTTATATATATTAATTGAGATTGATATTTACATGATTAAATGTTTCCAACATGTTAAGCAATCAAACTTGTTAAGACTTGATTAATTGAAATATGAAATCTTGTGGTCTATTATTATGATTTGATATATATAGGTTAAACCTATAACTCACCAACATTTTTGTTGACGTTTTATGCATGTTTATTCTCAGGTGATTATTAAGAGCTTCCGCTGTCGCATACTTAAATAAGGACGAGAATTGGAGTCCATGCTTGTATGATATTGTGTAAAAACTGCATTCAAGAAACTTATTTTGTTGTAACATATTTGTATTGTAAACCATTATGTAATGGTCGTGTGTAAACAGGATATTTTAGATTATCATTATTTGATAATCTACGTAAAGCTTTTTAAACCTTTATTGATGAAATAAAGGTTATGGTTTGTTTTAAAATGAATGCAGTCTTTGAAAAACGTCTCATATAGAGGTCAAAACCTCGCAACGAAATCAATTAATATGGAACGTTTTTAATCAATAAGAACGGGACATTTCATCGGTTACCAGGTGTTCAATCCATATGAATGATTTTTGTCTCTATGCATGGGACGTATATTTATGAGAAATGGATATGAAAATCTTGTGGTCTATTAAAAATGATGAAAATGAATATTGATGAAAAACTAATGAACTCACCAACCTTTTGGTTGACACTTGAAAGCATGTTTATTCTCAGGTATGAAAGAAATCTTCCGCTGTGCATTAGCTCATTTTAGAGATCTTACTTGGAGTCATTCATATCATATTTCAAAAGACGTTGTATTTGAGTCGTTGAGTTCATCAAGATTATTATTAAGTCAATTATAGTTGGATAGACTATGAAATGGTATGCATGCCGTCAACTGTCGATGTAAATAAAGTTTTTCTTTTAAAACGAATGCAATGTTTGTAAAATGTATCATATAGAGGTCAAATACCTTGCGATGTAATCAACTATTGTGAATCGTTTATAATGTATATGAATAGGTCTTTCAGTTGGTATCAGAGCGGTGGTCTTAGCGAACCATGTCTTGCATTAGTGTGTCTAACTGATAGTTGTTTAGATGCATTAGTGGGTCTGGACTTCGACCGTGTCTGCATGTCAAAAGTTTTGCTTATCTTTTAGTGTCGAAAATTATTTGCTTATCATCCTTAAAGTCTAGACACGTCTTACTGCCTCTATTGCATAGACAGTGTATAGATAAATTCATATCTTAGCGTATCTGTTATTGTTACCTTTGCCTGACAGCTTCCGTAGATTCCTCTGTAACTTACGGGATTTTAGTATTATATATGCATATGTAAATTATGTATTACAGGGTACTAATATACATTCTATAATCTATTTCTTATCGAAAATCCTTCATCTGATCGTACGAGATGAATCCCTCAACCAGTTCGAGGCCCTCAGATTTCGATAGCTATTCCGATAGTTATTCCGACATCTATTCTGACATGGATATTCACCTAAGCTCTGAAAGCAGTGTAAATGAAATGAATCAACCAATCAGCCATCCCCAATTCATCTGATGGGTTCGTAGCCTAATTAATCATTGGAGGCAAGAAGAAGGTAATCCCTTCCACCCACCGAATTCACCTCTTGGTGAAGAATCTGATGTACTTACCGACGAACCTATTAGAAACACCATTTTCACACTCATTTCCAGAGTATCTCGCCACGATTATATTCTATCTAAAATTCTAGATCTTATTCATTGACTCGTCCGAACCGACAATCATCCCGGAATAATGAAAGAAGTCAACGAGCTTCGCGCTCGAGTAATCAATTTAGAAAAACATGGTGCAAAACTTACCAGCTTCAACAACAGCACCGACAACACCAGTACTGAAATGTCCCGTTCTTATTGATTAAAAACGTTCCATATTAATTGATTTCGTTGCGAGGTTTTGACCTCTATATGAGACTTTTTCAAAGACTGCATTCATTTTTAAAACAAACCATAACCTTTATTTCATAAATAAAGGTTTAAAAAACTTTACGTAGATTATCAAATAATGATAATCTAAAATATCATGTTTACACACGACCATTACATAATGGTTTACAATACAAATATGTTACATCGAAATCAGTTTCTTGAATGCAGTTTTTACACAATATCATACAAACATGGACTCCAAATCATGTCCTTATTTTAGTATGCAGCAGCGGAAGCTCTTAGTATTCACCTGAGAATAAACATGCTTTAAACATCAACAAAAATGTTGGTGAGTTATAGGTTTAACCTATATATATCAAATCATAATAATAGACCACAAGATTTCATATTTCAATACACATCCCATACATAGAGGTAAAAATCATTCATATGGTGAACACCTGGTAACCGACAATAACAAGATGCATATATAAGAATATCCCCATCATTCCGGGACACCCTTCGGATATGATATAAATTTCGAAGTACTAAAGCATCCGGTACTTTGGATGGGGTTTGTTAGGCCCAATAGATCTATCTTTAGGATTCACGTCAATTAGGGTGTCTGTTCCCTAATTCTTAGATTACCAGACTTAATAAAAAGGGGCACATTCGATTTCGATAATTCAACCATAGAATGTAGTTTCACGTACTTGTGTCTATTTTGTAAATCATTTATAAAACCTGCATGTATTCTCATCCCAAAAATATTAGACTTTAAAAGTGGGACTATAACTCACTTTCACATATTTTTACTTCGTCGGGAAGTAAGACTTGGCCACTGGTTGATTCACGAACCTATAACAATATATACATATATATCAAAGTATGTTCAAAATATATTTACGACACTTTTAATATATTTTGATGTTTTAAGTTTATTAAGTCAGCTGTCCTTGTTAGTAACCTACAACTAGTTGTCCACAGTTAGATGTACAGAAATAAATCGATAAATATTATCTTGAATCAATCCACGACCCAGTGTATACGTATCTCAGTATTGATCACAACTCAAACTATACATATTTTGGAATCAACCTCAACCCTGTATAGCTAACTCCAACATTCACATATAGAGTGTCTATGGTTGTTCCGAAATATATATAAATGTGTCAACATGATAGGTCGAAACAATGTATACGTGTCTATGGTATCTCAAGATTACATAATATACAATACAAGTTGATTAAGTTATGGTTGGAATAGATTTGTTACCAATTTTCACGTAGCTAAAATGAGAAAAATTATCCAATCTTGTTTTACCCATAACTTCTTCATTTTAAATCCGTTTTGAGTGAATCAAATTGCTATGGTTTCATATAGAACTCTATTTTATGAATCTAAACAGAAAAAGTATAGGTTTATAGTCGTAAAAATAAGTTACAATTCATTTTTGTAAAGGTAGTCATTTCAGTCGAAAGAACGACGTCTAGATGACCATTTTAGAAAACATACTTCCACTTTGAGTTTAACCATAATTTTTGGATATAGTTTCATGTTTATAATAAAAATCATTTTCTCAGAATAACAACTTTTAAATAAAAGTTTATCATAGTTTTTAATTAACTAACCCAAAACAGCCCACGGTGTTACTACGACGGCGTAAATCCGGTTTTACGGTGTTTTTCGTGTTTCCAGATTTTAAATCATTAAGTTAGCATATCATATAGATATAGAACATGTGTTTAGTTGATTTTAAAAGTCAAGTTAGAAGGATTAACTTTTGTTTGCGAACAAGTTTAGAATTAACTAAACTATGTTCTAGTGATTACAAGTTTAAACCTTCGAATAAGATAGCTTTATATGTATGAATCGAATGATGTTATGAACATCATTACTACCTTAAGTTCCTTGGATAAACCTACTGGAAAATAGAAAAATGGATCTAGCTTCAATGGATCCTTGGATGGCTCGAAGTTCTTGAAGCAGAATCATGACACGAAAACAAGTTCAAGTAAGATCATCACTTGAAATAAGATTGTTATAGTTATAGAAATTGAACCAAAGTTTGAATATGATTATTACCTTGTATTAGAATGATAACCTACTGTAAGAAACAAAGATTTCTTGAGGTTGGATGATCACCTTACAAGATTGGAAGTGAGCTAGCAAACTTGAAAGTATTCTTGATTTTATGTAACTAGAACTTGTAGAATTTATGAAGAACACTTAGAACTTGAAGATAGAACTTGAGAGAGATCAATTAGATAAAGAAAATTGAAGAATGAAAGTGTTTGTAGGTGTTTTTGGTCGTTGGTGTATGGATTAGATATAAAGGATATGTAATTTTGTTTTCATGTAAATAAGTCATGAATGATTACTCATATTTTTGTAATTTTATGAGATATTTCATGCTAGTTGCCAAATGATGGTTCCCACATGTGTTAGGTGACTCACATGGGCTGCTAAGAGCTGATCATTGGAGTGTATATACCAATAGTACATACATCTAAAAGCTGTGTATTGTACGAGTACGAATACGGGTGCATACGAGTAGAATTGTTGATGAAACTGAACGAGGATGTAATTGTAATCATTGTTGTTAAGTAGAAGTATTTTGATAAGTGTATTGAAGTCTTTCAAAAGTGTATAAATACATATTAAAACACTACATGTATATACATTTTAACTGAGTCGTTAAGTCATCGTTAGTCGTTACATGTAAGTGTTGTTTTGAAACCTTTAGGTTAATGATCTTGTTAAATGTTGTTAACCCAATGTTTATAATATCAAATGAGATTTTAAATTATTATATTATCATGATATTATCATGTATGAATATCTCTTAATATGATATATATACATTAAATGTCTTTACAACGATAATCGATACATATATGTCTCGTTTAAAAATCATTAAGTTAGTAGTCTTGTTTTTACATATGTAGTTCATTGTTAATATACTTAATGATATGTTTACTTATCATAGTATCATGTTAACTATATATATATCCATATATATGTCATCATATAGTTTTTACAAGTTTTAACGTTCGTGAATTACCGGTCAACTTGGGTGGTCAATTGTCTATATGAAACATATTTCAATTAATCAAGTCTTAACAAGTTTGATTGCTTAACATGTTGGAAACATTTAATCATGTAAATATCAATCTCAATTAATATATATAAACATGGAAAAGTTCGGGTCACTACAGTACCTACCCGTTAAATAAATTTCGTCCCGAAATTTTAAGCTGTTGAAGGTGTTGACGAATCTTCTGGAAATAGATGCGGGTATTTCTTCTTCATCTGATCTTCACGCTCCCAGGTGAACTCGGGTCCTCTACGAGCATTCCATCGAACCTTAACAATTGGTATCTTGTTTTGCTTAAGTCTTTTAACCTCACGATCCATTATTTCGACGGGTTCTTCGATGAATTGAAGTTTTTCGTTGATTTGGATTTCATCTAACGGAATAGTGAGATCTTCTTTAGCAAAACATTTCTTCAAATTCGAGACGTGGAAAGTGTTATGTACAGCCACGAGTTGTTGAGGTAACTCAAGTCGGTAAGCTACTGGTCCGACACGATCAATAATCTTGAATGGTCCAATATACCTTGGATTTAATTTCCCTCGTTTACCAAATCGAACAACGCCTTTCCAAGGTGCAACTTTAAACATGACCATCTCTCCAATTTCAAATTCTATAACTTTTCTTTTAATATCAGCGTAGCTCTTTTGTCGACTTTGGGCGGTTTTCAACCGTTGTTGAATTTGGATGATTTTCTCGGTAGTTTCTTGTATAATCTCCGGACCCGTAATCTGTCTATCCCCCACTTCACTCCAACAAATTGGAGACCTGCACTTTCTACCATAAAGTGCTTCAAACGGCGCCATCTCAATGCTTGAATGGTAGCTGTTGTTGTAGGAAAATTCTGCTAATGGTAGATGTCGATCCCAACTGTTTCCGAAATCAATAACACATGCTCGTAGCATGTCTTCAAGCGTTTGTATCGTCCTTTCGCTCTGCCCATCAGTTTGTGGATGATAGGCAGTACTCATGTCTAGACGAGTTCCTAATGCTTGCTGTAATGTCTGCCAGAATCTTGAAATAAATCTGCCATCCCTATCAGAGATAATAGAGATTGGTATTCCATGTCTGGAGACGACTTCCTTCAAATACAGTCGTGCTAACTTATCCATCTTGTCATCTTCTCTTATTGGCAGGAAGTGTACTGATTTGATGAGACGATCAACTATTACCCAAATAGTATCAAAACCACTTGCAGTCCTTGGCAATTTAGTGATGAAATCCATGGTAATGTTTTCCCATTTCCATTCCGGGATTTCGGGTTATTGAAGTAGACCTGATGATTTCTGATGCTCAGCTTTGACCTTAGAACACGTCAAATATTCTCCTACGTATTTAGCAACATCGGCTTTCATACCCGGCCACCAAAAATGTTTCTTGAGATCCTTGTACATCTTCCCCGTTCCAGGATGTATTGAGTATCTGGTTTTATGAGCTTCTCTAAGTACCATTTCTCTCATATCTCCAAATTTTGGTACCCAAATCCTTTCAGCCCTATACCGGGTTCCATCTTCCCGAATATTAAGATGCTTCTCCGATCCTTTGGGTATTTCATCCTTTAAATTTCCCTCTTTTAAAACTCCTTGTTGCGCCTCCTTTATTTGAGTAGTAAGGTTATTATGAATCATTATATTCATAGATTTTACTCGAATGGGTTCTCTGTCCTTCCTGCTCAAGGCATCGGCTACCACATTTGCCTTCCCCGGGTGGTAACGAATCTCAAAGTCGTAATCATTCAATAATTCAATCCACCTACGCTGCCTCATATTCAGTTGTTTCTGATTAAATATGTGTTGAAGACTTTTGTGGTCGGTATATATAATACTTTTGACCCCATATAAGTAGTGCCTCCAAGTCTTTAATGCAAAAACAACCGCGCCTAATTCCAAATCATGCGTCGTATAATTTTGTTCGTGGATCTTCAATTGTCTAGACGCATAAGCAATCACCTTTGTTCGTTGCATTAATACATAACCGAGACCTTGCTTTGATGCGTCACAATAAATCACAAAATCATCATTCCCTTCAGGCAATGACAATATAGGTGCCGTAGTTAGCTTTTTCTTCAATAACTGAAACGCTTTCTCTTGTTCATCATTCCATTCAAATTTCTTCCCTTTATGCGTTAATGCAGTCAAGGGTTTTGCTATTCTGGAAAAGTCTTGGATGAACCTTCTGTAGTAACCAGCTAGTCCTAAAAACTGGCGTATGTGTTTCGGAGTTTTCGGGGTTTCCCACTTTTCAACAGTTTCTATCTTTGCCGGATCCACCTTAATACCTTCTTTGTTCACTATGTGACCGAGGAATTGAACTTCTTCCAACAAAAATGCACACTTTGAAAACTTAGCGTACAATTCTTCCTTCCTCAATACTTCTAACACCTTTCTCAAATGTTCACCGTGTTCTTGGTCATTCTTTGAGTAAATAAGTATGTCATCAATGAAAACAATGACAAACTTGTCAAGGTATGGTCCACACACTCGGTTCATAAGGTCCATGAACACAGCTGGTGCATTAGTTAAACCAAACGGCATGACCATAAACTCGTAATGACCGTAACGTGTTCTGAAAGCAGTCTTTGGAATATCATCTTCTTTCACCCGCATTTGATGATACCCGGAACGTAAGTCAATCTTTGAATAAACAGACGAGCCTTGTAGTTGATCAAATAAGTCATCGATTCTTGGTAGTGGGTAGCGGTTCTTGTTGGTAAGTTTGTTCAACTCTCGGTAGTCGATACACAACCTGAATGTACCATCTTTCTTCTTGACAAACAAAACAGGAGCTCCCCACGGTGATGTGCTTGGTCGAATGAAACCACGCTCTAAAAGTTCTTGTAATTGGCTTTGCAGTTCTTTCATCTCGCTGGGTGCGAGTCTGTAAGGAGCACGAGCTATTGGTGCAGCTCCTGGTACAAGATCTATTTGAAATTCAACGGATCGATGTGGGGGTAATCCCGGTAATTCTTTCGGAAATACATCGGGAAATTCTTTTGCAATGGGAACATCATTGGTGCTCTTTTCTTCAGTTTGTACTTTCTCGACGTGTGCTAGAACAGCATAGCAACCTTTTCTTATTAGTTTTTGTGCCTTCAAATTACTAATAAGATGTAGCTTCGTGTTGCCCTTTTCTCCGTACACCATTAAGGGTTTTCCTTTTTCTCGTATAATGCGAATTGCATTTTTGTAACAAACGATCTCTGCTTTCACTTCTTTCAACCAGTCCTTACCGATTATCACATCAAAACTCCCTAACTCTACTGGTATCAAATCAATCTTAAATGTTTCGCTAACCAGTTTAATTTCTCGATTCCGACATATATTATCTGCTGAAATTAATTTACCATTTGCTAATTCGAGTAAAAATTTACTATCCAAAGGCGTCAATGGACAACTTAATTTAGCACAAAAATCTCTACTCATATAGCTTCTATCCGCACCCGAATCAAATAAAACGTAAGCAGATTTATTGTCAATAAGAAACGTACCCGTAACAAGCTCCGGATCTTCCTGTGCCTCTGCCACATTAATATTGAAAACTCTTCCGCGGCCTTGTCCATTTGTGTTCTCCTGGTTCGGGCAATTTCTAATAATGTGGCCCGGTTTTCCACATTTATAACAAACTACATTGGCATAACTTGCTCCGACTCTTGCTCCGCCATTACTCGTTCCGACACCATTTGTTCCTTTCGTTCTATTAACCCCTGGTCCGTAGACCTCACACTTCGCCGCGCTATGACCATTTCTTTTACACTTGTTGCAAAATTTGGTGCAGAACCCCGAGTGATACTTTTCACACCTTTGGCATAGCTGCTTCTGATTGTTGTTGTTGTTGCGGTTATTATTATTGTTGGGATGATTGTTGTAGTTGCTGTTGTTGTTATTGTTGTTGTTGTTGGGCCGTTTGTTGTAGTTGCGATTGATGTTGCGATTGTTGGGATAATTGTTGCGATTATTGTTGTAATTGCTGTTGTTGTTGTATTGGTGATTCTTATCACCGTTTTCCTCCCACTTTCTTTTGACTTGCTTCACATTGGCCTCTTCAGTAGTCTGTTGTTTAATTCTCTCTTCAATCTGGTTCACTAGTTTGTGAGCCATTCTACATGCCTGTTGTATGGAGGCGGGCTCGTGTGAACTTATATCTTCTTGGATTCTTTCCGGTAATCCTTTCACAAATTCGTCGATCTTCTCTTCCTCATCTTCGAATGCTCCCGGACACAATAGGCACAATTCTGTGAATCGTCTTTCGTACGTGGTAATATCAAATCCTTGGGTTCGTAACCCTCTAAGTTCTGTCTTGATCTTATTGACCTCGGTTCTGGGACGGTACTTCTCGTTCATCAAGTGCTTGAATGCTGACCACGGTAGTGCGTACGCATCGTCTTGTCCCACTTGCTCTAGATAGGTATTCCACCATGTTAACGCAGAACCTGTGAAGGTATGTGTAGCGTACTTCACTTTGTCCTCTTCAGTACACTTACTTATGGCAAACACCGATTCAACCTTCTCGGTCCACCATTTCAATCCGATCGGTCCTTCGGTTCCATCAAATTCCAAAGGTTTGCAGGCAGTGAATTCTTTGTAGGTGCATCCTACACGATTTCCTGTACTGCTAGATCCAAGGTTATTGTTGGTATGTAGTGCAGCCTATACTGCGGCTATGTTTGAAGCTAGAAAAGTACATAATTCCTCTTCATTCATATTCACGGTGTGTCGAGTAGTCGGTGCCATTTCCTTCAAAATAGTCAATTGGAACAAGTTAATCATACAGAATATTAAGAGTAGTTAATAGTATTTCGTAGCATAATATGAACTCATTTATAAAAGCTTTTTCTTCATATTAGCGTTTTATAAGTTTAAATTCGGGTAGTACCTACCCGTTAAGTTCATACTTAGTAGCTAATATACAATTCAACTACTACAATTCTATATGAAAAACTGATTATAATAATATTTCGCGTTCAAACTTTTACATAATATTTTACAAACTTACAATACCGCTTATTTTACATATAGCATGAAATATAGCACACAATAAATTTGATACAAGATGGTTGTGAAGATAATTCTAGCTAGTACACAAGTCGTTCAGCAAAGGCAATAAAGACATGTAATTCATACGTCCAGAAACAAGTCATGCATTCTGGTTTTACTAGGATTACTTCCCATCCTTGGTCTTGTGGAACATAACCGTTATGGCCGTTGATAAGACAGCGTGTTGTAACGTCGTCAAAGGGACGAGGGTTACGTAATGTCCAACAGTCCCGTAACAATCTAAAAACCTCATTTCTTACCCCAATTACCGACTCCGTCACTTGTGGGAACGTTTTGTTTAATAGTTGTAGCCCGATGTTCTTGTTCTCACTTTGGTGAGAAGAGAACATTACTAATCCGTAAGCATAACATGCTTCTTTATGTTGCACGTTAGCCGCTTTTTCTAAATCACGAAGTCCAATATTCGGATATATTGAGTCAAAATAATTTCTTAACCCATTGCGTAAAATAGCATTTGGGTTCCCCGCAATATATGCGTCAAAGTAAACACATCGTAACTTATGGATTTCCCAATGTGATATTCCCCATCTTCCGAACGAAAGCCTTTTATAAACCAAGGCATTCTTGGAACTTTCTTCGAATGTCTTACAAACTAGTTGTACCGTGAAAGGACCCGTTCATATACATTATAAACGATTCACAATAGTTGATTACATCGCGAGGTATTTGACCTCTATATGATACATATTACAAACATTGCATTCGTTTTTAAAACACAAACTTTCTTTACATCGAAAATTGACAGACATGCATACCATTTCATAATATCCACTATCCAATTATAAATTAACTTAATAGTAATCTTTGATGAATTCAATGACTCGAATGCAACGTTCTTCGAAATATGCCATGAAATACTCCAAGTAATATCTTTAAAACAAGCAAATGCACAGCGGAAGATTTCTTTTATACCTGAGAATAAACATGCTTTAAAGTGTCAACCAAAAGGTTGGTGAGTTCATTAGTTTATCATAATCATTCATTTCCATCATTTTAATAGACCACAAGAATTTCATTTCCAGTTCTCATAAATATACGTCCCATGCATAGAGACAAAAATAATCATTCATATGGATTGAACACCTGGTAACCGACATTAACAATATGCATATAAGAATATCCCCATCATTCCGGGATTCTCCTTCGGACATGATATAAATTTCGAAGTACTAAAGCATCCGGTACTTTGGATGGGGTTTGTTAGGCCCAATAGATCTATCTTTAGGATTCGCGTCAATTAGGGTGTCTGTTCCCTAATTCTTAGATTACCAGACTTAATAAAAAGGGGCATATTCGATTTCGATAATTCAACCATAGAATGTAGTTTCACGTACTTGTGTCTTTTTTGTAAATCATTTATAAAAATTGCGCATGTATTCTCAGCCCAAAAATATAAAGGGTAAAAAGGCAAATGAAACTCACCATACTGTATTTTGTACTAAAAATACATATAACATCATTGAACAAGTGTAGGGTTGGCCTCGGATTCACGAACCTATAATAATTATATATATTTTTATGTGTTTGTCAAATTTGTCTAATAAATTAGGCCAAGTTATAGTGTACCACAATCCTAATGCTCGAGTCTAATATGCAAAGGTCGATAAAAGTTAGTTTGACTCAAAATGATTTCAAAAATTTATTACATAATTTAAATATCGTTTTATATATTTTTAAAAGATTTAATAGAGTAAATAATATATTATTTTTTAATAAATAAAATTTTACATTAAAATATACTTTTATATATCTTAAGTAATAAAATTTATACAGTTCATTCAATATCATAAAAATATTGTGATGTATTCTATTAAGGTAGTTATATAATTTGTATCACATATTTATTTGATAAAATAATATCTATACGTAAACGTTGTATTATTTTGTAATAATAGTTATTATTATTAATAAAATATTACTATTTAAATTTACTAAGATAATATGATAAAATAATAATTTTGATTAGGATAACCTTAATATTTATGATACTTTTTAATAATAATAGTAATGATAAAAATAATAAAAATGACAATTTTATCTAATTTAATATCTTTCAATATTTTAATTTCATCATGATACTCATACCTATTCCTTCTTAATCGATTCATTTAATAGTTTTTAAATCGTCTGTTATATCGCGTTCATAATAATAATAATAATAATAATAATGATAATAATAATAATAATAATTAGATAAAACTATAACGACGATAACGACGATAATAATACTCATTTTTTAATAATAATACAAAAATTCAATTGAATATAACTTCTAATCCATCCGTCAAAACCATTTGGTATTTAAAGGAAAAGTTCATAATTTTTCGCTAGCTTTCCAAGGACATGCATATCTTATATCTTATCTCATCCCTAGTATAACAACCTTTAAGATTCAACATAACTTATCTAAGGGCAATATCAAATATACAAGCATGCCTAATTCTATTTTCTCGAGCACTAGTCAGGGATACACTATTAGTATGTAAAAAATTTAATTAGGAGTACTCACGTAACAATATTGAGGTTCAATACTGTAGGAAAGGTACGTAGACGAAACGGAGATGACAAACACTAGATTGACCTCATGAGCATAACACCCATGAACCATACCCATAACCTCCATAGCTATAACCCATTATTTCCTTAGCTCTATCCCCCTCATAAAAATTTGTTTTGAAAATAATGCACTCATGACCTCGTCGTAATATTTTATGTATAATACTAATTATAATAATACTAGTACTACTAATAATAAGTTTAATGATAATAATCTTTATAATATTAATAATAATAATAAATATATATATAACGAGAGAGATAGAAGATAGATTGAAGAATGATGAGCTCGATTTTTTTTATAGTCCCAAATTTGGCCCCATCTCCGCAATCTCGGAGGATTGCTGAATTAAAAGTCCCTAAATTTACGGAGTCAATCACTAAAGTGATTTGCAATTCACATGTTTCTTATATTTTTACGTAGTATTAGTTATTATTATATATATAATATATTTAATTCATATAATTAATTATATATTATATTATATTTACGCTCATGGTAAAAATGTAATTTTTACAAAAATGATACGGTCGTGATCTCACGACTCATGTACCACTTTCGGTTTTTCGGGCGCACTTTCGTACGTTTAGAAAACTAGCCTTTTACGTTACGCGATGTGTACCTTATACAAAAATTAGACTTACTTATCAATAATTTAGCTTTATAAAAATATCACTTATAAAATTTAGCGTTGTGGTCATTTACTTATTTAAATCAAAGTCTCGTTGTTTATCAAAATATATTATTTTAAATCAGGACGTTTTATGACTCGTACCTTTATCAAAATATAGACTTAAATTAATTAAAAACTAACCCACTCAGAGTGTAACTTAATCTTTTGAGTGTTTTGGTCATTTACTTTTATAATTCATACCCTCGTTAGTTATCGAAGTATATTTAATAACATTAACTTAAACCAAAACGTCTTTTGACTAAATTAAAATATATTTATAATATATAGGTTTGAAATACTTTAATAAATATTTAGATTTTAATTATATTTCAAAGTATATTTGAAGATCGTTTATGATATTATATCCTATAACGTTTATACTTTAAAAAATATAATTTCCTTATGTGTCAACGTTTAGTTTGTTTTCCTTAAACTTTCTAAATAATATAACTATATTCCCAAAGTTTCTCTTTCACTCTAAATAATAGGAAGGTTAACTAGTTAACGTTTATATAGAAAGTCGAACAGAAAACTCCACTAACATTTGGCTAGTTCCCGTTAATTGACACCTTTGTCTTCTTTTATAACTCGCTTTACCATTTTTCCGAATACGGTTAATAATAAGGGTTACCTAATTCAAAGTGGACCTCATAACAGAGACTCATAATCATAGTTCAATGTATCCGATAATTCAATCATTTGACATTATCTTTTAATCTAGTCGATAAACTTACATCGAACAAATACGTTTATGTAACATATTATTCATTCAATACCTTGATAGCATTCATAAAATAGATCTCATAGCTTATATTCATATTAACTAATCCGTTCAATGTTTTATTAATATATCTCAATTTAATAATCACACATGTATATGTATATATATTTATTTACACATAATTGTTCGTGAATCGCTAGGCATGGTCAAAGGGTAATTGATTACATGAATATAGTTTTCAAAACATTCAAGACTCAACATTACAGATTTTTGCTTATCGTGTCGGAAACATATAAAGGTTAAAGTTTAAATTTGTTCGAAAATCTCCGGGTCATCACATACCGCAGAATTCTGACCGACTCTAGACAAGATTTCATCAATCATGTCTCCGGGTAGGTCTCTTAAAATATTGGGTTGTCTATCCATTTTGTGTTTTTATACTGTAAAATAGACAAGAGTTAGATTCATAAAAAAAATACTTATTAATACAAGCAATTTTTACATATATCATAAAGCATAAGCACACTATATTACATATATTACACCACACGAATACAACTATCTTATTCTGACTCGCTTGTTTCTTCTTCTTCGGTTTTGGTTCGTTTTGCCAAGTTTCTAGGGATATATGATGTTCCCCTAATACGAGCCGTCGTTTTCCACATTGGTTTAGAAAAACCTGGTGGTTTAGAGGTTCCCGGGTCATTGTTACAACTTAAGGACTTCGGGGGTTGACGATACATATAAAGTTCATCGGGGTTGGAATTAGATTTCTCTATTTTTATGCCCTTTCCCTTATTATTTTCTTTTGCCTTTTTAAATTCAGTTGGGGTAATTTCTATAACATCATCGGAATTCTCGTCGGAATCCGATTCATCGGAGAATTGGTAATCCTCCCAATATTTTGCTTCCTTGGCGGAAACACCATTGACTATAATTAACCTTGGTCGGTTGGTTGAGGATTTTCTTTTACTTAACCGTTTTATTACTTCCCCCACCGGTTCTATTTCTTCATCCGGTTCCGATTCTTCTTCCGGTTCCGATTCTTCTTCCGGTTCCGACTCTTCTTCCGGTTCCTCTTCGGGAACTTGTGAATCAGTCCACGAATCATTCCAATTTACATTTGACTCTTCATTATTATTAGGTGAGTCAATGGGACTTGTTCTAGAGGTAGACATCTATCACATAATATCAAACGCGTTAAGAGTTTAATATATCACATAATATTCACATGTTAAAAATATATAGTTTCCAACAAAATTTGTTAAGCAATCATTTTTCAAGTAAACACGGTCGAAGTCCAGACTCACTAATGCATCCTAACAAACTCGATAAGACACACTAATGCAAAATTCTGGTTCTCTAAGACCAACGCTCGGATACCAACTGAAATGTCCCGTTCTTATTGATTCAAAACGTTCCATATTAATTGATTTCGTTGCGAGGTTTTGACCTCTATATGAGACGTTTTTCAAAGACTGCATTCATTTTTAAAACAAACCATAACCTTTATTTCATAAATAAAGGTTTAAAAAACTTTACGTAGATTATCAAATAATGATAATCTAAAATATCCTGTTTACACACGACCATTACATAATGGTTTACAATACAAATATGTTACATCGAAATCAGTTTCTTGAATGCAGTTTTTACACAATATCATACAAACATGGACTCCAAATCATGTCCTTATTTTAGTATGCAATAGCGGAAGCTCTTAGTATTCACCTTAGAATAAACATGCTTTAAACGTCAACAAAAATGTTGGTGAGTTATAGGTTTAACCTATATATATCAAATCATAATAATAGACCACAAGATTTCATATTTCAATACACATCCCATACATAGAGATAAAAATCATTCATATGGTGAACACCTGGTAACCGACAATAACAAGATGCATATATAAGAATATCCCCATCATTACGGGACACCCTTCGGATATGATATAAATTTCGAAGTACTAAAGCATCCGGTACTTTGGATGGGGTTTGTTAGGCCCAATAGATCTATCTTTAGGATTCGCGTCAATTAGGGTGTCTGTTCCCTAATTCTTAGATTACCAGACTTAATAAAAAGGGGCACATTCGATTTCGATAATTCAACCATAGAATGTAGTTTCACGTACTTGTGTCTATTTTGTAAATCATTTATAAAACCTGCATGTATTCTCATCCCAAAAATATTAGATTTTAAAAGTGGGACTATAACTCACTTTCACAGATTTTTACTTCGTCGGGAAGTAAGACTTGGCCACTGGTTGATTCACGAACCTATAACAATATATACATATATATCAAAGTATGTTCAAAATATATTTACGACACTTTTAATATATTTTGATGTTTTAAGTTTATTAAGTCAGCTGTCCTTGTTATTAACCTACAACTAGTTGTCCACAGTTAGATGTACAGAAATAAATCGATAAATATTATCTTGAATCAATCCACGACCCAGTGTATACGTATCTCAGTATTGATCACAACTCAAACTATACATATTTTGGAATCAACCTCAACCCTGTATAGCTAACTCCAACATTCACATATAGAGTGTCTATGGTTGTTCCGAAATATATATAGATGTGTCAACATGATAGGTCGAAACAATGTATACGTGTCTATGGTATCTCAAGATTACATAATATACAATACAAGTTGATTACGTTATGGTTGGAATAGATTTGTTACCAATTTTCACGTAGCTAAAATGAGAAAAATTATCCAATCTTGTTTTACCCATAACTTCTTCATTTTAAATCCGTTTTGAGTGAATCAAATTGCTATGGTTTCATATTGAACTCTATTTTATGAATCTAAACAGAAAAAGTATAGGTTTATAGTCGGAAAAATAAGTTACAATTCATTTTTGTAAAGGTAGTCATTTCAGTCGAAAGAACGACGTCTAGATGACCATTTTAGAAAACATACTTCCACTTTGAGTTTAACCATAATTTTTGGATATAGTTTCATGTTCATAATAAAAATCATTTTCTCAGAATAACAACTTTTAAATAAAAGTTTATCATAGTTTTTAATTAACTAACCCAAAACAGCCCACGGTGTTACTACGACGGCGTAAATCCGGTTTTACGGTGTTTTTCGTGTTTCCAGGTTTTAAATCATTAAGTTAGCATATCATATAGATATAGAACATGTGTTTAGTTGATTTTAAAAGTCAAGTTAGAAGGATTAACTTTTGTTTGCGAACAAGTTTAGAATTAACTAAACTATGTTCTAGTGATTACAAGTTTAAACCTTCGAATAAGATAGCTTTATATGTATGAATTGAATGATGTTATGAACATCATTACTACCTTAAGTTCCTTGGATAAACCTACTGGAAAATAGAAAAATGGATCTAGCTTCAACGGATCCTTGGATGGCTCGAAGTTCTTGAAGCAGAATCATGACACGAAAACAAGTTCAAGTACGATCATCACTTGAAATAAGATTGTTATAGTTATAGAAATTGAACCAAAGTTTGAATATGATTATTACCTTGTATTAGAATGATAACCTACTGTAAGAAACAAAGATTTCTTGAGATTGGATGATCACCTTACAAGATTGGAAGTGAGCTAGCAAACTTGAAAGTATTCTTGATTTTATGTAACTAGAACTTGTAGAATTTATGAAGAACACTTAGAACTTGAAGATAGAACTTGAGAGAGATCAATTAGATGAAGAAAATTGAAGAATGAAAGTGTTTGTAGGTGTTTTTGGTCGTTGGTGTATGGATTAGATATAAAGGATATGTAATTTTGTTTTCATGTAAATAAGTCATGAATGATTACTCATATTTTTGTAATTTTATGAGATATTTCATGCTAGTTGCCAAATGATGGTTCCCACATGTGTTAGGTGACTCACATGGGCTGCTAAGAGCTGATCATTGGAGTGTATATACCAATAGTACATACATCTAAAAGCTGTGTATTGTACGAGTACGAATACGGGTGCATACGAGTAGAATTGTTGATGAAACTGAACGAGGATGTAATTGTAATCATTGTTGTTAAGTAGAAGTATTTTGATAAGTGTATTGAAGTCTTTCAAAAGTGTATAAATACATATTAAAACACTACATGTATATACATTTTAACTGAGTCGTTAAGTCATCGTTAATCGTTACATGTAAGTGTTGTTTTGAAACCTTTAGGTTAATGATCTTGTTAAATGTTGTTAACCCAATGTTTATAATATCAAATGAGATTTTAAATTATTATATTATCATGATATTATCATGTATGAATATCTCTTAATATGATATATATACATTAAATGTCTTTACAACGATAATCGATACATATATGTCTCGTTTAAAAATCATTAAGTTAGTAGTCTTGTTTTTACATATGTAGTTCATTGTTAATATACTTAATGATATGTTTACTTATCATAGTATCATGTTAACTATATATATATCCATATATATGTCATCATATAGTTTTTACAAGTTTTAACGTTCGTGAATCACCGGTCAACTTGGGTGGTCAATTGTCTATATGAAACATATTTCAATTAATCAAGTCTTAACAAGTTTGATTGCTTAACATGTTGGAAACATTTAATCATGTAAATATCAATCTCAATTAATATATATAAACATGGAAAAGTTCGGGTCACTACAAGTACCACCAACAACAGCATCCGCAGCACAAGCCTCAACACTATACGCCTCAAATTCACAGTCTGTACCTCCAGCATAATCATCATACTACATGATTTCCTACCTCAATTATCTTCGTTCTACATGACGTTCTACATCATTTATCTTCGTTCGACATGGTGATTATGTAATCTCTAATGTTTTAGAGATTATATATTCTTATTCTAACGGTAAATCAAATGAGTTTAATATCATATTAACTCATTAAATCCATGATTACATATGAAGAAAATATATATGTATATATGTTTTCATAAAGATTGTAATTAAAAAAAACTTTGTACAAACTGTTAATGATGAAAATATTTTAACGGGTAGGTAATACTCGAGGAATATTTAAGATTTGACATTAATAAGTTACATTGTACATTCTTCGAATCTGATTCAACGGTCATTTACTATCCTACTTACATCCAAAGATATACGTATCCGTTCACCGCAGAATAACCATTTTCATTCAATTTCATATTTGGATTTTAATCTATCAGAATACAACAAGTGGCATAATGAAGAAAACATTGGACAAAATAAAATTTGTTAGAAACAAACAAATTAACTATGAGAAATTTTGTTAAGAATCCACGCTAACGAAATCCTAGCTAACTGTGAATTCAGTATTATATTTTAATTATCGCAATTTAATTATGGTAATTTATTTTATCGCAATTTTAATTCTCGCAATTTTATTTATCGTCATTTAATTTCTGTTATTTACTTTACGCACTTTATTTATCGTCATTTAATTTCTATTATTTATTTTACGCACTTTAAATATCGGGACACGTATACAAGGTTTTGACATATCATATCGACGCATCTATATATATTATTTGGAATAACCATAGACACTCTATATGCAGTAATGTGTGAGTTAGCTATACAGGGTTGAGGTTGATTCTACAATAATATATATACTTTGAGTTGTGATCGAGTCTGAAACATGTACACGGGTCACGATACATATTAATTAATTCGAATATTATATATTAAGCTATATATGAATTATTGGACTGTTAACTGTGGACTATCAACTGTGGACTGCCGACATTGGACAATTAAAATGAATTAAAATATTGATTATAACATATGAAACTAAATAATTCTTCAAGTTTCCACTTGATTTCGTCTTAAACCTCATTTGTATCTTGACGATTACAATCTGCGTTCAAACCTTTCATGATTGTTGAAGACATCTCAATCGAGAGGATGAACCAACCGTACTTCATCTACGGAAGAAAAGATCGATGCATATAGTTATGCACCTGAAAACACTTGGAACCTGAGTAAATGTTTAACACGTATCTGTGCTAGCTTCTTTGGCGTTGTTATTACAAAAAAAAAATAAAAATAAATTAACTTTGCAATTCCTTTTCAAATTAGCCAATTTTGTCACAGCTCCATCAAGTCAACTTCGACTTTCATTCGAATTAGCCTTATTATAACCTTGATATATAAGTTTGCCTTCGTCCTCATTACTGGGGAACCTTTTATATTCCACCATATTATCATCAGCGTTTAATCATCTAAAAACACAATTTTCTTGAAACCACCTCGGATTAATAAACGATGATTCAGATGTGGTAGCATTAAATACAGAGGAAACAGCAAAATTGTAGATGATCTAAACGGCCAAAAGTTTGATAATAAAGAATGAAATGTTGAGAATGCTCAATAGAAAATTTAGTATTGAAAAACAGATTGAGCTAACCATGAAGGAGACCAAGATCAAATACAAGGACCAAACCCTATATTCAAAGAATCCAGGTAATTCTGGACCCGATGAAAACTTTAGAGATATCCTGCTCCGAAGTCATGTTAAAATTTTTCCTTATCAACTTTCGAACTTAGATATCCCAAAATATCATCATAAATATCTTCAATACTTCTGAAGATATTTTCATAAATATTCTTGTCCGAATTTATATACCTCTTCGTGCTACCTGTAATATATTATATTGGAAATTTTTATAAAATCTAAGTATAAACTATGAATGAATTCTGAAGTAGTGTTGGGAACTAAAGCATGAGTTAGTATAATATAATGACACTTGATCAACGTGATTATATTACAGTAAATCATGCTGAGTTTCTAATGGGACGTGATGATTCACAGATCATAACATCATCATGTGCCATGTTACATAACTCTTTCATTCTACTTAACTTCTGAACATATCAAGAAAGTATGTTCTTGATAGTTCTATTCTCAGTGACTCGGGTAATTTGACAAACCAAATCGTGCGATTACGTTCTTTCTTGTTTAGGACATTAAATTCATTCGAAACTCCATACTTGCAAATTCTGGACCGTTACTCGCGTTACTACCGGTCGAGAAGATAATAAAAAGGAAAAAGAGCTCCAAAATATAAGAGAAAATATAAAGCCCAATAACAACACGGAGGTTACAAACCGTGGATATTAATACGAATAGCAATATAAAGATACAGTAGAATTAAAAAGAGTATCACCCCAAAGATTCTTCTGGTGGAAGATTAAAAAAAAGGATGACAGAAATGATAATTAGAAAAATATCAAGGATTAGAATGGGATTAAGCATTTTCACAATCTTTTGGATGTATGAACTAAGAAAGAAAGTATAGAAATGGTGAAAATAATGGAACGGAAGAGTTTAATTTATAATGGAAATATCAGACAGAGTAATCGAGGCAGATCACCGTATTTAATTATAGAGATCTTAATTTCCTTACTCGCCGAAGAATCAAATCTTTTAGATTTCGAAGATTTTCTCTAAGTCCCTTGAATTCTGGAAATCAACCATGACTACGTCAAAAGTTAAGACGAAACTTTATTTCTCTCATTTCACTCTTTTGTGATAGCTTCACTTATACGCTTCGAGTAATCGAATTATCTTATCCATATTACTCAACAGTAATAAAACTCTATTTATCAGCTCAAATTCATCAGGAAAACATTCTTACTGTTATCCATGACGATCTCGATCAAATTTTGGGGACGAAATTTCTTTAACGGGTAGGTACTGTGACGACCTGGAAATTTCTGAACAAATTTAAACTTTATCTCTATATGATTCTGACATGATAAGCAAAGTCTATTAAACCGAATCTCAAAATGTTTGAAGTATTTTTCATGAATTCATTTGACCTTGACTATCTCCGACGATTCACGAACAACTATTTATAAATAGATACATATATATTTTATATGTATAAATACGTATATATTTGAAGTATAATTTAAAATATTAAATGCTTTAATTAACTATGTAAAATAAAAATAAAATAAAAATAATATATATATATATATATATATATATATATATATATATATATATATATATATGAAATGACCCGTTCATATACATTATAAAAGATTCACAATAGTTGATTTCATTGCAAGGTACTTGACCTCTATATGATACATTTTACAAACATTGCATTCGTTTTTAAAAGACAAACTTTCATTTACATCGAAAGTTGACGGCATGCATACCCTTTCATAAAATATCCATCTATAATTGACTTATTAATAATCTTGATGAACTCGACGACTCGAATGCAACGTCTTTTAAAATATGTCATGAATGACTCTAAGTAATGTCTCTAATATGAGCTAATATACAAAGGAAGATTTCTTTCATACCTGAGAATAAACATGCTTTCAAGTGTCAACCAAAAGGTTGGAGAGTTCATAAGTTTATCGAAAACAATAAAATTCATCATTTTGATAGACCACAAGATTTAAATGCTGCATGGTACAAATGGGCCCGAATCCTATACCCACCTGTAATGTACATGCGATATCTTTTAAATACAGTACACCTTTCTCGTGTACGAAATCATCTTTCATAAATCTTAGTAACCGTACAGATATCTCGTGCACAAAAATAACATACACATAACCTGTGTATAAAATCATTCTCTAGATACATAACATTCACTTTTCATTTCTTTCATAGCTTGGCTTGGTAACCGACCTTAACATATAATGCGCATAATAATATCCCCAAAACAGAACATCTTGTCTGTATAATAATCATATAAACTTCGAAGTACTAAATACCACGCCCACTAGCCCTTCCGTCTAGTGAACATTCTAGGTGGGGGTGTTAAACCCGGTAGCTACCTTTAGAATTTGCGTAAATTAGGCGTGCACTAATTCTCAAAATTAGTGATGTTCCCTAATTCTTAGGTTACCAAGCAATAATAATCAGGGGAAAATTATTCATATCAATTGTGGCAATTATCACGTCTACATAATTCAATGGTGGCAATTATCACGTCCACATAATTCATTCGAGGAATGTTTTGCTTGTGTCTATCTCGTCAAACATTTATAAAAGCATTTCATGTATTCGCAGTTCAAAATGTATTTCAAAAGCATTTAATAAAGCAGTTGTAAAAGTAGCGCATGTATTCTCAGTCCCATAAATGTAAAGAGTAAAAGGGAGCAAATGAAACTCACCTAATGTATTTTGTGGTAAAAATACATATGACTATATTGAACAATGCAGTGTTGGCCTCGGATTCATGAACCTATATCAAGTGTATATATTAACACATATAATTGTAACCAAATAAGTTTATATATTAATATTAGTAATATATTTTATATTTTCATTTTCTATCTCGTTAATATAATTAATATCTATTTTTATCTTAGGTATGTTCTTAATATTAATATATCAAATACTTATTAAACTACTCTAATTAACTAATTTATTGAAAATTGATACATATAATAAATATAATACATATAATTTAATATTCGTTTAGTAAAAAATATTAATAATAATACTAAATGAAAAGTTATATTATTTCTACAATACAACAATAATAGTGATAATAATAATTAAAAATAATATTTGATAATAATAGTACTGATAATTATATTAACTATAAAACTAATAATTTTTCTACTAATGATAATTATGATACTAGTTTAGTTGTAATAATAATCCTAATGGTAATAATAATAATAATAATAATAATAATAATAATAATAATAATAATAATAATAATAATAATAATAATAATAATAATAATAATAATAATAATGATATTACTAATAATGTTAAAAAATAATAATAATGTTAATAAAAATGAAAATACTTATAACACTAATAATAATTATTATTATATTTATAATTCTGATAACGATAATATTCACAATAATAATACTTATAAAGTTATTAATAATAACACTGCTAGTATAATATTAGTAATAATAATGATACTAATAATATTAATGACAATAATAATTCTAATATTAATGTTGTAAATATTTAACATAACAATAACAACAATAATTAATAATCAATAATAATAATAATAATGAATATTTTACTACCTTTAAAGAGATTGTAAAAGCTTTTAAAAAAATATAGATGTTGCCAAGGCTCGAACCTACGACCTCTCGGTAATCATCAACAACACCAACCATTCCACCATCGTTCCTTTTCTGTTTTAAAACACCCCTTATTTCTATATCATCCGTTTTAACTGGTTTCATCATCTCTTCTAATCAATCGACTATAACCCAACCAATAGAAGGATAAATTTGGCTTATAAATGTTGGGCCAACTTGATAAATGGGCTGAGCAGAAACCGATTTAAAGTACCCATTTCTTTTAATCAGCCAGAACAGAAGGAATAAAAAATAAAAATCGATGGTTTGCAGATTAATTCAAATACGGAGTATTAAAATAAACACCAGCTCATCACTCTAACCCTACATGCCTTTTCATCCCACCACTTTAATTGAATAATATATGTGTCTGTTTCAACTTTACTTCCTAAAAATCCAAGTTGGAATTCGTTATAAAATTACAAGGAAAATTTCGATGAGGTGGATAAGATTAATTGAACGTGACCCTTTACACAACAACTCCATATCTTGAACAAGTGTGGTTATATTGTAACAATTGAAAATTTGATCTTTGCAAGTGGGTTTTCGGTGGGCTGTTGGGTTCGAATAAAAGGAAGATAGAAAGACAATTATATATATGTGTAATATTGCATACGTTCAAGTTCACCTCATTCTTAACAAAACTCCAAAACAGGAAAATGCGGGTGTCTTCAGTTTGCTTGATGCTTTTCGAACAGGAACAGAATTTTAACAAGGTTTGTGGTGGTTCTTGATGGGTCGGTTTGGTTTTATCATCATAACAGACAAGGAAAAACGAGTTGTGATTTCATGATGATTGTGAAAGCTGGTGGTGATTATTGAAGATGGCAAGTAGTGATGTTTGATGGATTTAAGATGGTGATATTGTGATTGTTGGGTTAGCAAAGCAACAAAGGTGATGTGTACTTGTTTGAACAAGATCCGAAACAAGAATTCTCAGCAAGTTCGTAGTTTGGTTTGGAGAATGGTTTGTGGGATGTTTTCGACTAGAAAGTAAAACAGAATAATCAGATTGAGAGATGATTGTCGTGGGTTTGTTTATGGTCATATTCAACTAACAACAATAATAATAGTAATGCATCGGATAATAACTTGATTTGATTGTGTTATATGCCAAATCGAAGTCGACAGAATAATCTTGTTCAGAATAGGAAGGGAAAACGATGGTAAACAGAATTTGGATTTTTGTTCTTGAAGTTAATCTCTTATTGTACTAGTGAATCAATTATTTCAGATATAAATGATATAAAGCAGATTTGTTTCCAATTCGTTTATTGTTTATTCAACTTGCTCGACAGGTTTCAGTACTAGAAACAGAAAATAAAATAAAGAATGTAAAAGTGCGTACAATTCCTAATCTAATTTGGATGGGTCCTATTAATTTAATCCTGATTCGTACGAATCAATTATATACAGATGGAAAGTGATGTGAAATCAATTTCAAAATCCTAAATCTATTTATATGATTTATGTGACATCCCAGGTAAACATTCCCCGTAGCATGATATTGTCCGCTTTGCCCGTAGGCGCACGGATTTTTCTTGGCAACCACACACGACGAGCACTTTCCCAGGAGGTCACCCATCCTAGTAGCGCTCTCGCCTGAGCACGCTTAACTGCAGAGTTCTCATGAGATCTGCTGCGCTTGTGGTCCCAAAACGCGTCATGCTAGGAAAGGTCTCCACACCCTTATAAGGCATGCTTCGTTCTCCTCTCCAACCGATGTGGGACGGATGTAACATGGATGTTACAATCCTCCCCCTAATGGGACACAGCGTCCTCGCTGTGCACGTTTGGTTCGGGGCCTGGCTCTGATACCATCTGTGACATCCCAGGTAAACGTTCCCCGTAGCATGATATTGTCCGCTTTGCCCGTAGGCGCACGGATTTTTCTTGGCAACCACACACGACGAGCACTTTCCCAGGAGGTCACCCATCCTAGTAGTGCTCTCGCCTGAGCACGCTTAACTGCAGAGTTCTTATGAGATCTGCTGCGCTTGTGGTCCCAAAACGCGTCATGGTAGGAAAGGTCTCCACACCCTTATAAGGCATGCTTCGTTCTCCTCTCCAACCGATGTGGGACGGATGTAACATGGATGTAACAATAAAAACCTGCAAGAATCGAACCTGCACCCATCTGGAAACAATAAAGGCAACCAAGCTACCCAACCACTTATGTGTTTGTAACATCCGTGTTACATCCGTCCCACATCGGTTGGAGAGGGAAACGAAGCATGCCTTATAAGGGTGTGGAGACCTTTCCTAGCATGACGCGTTTTGGGACCACAAGCGCAGCAGATCTCATGAGAACTCTGCAGTTAAGCGTGTTTAGGTGAGAGCACTACCAGGATGGGTGACCTCCTGGGTAAGTGCTCGTCGTGTTTGGTCACCAAGAGAAATCCGTGCGCCTACAGGCAAAGCGGACAATATCATGCTACGGGGAACGTGTTACCTGGGATGTTACAGATGGTATCAGAGCCAGGCCCCAGACCAAACGTGCACAGCGAGGACGCTGTGTCCCATTAGGGGGGAGGATTGTAACATCCGTGTTACATCCGTCCCACATCGGTTGGAGAGGAGAACGAAGCATGCCTTTTAAGGATGTGGAGACCTTTCCTAGCATGACGCGTTTTGCGACCACAAGCGCAGCAGATCTCATGAGAACTCTGCAGTTAAGTGTGTTCAGGCGAGAGCACTACCAGGATGGGTGACCTCCTGGGAAAGTGCTCGTCGTGTGTGGTTGCCAAGAAAAATCCGTGCGCCTACGGGCAAAGCGGACAATATCATGCTACGGGGAACGTTTACCTGGGATGTCACAGATGGTATCAGAGCCAGGCCCCGGACCAAACGTGCACAGCGAGGACGCTGTGTCCCATTAGGGGGGGAGATTGTAACATCCATGTTACATCCGTCCCACATCGGTTGGAGAGGAGAACGAAGCATGCCTTATAAGGGTGTGGAGACCTTTCCTAGCATGACGCGTTTTAGAACCACAAGCGCAGCAGAACTCATGAGAACTCTGTAGTTAAGCATGCTCAGGCGAGAGCACTACTAGGATGGGTGACCTCCTGGTGAAATGTCCCGTTCTTATTGATTAAAAACGTTCCATATTAATTGATTTCGTTGCGAGGTTTTGACCTCTATATGAGACGTTTTTCAAAGACTGCATTCATTTTAAAACAAACCATAACCTTTATTTCATCAATAAAGGTTTAAAAAGCTTTACGTAGATTATCAAATAATGATAATCTAAAATATCCTGTTTACACACGACCATTAAATAATGGTTTACAATACAAATATGTTACAACAAAATAAGTTTCTTGAATGCAGTTTTTACACAATATCATACAAGCATGGACTCCAAATCTCGTCCTTATTTAAGTATGCGACAGCGGAAGCTCTTAATAATCACCTGAGAATAAACATGCTTAAAACGTCAACAAAAATGTTGGTGAGTTATAGGTTTAACCTATATATATCAAATCATAATAATAGACCACAAGATTTCATATTTCAATACACATCCCATACATAGAGATAAAAATCATTCATATGGTGAACACCTGGTAACCGACATTAACAAGATGCATATATAAGAATATCCCCATCATTCCAGGACACCCTTCGGATATGATATAAATTTCGAAGTACTAAAGCATCCGGTACTTTGGATGGGGTTTGTTAGGCCCAATAGATCTATCTTTAGGATTCGCGTCAATTAGGGTGTCTGTTCCCTAATTCATAGATTACCAAACTTAATAAAATGGGGCATATTCGATTTCGATAATTCAACCATAGAATGTAGTTCACGTACTTGTGTCTATTTTGTAAATCATTTATAAAACCTGCATGTATTCTCATCCCAAAAATATTAGATTTTAAAAGTGGGACTATAACTCACTTTCACAGATTTTTACTTCGTCGGGAAGTAAGACTTGGCCACTGGTTGATTCACAAACCTATAACAATATATAAATATATATCAAAGTATGTTCAAAATATATTTACAACACTTTTAATATATTTTGATGTTTTAAGTTTATTAAGTCAGCTGTCCTCGTTAGTAACCTACAACTAGTTGTCCACAGTTAGATGTACAAAAATAAATCGATAAATATTATCTTTAATCAATCCACGACCCAGTGTATACGTATCTCAGTATTGATCACAACTCAAACTATATATATTTTGGAATCAACCTCAACCCTGTATAGCTAACTTCAACATTCACATATAGAGTGTCTATGGTTGTTCCGAAATATATATAGATGTGTCGACATGATAGGTCGAAACATTGTATACGTGTCTATGGTATCTCAAGATTACATAATATACAATACAAGTTGATTAAGTTATGGTTGGAATAGATTTGTTACCAATTTTCACGTAGCTAAAATGAGAAAAATTATCCAATCTTGTTTTACCCATAACTTCTTCATTTTAAATCCGTTTTGAGTGAATCAAATTTCTATGGTTTCATATTGAACTCTATTTTATGAATCTAAACAGAAAAAGTATAGGTTTATAGTCGGAAAAATAAGTTACAAGTCATTTTTGTAAAGGTAGTCATTTCAGTCGAAAGAACGACGTCTAGATGACCATTTTAGAAAACATACTTCCACTTTGAGTTTAACCATAATTTTTGGATATAGTTTCATGTTCATAATAAAAATCATTTTCTCAGAATAACAACTTTTAAATCAAAGTTTATCATAGTTTTTAATTAACTAACCCAAAACAGACCGCGGTGTTACTACGACGGCGTAAATCCGGTTTTACGGTGTTTTTCGTGTTTCCAGGTTTTAAATCATTAAGTTAGCATATCATATAGATATAGAACATGTGTTTAGTTGATTTTAAAAATCAAGTTAGAAGGATTAACTTTTGTTTGCGAACAAGTTTAGAATTAACTAAACTATGTTCTAGTGATTACAAGTTTAAGCCTTCGAATAAGATAGCTTTATATGTATGAATCGAATGATGTTATGAACATCATTACTACCTTAAGTTCCTTGGATAAACCTACTGAAAAAGAGAAAAATGGATCTAGCTTCAACGGATCCTTGGATGGCTCGAAGTTCTTGAAGCAGAATCATGACACGAAAACAAGTTCAAGTAAGATCATCACTTGAAATAAGATTGTTATAGTTATAGAAATTGAACCAAAGTTTGAATATGATTATTACCTTGTATTAGAATGATAACCTACTGTAAGAAACAAAGATTTCTTGAGGTTGGATGATCACCTTACAAGATTGGAAGTGAGCTAGCAAACTTGAAAGTATTCTTGATTTTATGTAACTAGAACTTGTAGAATTTATGAAGAACACTTAGAACTTGAAGATAGAACTTGAGAGAGATTAATTAGATGAAGAAAATTGAATAATGAAAGTGTTTGTAGGTGTTTTTGTTCGTTGGTGTATGGATTAGATATAAAGGATATGTAATTTTGTTTTCATGTAAATAAGTCATGAATGATTACTCATATTTTTGTAATTTTATGAGATATTTCATGCTAGTTGCCAAATTATGGTTCCCACATGTGTTAGGTGACTCACATGGGCTGCTAAGAGCTGATCATTGGAGTGTATATACCAATAGTACATACATCTAAAAGATGTGTATTGTACGAGTACGAATACGGGTGCATACGAGTAGAATTGTTGATGAAACTGAACGAGGATGTAATTGTAAGCATTTTTGTTAAGTAGAAGTATTTTGATAAGTGTATTGAAGTCTTTCAAAAGTGTATAAATACATATTAAAACACTACATGTATATACATTTTAACTGAGTCATTAAGTCATCGTTAGTCGTTACATGTAAGTGTTGTTTTGAAACCTTTAGGTTAACGATCTTGTTAAATGTTGTCAACCCAATGTTTATAATATCAAATGAGATTTTAAATTATTATATTATAATGATATTATCATGTATGAATATCTCTTAATATGATATATATACATTAAATGTCTTTACAACGATAATCGTTACATATATGTCTCGTTTAAAAATCATTAAGTTAGTAGTCTTGTTTTTACATATGTAGTTCATTGTTAATATACTTGATGATATGTTTACTTATCGAAGTATCATGTTAACTATATATATATCCATATATATGTCATCATATAGTTTTTACAAGTTTTAACGTTCGTGAATCACCGATCAACTTGGGTGGTCAATTGTCTATATGAAACATATTTCAATTAATCAAGTCTTAACAAGTTTGTTTGCTTAACATGTTGGAAACATTTAATCATGTAAATATCAATCTCAATTAATATATATAAACATGGAAAAGTTCGGGTCACTACAGTACCTACCAGTTAAATAAATTTCGTCCCGAAATTTTAAGCTGTTGATGGTGTTGACGAATCTTCTGGAAATAGATACGGGTATTTCTTCTTCATCTGATCTTCACGCTCCCAAGTGAACTCGGGTCCTCTACAAGCATTCCATCGAACCTTAACAATTGGTATCTTGTTTTGCTTAAGTCTTTTAACCTCACGATCCATTATTTCGATGGGTTCTTCGATGAATTGAAGTTTTTCGTTGATTTGGATTTCATCTAACGGAATAGTGAGATCTTCTTTAGCAAATCATTTCTTCAAATTCGAGACGTGGAAAGTGTTATGTACAGCCGCGAGTTGTTGAGGTAACTCAAGTCGGTAAGCTACTGGTCCGACACGATCAATAATCTTGAATGGTCCAATATACCTTGGATTTAATTTCCCTCGTTTACCAAATTGAACAACGCCTTTCCAAGGTGCAACTTTAAGCATGACCATCTCTCCAATTTCAAATTCTATATCTTTTCTTTTAATGTCAGCGTAGCTCTTTTGTCGACTTTGGGCGGTTTTCAACCGTTGTTGAATTTGGATGATCTTCTCGGTAGTTTCTTGTATAATCTCCGGACCCATAATCTGTCTATCCCCCACTTCACTCCAAAAAATCGGAGACCTGCACTTTCTACCATAAAGTGCTTCAAACGGCGCCATCTCAATGCTTGAATGGTAGCTGTTGTTGTAGGAAAATTCTGCTAACGGTAGATGTCGATCTCAACTGTTTCCGAAATCAATAACAGATGCTCGTAGCATGTTTTCAAGCGTTTGTATCGTCCTTTCGCTCTGCCCATCTGTTTGTGGATGATAGGCAGTACTCATGTCTAGACGAGTTCCTAATGCTTGCTGTAATGTCTGCCAGAATCTTGAAATAAATCTGCCATCCCTATCAGAGATAATAGAGATTGGTATTCCATGTCTGGAGACGACTTCCTTCAAATACAGTCGTGCTAACTTATCCATCTTGTCATCTTCTCTTATTGGCAGGAAGTGTACTGATTTGATGAGACGATCAACTATTACCCAAATAGTATCAAAACCACTTGCAGTCCTTGGTAATTTAGTGATGAAATCCATGGTAATGTTTTCCCATTTCCATTTCGGGATTTCGGGTTGTTGAAGTAGACCTGATGGTTTTTGATGCTCAGCTTTGACTTTAGAACACGTCAAACATTCTCCTACGTATTTAGCAAAATCTGCTTTCATACCCGGCCACCAAAAATGTTTCTTGAGATCCTTGTACATCTTCCCCGTTCCAGGATGTATTGAGTATCTGGTTTTATGAGCTTCTCTAAGTACCATTTCTCTCATATCTCCAAATTTTGGTACCTAAATCCTTTCAGCCCTATACCGGGTTCCGTCTTCCCGAATATTAAGATGCTTCTCCGATCCTTTGGGTATTTCATCCTTTAAATTTCCCTCTTTTAAAACTCCTTGTTGCGCCTCCTTTATTTGAGTAGTAAGGTTATTATGAATCATTATATTCATAGATTTTACTCGAATGGGTTCTCTGTCCTTCCTGCTCAAGGCATCGGCTACCACATTTGCCTTCCCCGGGTGGTAACGAATCTCAAAGTCGTAATCATTCAACAATTCAATCCACCTACGCTGCCTCATATTCAGTTGTTTCTGATTAAATATGTGTTGAAGACTTTTGTGGTCGGTATATATAATACTTTTGACCCCATATAAGTAGTGCCTCCAAGTCTTTAATGCAAAAACAACCGCGCCTAATTCCAAATCATGCGTCGTATAATTTTGTTCGTGAATCTTCAATTGTCTAGACGTGTAATAACCCGTCCTTAACCATAAGAACGTGTTAGATAACGTATGATTTCATTGCGAGGTATTGACCTCTATATGCGACATTTTTAAAAGAACAACTGCATATATTTTACATTACAAACCATAATTCTTATTTTGATACAAGCTTTAGACAAAATAAAGATGATTATCGTTTAGCGATAATCTTAGACTTACAAACTTTACAAATGATGATAACAACACGATTTCTAGCATATTTTACAATACAAATCCTCGGATATGCAGTTTTATTTTTGACACAAATATGAGTACGCAAGATCCTGCTTAAATTCAACATGTTGCAGCGGAAGCTTCTAATTATCACCTGAGAATAGACATGCTTAAAACGTCAACATAAAGTTGGTGAGATATAGGTTTAATGCCGGCAGCAATATATATATAGACCACAAGATTTCATATATAAACATTTTAATAAAAATATTCTAAGTGGTTGAGCACTTGGTAACCATACTTAACATTTAATCACGTCGCATATTCCCTTTATTATGAAATCTTACTACACCGTACCAAGTGTAGTCACAAAACGAAGTACTGTGCAACCGTTGAATACTGGTCGTCCAGTCCGGTTGGGGTTGTCAGGCCCGATAGATCTATCAACAGGATTCGCGTTTATAATACCGCTGTAAATAACAGTTACCAAGCTACAGGGAAGTATGCCAGTGGTACAACTCAACGTAGAATATATTTTTCAGTTACTTGTGTCCATAACATAAAACATAAAATACATGTATTCTCATCCCGAAATACTTAGAGTTTAAAAGTGGGACTATATACTCACTTTCGTCTTGAAGATATGTAATTTTGACTTGGTCTCCGATTGATATCACGAACCTATCCATATATAATATATCAATACCTTTTCTTTTTAAACAAACGTCACATATATATACTTATAATACTTTTAATACTTTTAATAATTCCTTAGTCCGTAGTTAGCAGTCCGATGTTAGTAATTCAATTTTAATGGTTCATTTTTAGGTGTTTAATAAACCCCCAATGAAATAAATAAAAACCCCCATCGTATATGTATTGGTCGAGATTAATCTTGACCCACGGTACCGGTGTTGTCAAATGACGTGTTGCGTACATAAAGTACCGGTGTTGTCAAATGACGTGTTGCGTACAATCATGGGATCTTATGATTAATCTTCTCGTATTGTTTACGGGTGATCCTGAACCATATAAAATTAAATTATGAGTACATATATATAAAATATCATGTTATTTTAAAAAGATGTGATTTATTTAATTTTCTCCAATTATTTTCGTAGCTAAACTAGTCTTAGATATCCGATCTCGTTTTGGTCATAGTTTCTTCGTTACAACTCCGTTTTCGTTGATTCAACTTGCCACTTCCTTGGATCGAGTCCCTCTTTAAGACTATGAACTGTAAATACCTTAGTTTGTATTCGAAATCACAGGTCATAGGTCAAACTTTTAGTGAAACTTATGAAGTTAATCATTTTCCATCATGTAAACAACCATAAATGATTATTTTTCTAAAAATACTTATACTTAGAGTTAAATCATGAAATTTTTATGTGTTATCATATTCATAGTAAAAATCATTTTTCCAGAAAATAAACCTCCAATTCAAAGTTTAAGATGGTTTTTAATTATCCAACCCAAAACAGCCCTCGGTTACACTCCGACGTCGTAAAAACAGTTTTTAAGGTAATCTTTGAAAAATCAAGTTATACCTTATTAAGTTAACATATATTTAAGTTATATTACAGGTCTTGAAGTATTTTAAAAGTTAAGTTAGAAGGATCTATTTAGTTTGCAAACAAGTTTGAAAACATTCAAACTATGTTCTTGTTGTTAAAATCTTATACCACAAAATAAGATAGATATATATATATATATATATGAATCGAATAAGGTTATGAACATAGTTACTACCTCAAGTTCCTTGGACAAGGTTGCTGTAAAATAGGAGTAAAAAGCTAGAACCAAAAGGGTGATGGAATTGGATGAAAGATTGGAAGTAAGTTTGTGTTCTTGGAAGGATTTCTTGAAGTGTTGTTGTAAGAGTTTTCTTATGGTGATTAAGTAAGGTTTTTGAAGCTAGATCTTCATGGAACTTTGCTGAATGTTTATGGAGTTTAAAGGTTAAGAAAGAGTGTGTGTTTTAGCTAAGATAATCGAAGTGAAAATGAATCAAAATGATGATACTCCTACCTCCCTTAAAAACGTGATTTTAAGGTGATCATGGACAAAATTTTAGTTTGTAATCTTGTGTATTTGTCAAACAATCATACAAAAGCAATTACCTTATACATAAGGCATTGAACAAGGGCTGGTTGGTGGTGATTTGATGTGTATATACCAATAGTAAATACGTATAGAAGCTAGGTATGATACGAGTACTTATACTCTAGATATACGTATAGAAATTTTGTGAAAAATGGAATGAGGATTCAAATATAGCTATCTTTTGTGAATACACTTATATGGTTTTATGTATTTAAGTCCTTAAAAGTGATTAAATACATTACTTATACGATATATGTATAAACATTATAGATTATAAGTATTTATGTCAAATAACGTTACGTATGGTTATCGTTTTGAAAACTTAAGTTAGTAGTTTCAAAACATACTTATAACTTATTGTTATTAATACAAAATGAGGTATTAAAACATTCATTAATCATGTTAAATATGTATATATACATATATATACACAAACGTATAATTATCATATATTGTATAGTTCGTGATATCATCGGTCAAACTAGACGGTCAAACGTTGTGTAAAACTCTTTTCGGAAACATAAATCTCAACAATTTGGATTGCTTATCATGTTGTTAAGGTTTAATTTATGTAAATATTAATCTTATAAGTATAGAACGATCGAAAAAGTGCGGGTCGTTACATTACCTCCCCGTTAAATAAATTTCGTCCCGAAATTTTAAAATTGTACCTATTTTGCGTCATCGAGAAACAAGTGTGGATACTTTTGTTTCATCTGATCCTATCGTTCCCAAGTAAACTTGGGACCTCTTCTAGCACTCCAACGAACCTTAACAATCGGTATGTTGCTCTGCTTGAGCTGTTTAACTTCACGATCCATGATTTCGATTGGTTCTTCGATGAATTGTAGTTTCTCGTCGACATGGATTTCTTCAAGAGGAATGGTGAGGTCTTCCTTTGCAAGACACTTTTTAAGGTTCGAGACGTGAAATGTATTATGTACTTCGGCGAGTTGTTGTGGTAACTCGAGTCGATAAGCTACCGGTCCAATGCGTTCGATAATCTTGAACGGGCCTACATACCTTGGGTTTAGTTTACCCCTTTTTCCAAAACGTATTACACCTTTCCAAGGTGACACCTTTAACATAACCATGTCACCGATCTGAAACTCTAATGGTTTCCTTCGAACATCGGCGTAGCTCTTTTGGCGACTACGGGCTGTTTTCAATCTCTCCTTGATTTGTACTATCTTCTCAGTCATTTCGTGTATGATCTCGGGACCAGTTAATTGTCGATCTCCTACTTCATTCCAACAAATAGGAGATCTACACTTCCTTCCGTACAATGCTTCAAATGGCGCAGCTTTAATGCTCGCATGATAACTATTATTATACGAGAATTCTGCTAATGGTAGATATTTATCCCATCCGTTTCCAAAATCGATCACACATGCCCTGAGCATGTCTTCAAGAGTCTGAATCGTTCTTTCACTCTGCCCGTCGATTTGCGGATGATATGCGGTACTCATATCCAAACGAGTTCCTAGTGCCTCCTGTAGTGATTGCCAGAACTTTGAGGTAAATCTACTATCACGATCAGATATAATGGAAATAGGTATTCCATGCCTTGAAACTATTTCCTTTATATATAATCGTAATAATTTCTCCATTCTATCCGTTTCCTTTATAGGCAAGAAATGTGCAGATTTGGTAAGACGATCAACAATCACCCAAATGGTGTCGTATCCCCAGGCAGTCTTTGGTAACTTCATGATGAAATCCATGGTAATACCATCCCATTTCCATTCTGGGATTTCTGGTTGTTGAAGTAACCCTGACGGCTTCTGGTGTTCTACTTTGACCTTGGAACAAGTTAAACACTCCCCAACATATGTTGCAATGTCTGTCTTTAAATTAGGCCACCAATAATGTGTCGTAAGATCTTGGTACATCTTTCCAACTCCAGGATGTATCGAGTATCTTGTCTTATGTGCCTCATTCAATATCAACTTCCTTAATCCACCCAACTTTGGTACCCAAATACGATTTGCAAAATATCGAATTCCGTCTTCCCGTATAACGAGTTGCTTCTCATACTTCTTCATTGTTTCATTTCCTATATTTTCTTTAGTAAGTGCTTCTCGTTGAACCTCTTTGATTTGTGAGTTGAGATTCATGCGAATTTTTATGTTCATCGCTCGTACCCGAATTGGTTCTCGTTCTTTTCTGCTTAGAGCATCGGCCACCACGTTCGCTTTTCCGGGATGATAGCGAATTTCACAATCATAGTCGTTTATCAGTTCGACCCACCTACGTTGCCTCATGTTCAATTGTTTCTGATCAAAAATGTGTTGAAGGCTTTTATGATCAGTAAACACAGTGCATTTAACCCCATATAAGTAGTGTCTCCATATCTTCAATGCAAACACGACTGCTCCCAGTTCTAGATCATGCGTCGTATAATTCCGCTCGTGAATCTTCAATTGTCGGGATGCGTATGCAATAACTTTCTTTCGTTGCATAAGAACACAACCAAAACCTTGTCGCGAAGCGTCACAATATATTTCAAAATCATCGTTCCCTTCTGGTAACGATAAAATAGGCGCCGTAGTTAACTTCTTCTTTAGTAATTGAAATGCACTCTCCTGCTCAGAGGTCCATTCATATTTCTTCCCTTTTTGCGTTAACGCTGTCAACGGCTTAGCTATTCGGGAAAAATCTTGAATAAACCTTCTATAATAACCGGCTAAACCCAAAAATTGGCGTATCTGTGTTGGTGTCTTAGGAGTCTCCCATTTTTCAATGGCTTCAATTTTTGCTGGATCAACCTGAATTCCTTTGCTACTAACAACGTGGCCAAGAAATTGCACTTCTTTCAACCAGAAAGCACATATAGAAAATTTAGCATATAGCTGTTCTTTTCTCAACAACTCTAATATCAACCTTAAATGCTGCTCATGCTCTTGCTCACTCTTGGAATAGATAAGAATATCATCAATTAAAACGATAACAAACTTATCTAAATATGGACTACAAACTCGATTCATGAGGTCCATGAATACAGCTGGCGCATGTAGTGACCCGAACTTTTCCATGTTTATATATATTAATTGAGATTGATATTTACATGATTAAATGTTTCCAACATGTTAAGCAATCAAACTTGTTAAGACTTGATTAATTGAAATAGGTTTCATATAGACAATTGACCATCCAAGTTGACCGGTGATTCACGAACGTTAAAACTTGTAAAAAAAAACTATATGATGACATATATATGGTTATATATATAGTTAACATGATATTATGATAAGTAAAAATATCATTAATTATATTAACAATGAACTACATATGTAAAAACAAGACTACTAACTTAATGATTTTGAAACGAGACATATATGTAACGTTTATCGTTGTAACGACATTTAATGTATATATATCATATTAAGAGATATTCGTACATCATAATATCATGATAATATAATAATTTAAAATCTCTTTTGATATTATAAACATTGGGTTAACAACATTTAACAAGATCGTTAACCTAAAGGTTTCAAAACAACACTTACATGTAACGACTAACGATGACTTAACGACTCAGTTAAAATGTATATACATGTAGTGTTTTAATATGTATTTATACACTTTTGAAAGACTTCAATACACTTATCAAAATACTTCTACTTAACAAAAATGCTTACAATTACATTCTCGTTCAGTTTCATCAACAATTCTACTCGTATGCACCCGTATTCGTACTCGTACAATACACAGCTTTTAGATGTATGTACTATTGGTATATACACTCCAATGATCAGCTCTTAGAAGCCCATGTGAGTCACCTAACACATGTGGGAACCATCATTTGGCAACTAGCATGAAATATCTCATAAGATTACAAAAATATGAGTAATCATTCATGACTTATTTACATGAAAACAAAATTACATATCCTTTATATCTAATCCGTACACCAACGACCAAAAACACCTACAAACACTTTCATTCTTCAATTTTCTTCATCTAATTGAACTCTCTCAAGTTCTATCTTCAAGTTCTAAGTGTTCTTCATAAATTCCAAAAGTTCTAGTTTCATAAAATCAAGAATACTTTCAAGTTTGCTAGCTCACTTCCAATCTTGTAAGGTGATCATCCAACCTCAAGAAATCTTTGTTTCTTACAGTAGGTTATCATTCTAATACAAGGTAATAATCATATTCAAACTTTGGTTCAATTTCTATAACTATAACAATCTTATTTCAAGTGATGATCTTACTTGAACTTGTTTTCGTGTCATGATTTTGCTTCAAGAACTTTGAGCCATCCAAGGATCCATTGAAGCTAGATCCATTTTTCTCTTTTCCAGTAGGTTCATCCAAGGAACTTAAGGTAGTAATGATGTTCATAACATCATTCGATTCATACATATAAAGCTATCTTATTCGAAGGTTTAAACTTGTAATCACTAGAACATAGTTTAGTTAATTCTAAACTTGTTCGCAAACAAAAGTTAATCCTTCTAACTTGACTTTTAAAATCAACTAAACACATGTTCTATATCTATATGATATGCTAACTTAATGATTTAAAACCTGGAAACACGAAAAACACCGTAAAACCGGATTTACGCCGTCGTAGTAACACCGCGGGCTGTTTTGGGTTAGTTAATTAAAAACTATGATAAACTTTGATTTAAAAGTTGTTATTCTGAGAAAATGATTTTTATTATGAACATGAAACTATATCCAAAAATTATGGTTAAACTCAAAGTGGAAGTATGTTTTCTAAAATGGTCATCTAGACGTCGTTCTTTCGACTGAAATGACTACCTTTACAAAAACGACTTGTAACTTATTTTTCCGACTAGAAACCTATACTTTTTTTGTTTAGATTCATAAAATAGAGTTCAATATGAAACCATAGCAATTTGATTCACTCAAAACGGATTTAAAATGAAGAAGTTATGGGTAAAACAAGATTGGATAATTTTTCTCATTTTAGCTACGTGAAAATTGGTAACAAATCTATTCCAACCATAACTTAATCAACTTGTATTATATATTATGTAATCTTGAGATACCATAGACACGTATACAATGTTTCGACCTATCATGTCGACACATCTATATATATTTCGGAACAACCATAGACACTCTATATGTGAATGTTGGAGTTAGCTATACAGGGTTGAGGTTGATTCCAAAATATATATACAGTTTGAGTTGTGATCAATACTGAGATACGTATACACTGGGTCGTGGATTGATTCAAGATAATATTTATCGATTTATTTCTGTACATCTAACTGTGGACAACTAGTTGTAGGTTACTAACGAGGACAGCTGACTTAATAAACTTAAAACATCAAATATATAAAAAGTGTTGTAAATATATTTTGAACATACTTTGATATATATGTATATATTGTTATAGGTTCGTGAATCAACCAGTGGCCAAGTCTTACTTCCCGACGAAGTAAAAATCTGTGAAAGTGAGTTATAGTCCCACTTTTAAAATCTAATATTTTTGGGATGAGAATACATGCAGGTTTTATAAATGATTTACAAAATAGACACAAGTACGTGAAACTACATTCTATGGTTGAATTATCGAAATCGAATATGCCCCTTTTTATTAAGTCTGGTAATCTAAGAATTAGGGAACAGACACCCTAATTGACGCGAATCCTAAAGATAGATCTATTGGGCCTAACAAACCCCATCCAAAGTACCGGATGCTTTAGTACTTCGAAATTTATATCATATCCGAAGGGTGTCCCGGAATGATGGGGATATTCTTATATATACATTTGTTAATGTCGGTTACCAGGTGTTCACCATATGAATGATTTTTATCTCTATGTATGGGATGTGTATTGAAATATGAAATCTTGTGGTCTATTATTATGATTTGATATATATAGGTTAAACCTATAACTCACCAACATTTTTGTTGACGTTTAAAGCATGTTTATTCTCAGGTGAATATTAAGAGCTTCCGCTGTTGCATACTAAAATAAGGACAAGATTTGGAGTCCATGTTTGTATGATATTGTGTAAAAACTGCATTCAAGAAACTGATTTCGATGTAACATATTTGTATTGTAAACCATTATGTAATGGTCGTGTGTAAACAGGATATTTTAGATTATCATTATTTGATAATCTACGTAAAGCTTTTTAAACCTTTATTTATGAAATAAAGGTTATGGTTTGTTTTAAAAATGAATGCAGTCTTTGAAAAACGTCTCATATAGAGGTCAAAACCTCGCAACGAAATCAATTAATATGGAACGTTTTTAATCAATAAGAACGGGACATTTCAGTTGGTATCCGAGCGTTGGTCTTAGAGAACCAGAAAATTTGCAATAGTGTGTCTTATCGAGTTTGTTAGGATGCATTAGTGAGTCTGGACTTCGACCGTGTTTTCTTTAAAAATGATTGCTTAACATTTTTGTTGGAAACTATATATTTTTAACATATGAATATTATGTGATATATTAATCTCTTAACGTGTTTGATATTATGTGATAGATGTCTACCTCTAGAACAAGTCCCATTGACTCACCTAATAATAATGAAGAGTCAAATGTAAATTGGAATGATTTGTGGACTGATTCACAAGTTCCCGAAGAGGAACCGGAAGAAGAGTCGGAACCGGAAGAAGAATCGGAACCGGAAGAAGAATCGGAACCGGATGAAGAAATAGAACCGGTGGGGGAAATAATAAAACGGTTAAGTAAAATAAAATCCTCAACCAACCGACCAAAGTTAATTATGGTCAATGGTGTTTCCGCCAAGGAAGCAAAATATTGGGAGGATTACCAATTCTCCGATGAATCGGATTCCGACGAGAATTCCGATGATGTTATAGAAATTACCCCAACTGAATTTAAAAAGGCAAAAGAAAATAATAAGGGAAAGGGCATAAAAATAGAGAAATCTAATTCCAACCCCGATGAACTTTATATGTATCGTCAACCCCCGAAGTCCTTAAGTTGTAACAATGACCCGGGAACCTCTAAACCACCAGGTTTTTCTAAACCAATGTGGACAACGACGGCTCGTATTAGGGGAACATCATATATCCCTAGAAACTTGGCAAAACGAACCAAAACCGAAGAAGGAGAAACGAGCGAGTCGGAATAAGATAGTTGTATTCGTGTGGTGTAATATATGGAATATAGTGTTCTTATGCTTTATGATATATGTAAAAATTGCTTGTATTAATAAGTATTTTTTTTATGAATCTAACTCTTGTCTATTTTACAGTTTAAAAACACAAAATGGATAGACAACCCAATATTTTAAGAGACCTACCCGGAGACATGATTGATGAAATCTTGTCTAGAGTCGGCCAGAATTCTTCGGCACAACTATTTAAGGCGAGATCAGTTTGTAAGATATTCGAAGAACGTTCCAAGAATGTCTTGGTTTATAAGAGACTTTCGTTTGAAAGATGGGGGATATCACATTGGGAAACCCATAAGTTACGATGTGTTTACTTTGACGCATATATTGCGGGGAACCCAAATGCTATTTTATGCAACGGGTTAAGAAATTATTTTGACTCAATATATCCGAATATTGGACTTCGTGATTTAGAAAAAGCGGCTAACATGCAACATAAAGAAGCATGTTATGCTTACGGATTAGTAATGTTCGCTTCTCACCAAAGTGAGAACAAGAACATCGGGCTACAACTATTAAACAAAACGTTTCCACAAGTGACGGAGTCGGTAATTGGGGTAAGAAATGAGGTTTTTAGATTATTACGGGACTGTTGGACATTACGTAACCCTCGTCCCTTTGACGACGTTACAACACGCTGTCTTATCAACGGCCATAACGGTTATGTTGCACAAGACCAAGGATGGGAAGTGGTCCTAGTAAAACCAGAATGCATGACTTGTTTCTGGACGTATGAATTACGTGTCTTTATTGCCTTTGCTGAACGACTTGTGTACTAGCTAGAATTATCTTCACAACTATCTTGTATCAAAGTTATTGTGTGCTATATTTCATGCTTTATGTAAAATAAGCGGTATTGTAAGTTTGTAAAATATTGTGTAAAAGTTTGAACGCGAAATATTATTATAATCAGTTTTTCATATAGAATTGAAGTAGTTGAATTGTATATTAGCTACTAAGTATGAACTTAACGGGTAAGTACTACCCTAATTTAAACTTATAAAATGCTAATATGAAGAAAAAGCTTTTATAAATGAGTTCATATTATGCTACGAAATACTATTAACTACTCTTAATATTCTGTATGATTAACTTGTTCCATTTGACTATTTTGAAGGAAATGGCACCGACTACTCGACATACCGTGAATATGAATGAAGAGGAATTCCGTACTTTTCTAGCTTCAAACATAGCCGCAGTACAGGCTGCGCTACATACCAACAATAACCTTGGATCTAGCAGTACAGGAAATCGTGTAGGATGCACCTACAAAGAATTCACTGCCTGTAAACCTTTGGAATTTGATGGAACCGAAGGACCGATCGGATTGAAACGGTGGACCGAGAAGGTCGAATCGGTGTTTACCATAAGTAAGTGTACTGAAGAGGACAAAGTGAAGTACGCTACGCATACCTTCACAGGTTCTGCGTTAACATGGTGGAATACCTATCTAGAGCAAGTGGGACAAGACGATGCGTACGCACTACCGTGGTCAGCATTCAAGCACTTGATGAACGAGAAGTACCGTCCGAGAACCGAGGTCAATAAGCTCAAGACAGAACTTAGAGGGTTACGAACCTAAGGATTTGATATTACCACGTACGAAAGACGATTCACAGAATTGTGCCTATTGTGTCCGGGAGCATTCGAAGATGAGGAAGAGAAGATCGACGCATTTGTGAAAGGATTACCGGAAAGAATCCAAGAAGATATAAGTTCACACGAGCCCGCCTCCATACAACAGGCATGTAGAATGGCTCACAAACTCGTGAACCAGATTGAAGAAAGAATTAAAGAACAGACTGCTGAAGAGGCCAATGTGAAGCAAGTCAAAAGAAAGTGGGAGGAAAACGGTGATAAGAATCACCAATACAACAACAACAGCAATTACAACAATAATCGCAACAATTATCCCAACAATCGCAACATCAATCGCAACTACAACAAACGGCCCAACAACAACAACAATAATAACAACAGCAACTACAACAATCATCCCAACAACAATAATAACCGCAACAACAACAACAATCAGAAGCAGCTATGCCAAAGGTGTGAAAAGAATCACTCGGGGTTCTGCACCAAATTTTGCAACAAGTGTAAAAGAAATGGTCATAGCGCGACGAAGTGTGAGGTCTACGGACCAGGGGTTAATAGAACGAAAGGAACAAATGGTGTCGGAACGAGTAATGGCGGAGCAAGTAGTGTCGGAGCAAGTTATGCCAATGTAGTTTGTTATAAATGTGGAAAACCAGGCCACATTATTAGAAATTGCCCGAACCAGGAGAACACGAATGGATAAGGCCGTGGAAGAGTTTTCAATATTAATGCGGTAGAGGCACAGGAAGACCCGGAACTTGTTACGGGTACGTTTCTTATTGACAATAAATCTGCTTACGTTTTATTTGATTCGGGTGCGGATAGAAGCTATATGAGTAGAGATTTTTGTGCTAAATTAAGTTGTCCATTGACGCCTTTGGATAGTAAATTTTTACTCAAATTAGCAAATGGTAAATTAATTTCAGCAGATAATATATGTCGGAATCGAGAAATTAAACTGGTTAGCGAAACATTTAAGATTGATTTGATACCAGTAGAGTTAGGGAGTTTTGATGTGATAATCGGTATGGACTGGTTGAAAGAAGTGAAAGCGGAGATCGTTTGTTACAAAAATGCAATTCGCATTATACGAGAAAAAGGAAAACCCTTAATGGTGTACGGAGAAAAGGGCAACACGAAGCTACATCTTATTAGTAATTTGAAGGCACAAAAACTAATAAGAAAAGGTTGCTATGCTGTTCTAGCACACGTCGAGAAAGTACAAACTGAAGAAAAGAGCATCAATGATGTTCCCATTGCAAAAGAATTTCCCGATGTATTTCCGAAAGAATTACCGGGATTACCCCCACATCGATCCGTTGAATTTCAAATAGATCTTGTACCAGGAGCTGCACCAATAGCTCGTGCTCCTTACAGACTCGCACCCAGCGAGATGAAAGAACTGCAAAGCCAATTACAAGAACTTTTAGAGCGTGGTTTCATTCGACCAAGCACATCACCGTGGGGAGCTCCTGTTTTGTTTGTCAAGAAGAAAGATGGTACATTCAGGTTGTGTATCGACTACCGAGAGTTGAACAAACTTACCATCAAGAACCGCTACCCACTACCGAGAATCGACGACTTATTTGATCAACTACAAGGCTCGTCTGTTTATTCAAAGATTGACTTACGTTCCGGGTATCATCAAATGCGAGTGAAAGAAGATGATATTCCAAAGACTGCTTTCAGAACACGTTACGGTCATTACGAGTTTATGGTCATGCCGTTTGGTTTAACTAATGCACCAGCTGTGTTCATGGACCTTATGAACCGAGTGTGTGGACCATACCTTGACAAGTTTGTCATTGTTTTCATTGATGACATACTTATTTACTCAAAGAATGACCAAGAACACGGTGAACATTTGAGAAAGGTGTTAGAAGTATTGAGGAAGGAAGAATTGTACGCTAAGTTTTCAAAGTGTGCATTTTGGTTGGAAGAAGTTCAATTCCTCGGTCACATAGTGAACAAAGAAGGTATTAAGGTGGATCCGGCAAAGATAGAAACTGTTGAAAAGTGGGAAACTCCGAAAACTCCGAAACACATACGCCAGTTTTTAGGACTAGCTGGTTACTACAGAAGGTTCATCCAAGACTTTTCCAGAATAGCAAAACCCTTGACTGCATTAACGCATAAAGGGAAGAAATTTGAATGGAATGATGAACAAGAGAAAGCGTTTCAGTTATTGAAGAAAAAGCTAACTACGGCACCTATATTGTCATTGCCTGAAGGGAATGATGATTTTGTGATTTATTGTGACGCATCAAAGCAAGGTCTCGGTTGTGTATTAATGCAACGAACGAAGGTGATTGCTTATGCGTCTAGACAATTGAAGATTCACGAACAAAATTATACGACGCATGATTTGGAATTAGGCGCGGTTGTTTTTGCATTAAAGACTTGGAGGCACTACTTATATGGGGTCAAAAGTATTATATATACCGACCACAAAAGTCTTCAACACATATTTAATCAGAAACAACTGAATATGAGGCAGCGTAGGTGGATTGAATTATTGAATGATTACGATTTTGAGATTCGTTACCACCCGGGGAAGGCAAATGTGGTAGCCGATGCCTTGAGCAGGAAGGATAGAGAACCCATTCGAGTAAAATCTATGAATATAATGATTCATAATAACATTACTACTCAAATAAAGGAGGCGCAACAAGGAGTTTTAAAAGAGGGAAATTTAAAGGATGAAATACCCAAAGGATCGGAGAAGCATCTTAATATTCGGGAAGACGGAACCCGGTATAGGGCTGAAAGGATTTGGGTACCAAAATTTGGAGATATGAGAGAAATGGTACTTAGAGAAGCTCATAAAACCAGATACTCAATACATCCTGGAACGGGGAAGATGTACAAGGATCTCAAGAAACATTTTTGGTGGCCGGGTATGAAAGCCGATGTTGCTAAATACGTAGGAGAATGTTTGACGTGTTCTAAGGTCAAAGCTGAGCATCAGAAACCATCAGGTCTACTTCAACAACCCGAAATCCCGGAATGGAAATGGGAAAACATTACCATGGATTTCATCACTAAATTGCCAAGGACTGCAAGTGGTTTTGATACTATTTGGGTAATAGTTGATCGTCTCACCAAATCAGCACACTTCCTACCAATAAGAGAAGATGACAAGATGGAGAAGTTAGCACGACTGTATTTGAAGGAAGTCGTCTCCAGACATGGAATACCAATCTCTATTATCTCTGATAGGGATGGCAGATTTATTTCAAGATTCTGGCAGACATTACAGCAAGCATTAGGAACTCGTCTAGACATGAGTACTGCCTATCATCCACAAACTGATGGGCAGAGCGAAAGGACGATACAAACGCTTGAAGACATGCTACGAGCATGTGTTATTGATTTCGGAAACAGTTGGGATCGACATCTACCGTTAGCAGAATTTTCCTACAACAACAGCTACCATTCAAGCATTGAGATGGCGCCGTTTGAAGCACTTTATGGTAGAAAGTGCAGGTCTCCGATTTGTTGGAGTGAGGTGGGGGATAGACAGATTACGGGTCCGGAGATTTTACAAGAAACTACCGAGAAGATCATCCAAATTCAACAACGGTTGAAAACCGCCCAAAGTCGACAAAAGAGCTACGCTAACATTAAAAGAAAAGATATAGAATTTGAAATTGGAGAGATGGTCATGCTTAAAGTTGCACCTTGGAAAGGCGTTGTTCGATTTGGTAAACGAGGGAAATTAAATCCAAGGTATATTGGACCATTCAAGATTATTGATCGTGTCGGACCAGTAGCTTACCGACTAGAGTTACCTCAACAACTCGCGGCTGTACATAACACTTTCCACGTCTCGAATTTGAAGAAATGTTTTGCTAAAGAAGATCTCACTATTCCGTTAGATGAAATCCAAATCAACGAAAAACTTCAATTCATCGAAGAACCCGTCGAAATAATGGATCGTGAGGTTAAAAGACTTAAGCAAAACAAGATACCAATTGTTAAGGTTCGATGGAATGCTCGTAGAGGACCCGAGTTCACCTGGGAGCGTGAAGATCAGATGAAGAAGAAATACCCGCATCTATTTCCAGAAGTTTCGTCAACACCTTCAACAGCTTAAAATTTCGGGACGAAATTTATTTAACGGGTAGGTACTGTAGTGACCCGAACTTTTCCATGTTTATATATATTAATTGAGATTGATATTTACATGATTAAATGTTTCTAACATGTTAAGCAATCAAACTTGTTAAGACTTGATTAATTGAAATAGGTTTCATATAGACAATTGACCATCCAAGTTGACCGGTGATTCACGAACGTTAAAACTTGTAAAAAAAAACTATATGATGACATATATATGGTTATATATATAGTTAACATGATATTATGATAAGTAAAAATATCATTAATTATATTAACAATGAACTACATATGTAAAAACAAGACTACTAACTTAATGATTTTGAAACGAGACATATATGTAACGTTTATCGTTGTAACGACATTTAATGTATATATATCATATTAAGAGATATTCGTACATCATAATATCATGATAATATAATAATTTAAAATCTCTTTTGATATTATAAACATTGGGTTAACAACATTTAACAAGATCGTTAACCTAAAGGTTTCAAAACAACACTTACATGTAACGACTAACGATGACTTAACGACTCAGTTAAAATGTATATACATGTAGTGTTTTAATATGTATTTATAAACTTTTGAAAGACTTAAATACACTTATCAAAATACTTCTACTTAACAAAAATGCTTACAATTACATTCTCGTTCAGTTTCATCAACAATTCTACTCGTATGCACCCGTATTCGTACTCGTACAATACACAGCTTTTAGATGTATGTACTATTGGTATATACACTCCAATGATCAGCTCTTAGCAGCCCATGTGAGTCACCTAACACATGTGGGAACCATCATTTGGCAACTAGCATGAAATATCTCATAAGATTACAAAAATATGAGTAATCATTCATGACTTATTTACATGAAAACAAAATTACATATCCTTTATATCTAATCCGTACACCAACGACCAAAAATACCTACAAACACTTTCATTCTTCAATTTTCTTCATCTAATTGAACTCTCTCAAGTTCTATCTTCAAGTTCTAAGTGTTCTTCATAAATTCCAAAAGTTCTAGTTTCATAAAATCAAGAATACTTTCAAGTTTGCTAGCTCACTTCCAATCTTGTAAGGTGATCATCCAACCTCAAGAAATCTTTGTTTCTTACAGTAGGTTATCATTCTAATACAAGGTAATAATCATATTCAAACTTTGGTTCAATTTCTATAACTATAACAATCTTATTTCAAGTGATGATCTTACTTGAACTTGTTTTCGTGTCATGATTTTGCTTCAAGAACTTTGAGCCATCCAAGGATCCATTGAAGCTAGATCCATTTTTCTCTTTTCCAGTAGGTTCATCCAAGGAACTTAAGGTAGTAATGATGTTCATAACATCATTCGATTCATACATATAAAGCTATCTTATTCGAAGGTTTAAACTTGTAATCACTAGAACATAGTTTAGTTAATTCTAAACTTGTTCGCAAACAAAAGTTAATCCTTCTAACTTGACTTTTAAAATCAACTAAACACATGTTCTATATCTATATGATATGCTAACTTAATGATTTAAAACCTGGAAACACGAAAAACACCGTAAAACCGGATTTACGCCGTCGTAGTAACACCGCGGGCTGTTTTGGGTTAGTTAATTAAAAACTATGATAAACTTTGATTTAAAAGTTGTTATTCTGAGAAAATGATTTTTATTATGAACATGAAACTATATCCAAAAATTATGGTTAAACTCAAAGTGGAAGTATGTTTTCTAAAATGGTCATCTAGACGTCGTTCTTTCGACTGAAATGACTACCTTTACAAAAACGACTTGTAACTTATTTTTCCGACTAGAAACCTATACTTTTTTTGTTTAGATTCATAAAATAGAGTTCAATATGAAACCATAGCAATTTGATTCACTCAAAACGGATTTAAAATGAAGAAGTTATGGGTAAAACAAGATTGGATAATTTTTCTCATTTTAGCTACGTGAAAATTGGTAACAAATCTATTCCAACCATAACTTAATCAACTTGTATTATATATTATGTAATCTTGAGATACCATAGACACGTATACAATGTTTCGACCTATCATGTCGACACATCTATATATATTTCGGAACAACCATAGACACTCTATATGTGAATGTTGGAGTTAGCTATACAGGGTTGAGGTTGATTCCAAAATATATACAGTTTGAGTTGTGATCAATACTGAGATACGTATACACTGGGTCGTGGATTGATTCAAGATAATATTTATCGATTTATTTCTGTACATCTAACTGTGGACAACTAGTTGTAGGTTACTAACGAGGACAGCTGACTTAATAAACTTAAAACATCAAATATATTAAAAGTGTTGTAAATATATTTTGAACATACTTTGATATATATGTATATATTGTTATAGGTTCGTGAATCAACCAGTGGCCAAGTCTTACTTCCCGACGAAGTAAAAATCTGTGAAAGTGAGTTATAGTCCCACTTTTAAAATCTAATATTTTTGGGATGAGAATACATGCAGGTTTTATAAATGATTTACAAAATAGACACAAGTACGTGAAACTACATTCTATGGTTGAATTATCGAAATCGAATATGCCCCTTTTTATTAAGTCTGGTAATCTAAGAATTAGGGAACAGACACCCTAATTGACGCGAATCCTAAAGATAGATCTATTGGGCCTAACAAACCCCATCCAAAGTACCGGATGCTTTAGTACTTCGAAATTTATATCATATCCGAAGGGTGTCCCGGAATGATGGGGATATTCTTATATATGCATTTGTTAATGTCGGTTACCAGGTGTTCACCATATGAATGATTTTTATCTCTATGTATGGGATGTGTATTGAAATATGAAATCTTGTGGTCTATTATTATGATTTGATATATATAGGTTAAACCTATAACTCACCAACATTTTTGTTGACGTTTAAAGCATGTTTATTCTCAGGTGAATATTAAGAGCTTCCGCTGTTGCATACTAAAATAAGGACAAGATTTGGAGTCCATGTTTGTATGATATTGTGTAAAAACTGCATTCAAGAAACTGATTTCGATGTAACATATTTGTATTGTAAACCATTATGTAATGGTCGTGTGTAAACAGGATATTTTAGATTATCATTATTTGATAATCTACGTAAAGCTTTTTAAACCTTTATTTATGAAATAAAGGTTATGGTTTGTTTTAAAAATGAATGCAGTCTTTGAAAAACGTCTCATATAGAGGTCAAAACCTCGCAACGAAATCAATTAATATGGAACGTTTTTAATCAATAAGAACGGGACATTTCAGTTGGTATCCGAGCGTTGGTCTTAGAGAACCAGAAAATTTGCATTAGTGTGTCTTATCGAGTTTGTTAGGATGCATTAGTGAGTCTGGACTTCGACCGTGTTTTCTTTAAAAATGATTGCTTAACATTTTTGTTGGAAACGATATATTTTTAACATATGAATATTATGTGATATATTAATCTCTTAACGTGTTTGATATTATGTGATAGATGTCTACCTCTAGAACAAGTCCCATTGACTCACCTAATAATAATGAAGAGTCAAATGTAAATTGGAATGATTTGTGGACTGATTCACAAGTTCCCGAAGAGGAACCGGAAGAAGAGTCGGAACCGGAAGAAGAATCGGAACCGGAAGAAGAATCGGAACCGGATGAAGAAATAGAACCGGTGGGGGAAATAATAAAATGGTTAAGTAAAATAAAATCCTCAACCAACCGACCAAAGTTAATTATGGTCAATGGTGTTTCCGCCAAGGAAGCAAAATATTGGGAGGATTACCAATTCTCCGATGAATCGGATTCCGACGAGAATTCCGATGATGTTATAGAAATTACCCCAACTAAATTTAAAAAGGCAAAAGAAAATAATAAGGGAAAGGGCATAAAAATAGAGAAATCTAATTCCAACCCCGATGAACTTTATATGTATCGTCAACCCCCGAAGTCCTTAAGTTGTAACAATGACCCGGGAACCTCTAAACCACCAGGTTTTTCTAAACCAATGTGGACAACGACGACTCGTATTAGGGGAACATCATATATCCCTAGAAACTTGGCAAAACGAACCAAAACCGAAGAAGGAGAAACGAGCGAGTCGGAATAAGATAGTTGTATTCGTGTGGTGTAATATATGGAATATAGTGTTCTTATGCTTTATGATATATGTAAAAATTGCTTGTATTAATAAGTATTTTTTTTATGAATCTAACTCTTGTCTATTTTACAGTTTAAAAACACAAAATGGATAGACAACCCAATATTTTAAGAGACCTACCCGGAGACATGATTGATGAAATCTTGTCTAGAGTCGGCCAGAATTCTTCGGCACAACTATTTAAGGCGAGATCAGTTTGTAAGATATTCGAAGAACGTTCCAAGAATGTCTTGGTTTATAAGAGACTTTCGTTTGAAAGATGAGGGATATCACATTGGGAAACCCATAAGTTACGATGTGTTTACTTTGACGCATATATTGCGGGGAACCCAAATGCTATTTTACGCAACGGGTTAAGAAATTATTTTGACTCAATATATCCGAATATTGGACTTCGTGATTTAGAAAAAAGCGGCTAACATGCAACATAAAGAAGCATGTTATGCTTACGGATTAGTAATGTTCGCTTCTCACCAAAGTGAGAACAAGAACATCGGGCTACAACTATTAAACAAAACGTTTCCACAAGTGACGGAGTCGGTAATTGGGGTAAGAAATGAGGTTTTTAGATTATTACGGGACTGTTGGACATTACGTAACCCTCGTCCCTTTGACGACGTTACAACACGCTGTCTTATCAACGGCCATAACGGTTATGTTGCACAAGACCAAGGATGGGAAGTGGTCCTAGTAAAACCAGAATGCATGACTTGTTTCTGGACGTATGAATTACGTGTCTTTATTGCCTTTGCTGAACGACTTGTGTACTAGCTAGAATTATCTTCACAACTATCTTGTATCAAAGTTATTGTGTGCTATATTTCATGCTTTATGTAAAATAAGCGGTATTGTAAGTTTGTAAAATATTGTGTAAAAGTTTGAACGCGAAATATTATTATAATCAGTTTTTCATATAGAATTGAAGTAGTTGAATTGTATATTAGCTACTAAGTATGAACTTAACGGGTAAGTACTACCCTAATTTAAACTTATAAAATGCTAATATGAAGAAAAAGCTTTTATAAATGAGTTCATATTATGCTACGAAATACTATTAACTACTCTTAATATTCTGTATGATTAACTTGTTCCATTTGACTATTTTGAAGGAAATGGCACCGACTACTCGACATACCGTGAATATGAATGAAGAGGAATTCCGTACTTTTCTAGCTTCAAACATAGCCGCAGTACAGGCTGCGCTACATACCAACAATAACCTTGGATCTAGCAGTACAGGAAATCGTGTAGGATGCACCTACAAAGAATTCACTGCCTGTAAACCTTTGGAATTTGATGGAACCGAAGGACCGATCGGATTGAAACGGTGGACCGAGAAGGTCGAATCGGTGTTTGCCATAAGTAAGTGTACTGAAGAGGACAAAGTGAAGTACGCTACGCATACCTTCACAGGTTCTGCGTTAACATGGTGGAATACCTATCTAGAGCAAGTGGGACAAGACGATGCGTACGCACTACCGTGGTCAGCATTCAAGCACTTGATGAACGAGAAGTACCGTCCGAGAACCGAGGTCAATAAGCTCAAGACAGAACTTAGAGGGTTACGAACCCAAGGATTTGATATTACCACGTACGAAAGACGATTCACAGAATTGTGCCTATTGTGTCCGGGAGCATTCGAAGATGAGGAAGAGAAGATCAACGCATTTGTGAAAGGATTACCGGAAAGAATCCAAGAAGATATAAGTTCACACGAGCCCGCCTCCATACAACAGGCATGTAGAATGGCTCACAAACTCGTGAACCAGATTGAAGAAAGAATTAAAGAACAGACTGCTGAAGAGGCCAATGTGAAGCAAGTCAAAAGAAAGTGGGAGGAAAACGGTGATAAGAATCACCAATACAACAACAACAGCAATTACAACAATAATCGCAACAATTATCCCAACAATCGCAACATCAATCGCAACTACAACAAACGGCCCAACAACAACAACAATAATAACAACAGCAACTACAACAATCATCCCAACAACAATAATAACCGCAACAACAACAACAATCAGAAGCAGCTATGCCAAAGGTGTGAAAAGAATCACTCGGGGTTCTGCACCAAATTTTGCAACAAGTGTAAAAGAAATGGTCATAGCGCGACGAAGTGTGAGGTCTACGGACCAGGGGTTAATAGAACGAAAGGAACAAATGGTGTCGGAACGAGTAATGGCGGAGCAAGTAGTGTCGGAGCAAGTTATGCCAATGTAGTTTGTTATAAATGTGGAAAACCAGGCCACATTATTAGAAATTGCCCGAACCAGGAGAACACGAATGGACAAGGCCGTGGAAGAGTTTTCAATATTAATGCGGTAGAGGCACAGGAAGACCCGGAGCTTGTTACGGGTACTTTTCTTATTGACAATAAATCTGCTTACGTTTTATTTGATTCGGGTGCGGATAGAAGCTATATGAGTAGAGATTTTTGTGCTAAATTAAGTTGTCCATTGACGCCTTTGGATAGTAAATTTTTACTCGAATTAGCAAATGGTAAATTAATTTCAGCAGATAATATATGTCGGAATCGAGAAATTAAACTGGTTAGCGAAACATTTAAGATTGATTTGATACCAGTAGAGTTAGGGAGTTTTGATGTGATAATCGGTATGGACTGGTTGAAAGAAGTGAAAGCGGAGATCGTTTGTTACAAAAATGCAATTCGCATTATACGAGAAAAAGGAAAACCCTTAATGGTGTACGGAGAAAAGGGCAACACGAAGCTACATCTTATTAGTAATTTGAAGGCACAAAAACTAATAAGAAAAGGTTGCTATGCTGTTCTAGCACACGTCGAGAAAGTACAAACTGAAGAAAAGAGCATCAATGATGTTCCCATTGCAAAAGAATTTCCCGATGTATTTCCGAAAGAATTACCGGGATTACCCCCACATCGATCCGTTGAATTTCAAATAGATCTTGTACCAGGAGCTGCACCAATAGCTCGTGCTCCTTACAGACTCGCACCCAGCGAGATGAAAGAACTGCAAAGCCAATTACAAGAACTTTTAGAGCGTGGTTTCATTCGACCAAGCACATCACCGTGGGGAGCTCCTGTTTTGTTTGTCAAGAAGAAAGATGGTACATTCAGGTTGTGTATCAACTACTGAGAGTTGAACAAACTTACCATCAAGAACCGCTACCCACTACCGAGAATCGACGACTTATTTGATCAACTACAAGGCTCGTCTGTTTATTCAAAGATTGACTTACGTTCCGGGTATCATCAAATGCGAGTGAAAGAAGATGATATTCCAAAGACTGCTTTCAGAACACGTTACGGTCATTACGAGTTTATGGTCATGCCGTTTGGTTTAACTAATGCACCAGCTGTGTTCATGGACCTTATGAACCGAGTGTGTGGACCATACCTTGACAAGTTTGTCATTGTTTTCATTGATGACATACTTATTTACTCAAAGAATGACCAAGAACACGGTGAACATTTGAGAAAGGTGTTAGAAGTATTGAGGAAGGAAGAATTGTACGCTAAGTTTTCAAAGTGTGCATTTTGGTTGGAAGAAGTTCAATTCCTCGGTCACATAGTGAACAAAGAAGGTATTAAGGTGGATCCGGCAAAGATAGAAACTGTTGAAAAGTGGGAAACCCCGAAAACTTCGAAACACATACGCCAGTTTTTAGGACTAGCTGGTTACTACAGAAGGTTCATCCAAGACTTTTCCAGAATAGCAAAACCCTTGACTGCATTAACGCATAAAGGGAAGAAATTTGAATGGAATGATGAACAAGAGAAAGCGTTTCAGTTATTGAAGAAAAAGCTAACTACGGCACCTATATTGTCATTGCCTGAAGGGAATGATGATTTTGTGATTTATTGTGACGCATCAAAGCAAGGTCTCGATTGTGTATTAATGCAACGAACGAAGGTGATTGCTTATGCGTCTAGACAATTGAAGATTCACGAACAAAATTATACGACGCATGATTTGGAATTAGGCGCGGTTGTTTTTGCATTAAAGACTTGGAGGCACTACTTATATGGGGTCAAAAGTATTATATATACCGACCACAAAAGTCTTCAACACATATTTAATCAGAAACAACTGAATATGAGGCAGCGTAGGTGGATTGAATTATTGAATTATTATGATTTTGAGATTCGTTACCACCCGGGGAAGGCAAATGTGGTAGCCGATGCCTTGAGCAGGAAGGATAGAGAACCCATTCGAGTAAAATCTATGAATATAATGATTCATAATAACATTACTACTCAAATAAAGGAGGCGCAACAAGGAGTTTTAAAAGAGGGAAATTTAAAGGATGAAATACCCAAAGGATCGGAGAAGCATCTTAATATTCGGGAAGACGGAACCCGGTATAGGGCTGAAAGGATTTGGGTACCAAAATTTGGAGATATGAGAGAAATGGTACTTAGAGAAGCTCATAAAACCAGATACTCAATACATCCTGGAACGGGGAAGATGTACAAGGATCTCAAGAAACATTTTTGGTGGCCGGGTATGAAAGCCGATGTTGCTAAATACGTAGGAGAATGTTTGACGTGTTCTAAGGTCAAAGCTGAGCATCAGAAACCATCAGGTCTACTTCAACAACCCGAAATCCCGGAATGGAAATGGGAAAACATTACCATGGATTTCATCACTAAATTGCCAAGGACTGCAAGTGGTTTTGATACTATTTGGGTAATAGTTGATCGTCTCACCAAATCAGCACACTTCCTACCAATAAGAGAAGATGACAAGATGGAGAAGTTAGCACGACTGTATTTGAAGGAAGTCGTCTCCAGACATGGAATACCAATCTCTATTATCTCTGATAGGGATGGCAGATTTATTTCAAGATTCTGGCAGACATTACAGCAAGCATTAGGAACTCGTCTAGACATGAGTACTGCCTATCATCCACAAACTGATGGGCAGAGCGAAAGGACGATACAAACGCTTGAAGACATGCTACGAGCATGTGTTATTGATTTCGGAAACAGTTGGGATCGACATCTACCGTTAGCAGAATTTTCCTACAACAACAGCTACCATTCAAGCATTGAGATGGCGCCGTTTGAAGCACTTTATGGTAGAAAGTGCAGGTCTCCGATTTGTTGGAGTGAGGTGGGGGATAGACAGATTACGGGTCCGGAGATTTTACAAGAAACTACCGAGAAGATCATCCAAATTCAACAACGGTTGAAAACCGCCCAAAGTCGACAAAAGAGCTACGCTGACATTAAAAGAAAAGATATAGAATTTGAAATTGGAGAGATGGTCATGCTTAAAGTTGCACCTTGGAAAGGCGTTGTTCGATTTGGTAAACGAGGGAAATTAAATCCAAGGTATATTGGACCATTCAAGATTATTGATCGTGTCGGACCAGTAGCTTACCGACTAGAGTTACCTCAACAACTCGCGGCTGTACATAACACTTTCCACGTCTCGAATTTGAAGAAATGTTTTGCTAAAGAAGATCTCACTATTCCGTTAGATGAAATCCAAATCAACGAAAAACTTCAATTCATCGAAGAACCCGTCGAAATAATGGATCGTGAGGTTAAAAGACTTAAGCAAAACAAGATACCAATTGTTAAGGTTCGATGGAATGCTCGTAGAGGACCCGAGTTCACCTGGGAGCGTGAAGATCAGATGAAGAAGAAATACCCGCATCTATTTCCAGAAGTTTCGTCAACACCTTCAACAGCTTAAAATTTCGGGACGAAATTTATTTAACGGGTAGGTACTGTAGTGACCCGAACTTTTCCATGTTTATATATATTAATTGAGATTGATATTTACATGATTAAATGTTTCCAACATGTTAAGCAATCAAACTTGTTAAGACTTGATTAATTGAAATAGGTTTCATATAGACAATTGACCATCCAAGTTGACCGGTGATTCACGAACGTTAAAACTTGTAAAAAAAAACTATATGATGACATATATATGGTTATATATATAGTTAACATGATATTATGATAAGTAAAAATATCATTAATTATATTAACAATGAACTACATATGTAAAAACAAGACTACTAACTTAATGATTTTGAAACGAGACATATATGTAACGTTTATCGTTGTAACGACATTTAATGTATATATATCATATTAAGAGATATTCGTACATCATAATATCATGATAATATAATAATTTAAAATCTCTTTTGATATTATAAACATTGGGTTAACAACATTTAACAAGATCGTTAACCTAAAGGTTTCAAAACAACACTTACATGTAACGACTAACGATGACTTAACGACTCAGTTAAAATGTATATACATGTAGTGTTTTAATATGTATTTATACACTTTTGAAAGACTTCAATACACTTATCAAAATACTTCTACTTAGCAAAAATGCTTACAATTACATTCTCGTTCAGTTTCATCAACAATTCTACTCGTATGCACCCGTATTCGTACTCGTACAATACACAGCTTTTAGATGTATGTACTATTGGTATATACACTCCAATGATCAGCTCTTAGCAGCCCATGTGAGTCACCTAACACATGTGGGAACCATCATTTGGCAACTAGCATGAAATATCTCATAAGATTACAAAAATATGAGTAATCATTCATGACTTATTTACATGAAAACAAAATTACATATCCTTTATATCTAATCCGTACACCAACGACCAAAAACACCTACAAACACTTTCATTCTTCAATTTTCTTCATCTAATTGAACTCTCTCAAGTTCTATCTTCAAGTTCTAAGTGTTCTTCATAAATTCCAAAAGTTCTAGTTTCATAAAATCAAGAATACTTTCAAGTTTGCTAGCTCACTTCCAATCTTGTAAGGTGATCATCCAACCTCAAGAAATCTTTGTTTCTTACAGTAGGTTATTATTCTAATACAAGGTAATAATCATATTCAAACTTTGGTTCAATTTCTATAACTATAACAATCTTATTTCAAGTGATGATCTTACTTGAACTTGTTTTCGTGTCATGATTTTGCTTCAAGAACTTTGAGCCATCCAAGGATCCATTGAAGCTAGATCCATTTTTCTCTTTTCCAGTAGGTTCATCCAAGGAACTTAAGGTAGTAATGATGTTCATAACATCATTCGATTCATACATATAAAGCTATCTTATTCGAAGGTTTAAACTTGTAATCACTAGAACATAGTTTAGTTAATTCTAAACTTGTTCGCAAACAAAAGTTAATCCTTCTAACTTGACTTTTAAAATCAACTAAACACATGTTCTATATCTATATGATATGCTAACTTAATGATTTAAAACCTGGAAACACGAAAAACACCGTAAAACCGGATTTACGCCGTCGTAGTAACACCGCGGGCTGTTTTGGGTTAGTTAATTAAAAACTATGATAAACTTTGATTTAAAAGTTGTTATTCTGAGAAAATGATTTTTATTATGAACATGAAACTATATCCAAAAATTATGGTTAAACTCAAAGTGGAAGTATGTTTTCTAAAATGGTCATCTAGACGTCGTTCTTTCGACTGAAATGACTACCTTTACAAAAACGACTTGTAACTTATTTTTCCGACTAGAAACCTATACTTTTTTTGTTTAGATTCATAAAATAGAGTTCAATATGAAACCATAGCAATTTGATTCACTCAAAACGGATTTAAAATGAAGAAGTTATGGGTAAAACAAGATTGGATAATTTTTCTCATTTTAGCTACGTGAAAATTGGTAACAAATCTATTCCAACCATAACTTAATCAACTTGTATTATATATTATGTAATCTTGAGATACCATAGACACGTATACAATGTTTCGACCTATCATGTCGACACATCTATATATATTTCGGAACAACCATAGACACTCTATATGTGAATGTTGGAGTTAGCTATACAGGGTTGAGGTTGATTCCAAAATATATATAGTTTGAGTTGTGATCAATACTGAGATACGTATACACTGGGTCGTGGATTGATTCAAGATAATATTTATCGATTTATTTCTGTACATCTAACTGTGGACAACTAGTTGTAGGTTACTAACGAGGACAGCTGACTTAATAAACTTAAAACATCAAATATATTAAAAGTGTTGTAAATATATTTTGAACATACTTTGATATATATGTATATATTGTTATAGGTTCGTGAATCAACCAGTGGCCAAGTCTTACTTCCCGACGAAGTAAAAATCTGTGAAAGTGAGTTATAGTCCCACTTTTAAAATCTAATATTTTTGGGATGAGAATACATGCAGGTTTTATAAATGATTTACAAAATAGACACAAGTACGTGAAACTACATTCTATGGTTGAATTATCGAAATCGAATATGCCCCTTTTTATTAAGTCTGGTAATCTAAGAATTAGGGAACAGACACCCTAATTGACGCGAATCCTAAAGATAGATCTATTGGGCCTAACAAACCCCATCCAAAGTACCGGATGCTTTAGTACTTCGAAATTTATATCATATCCGAAGGGTGTCCCGGAATGATGGGGATATTCTTATATATGCATTTGTTAATGTCGGTTACCAGGTGTTCACCATATGAATGATTTTTATCTCTATGTATGGGATGTGTATTGAAATATGAAATCTTGTGGTCTATTATTATGATTTGATATATATAGGTTAAACCTATAACTCACCAACATTTTTGTTGACGTTTAAAGCATGTTTATTCTCAGGTGAATATTAAGAGCTTCCGCTGTTGCATACTAAAATAAGGACAAGATTTGGAGTCCATGTTTGTATGATATTGTGTAAAAACTGCATTCAAGAAACTGATTTCGATGTAACATATTTGTATTGTAAACCATTATGTAATGGTCGTGTGTAAACAGGATATTTTAGATTATCATTATTTGATAATCTACGTAAAGCTTTTTAAACCTTTATTTATGAAATAAAGGTTATGGTTTGTTTTAAAAATGAATGCAGTCTTTGAAAAACGTCTCATATAGAGGTCAAAACCTCGCAACGAAATCAATTAATATGGAACGTTTTTAATCAATAAGAACGGGACATTTCAGCGCATTCGTCAATCCAAACGGCATGACCAAAAATTCGTAATGACCATAACTTGTCCGAAAAGCAGTTTTCGGTATATCTTCTTCTTTGACGCGTAGTTGATGATAGCCCGATCTTAGGTCGATTTTCGAATAAACACATGATCCTTGCAGTTGATCAAATAAGTCATCAATTCTCGGTAGTGGATACCGATTCTTGATAGTTAACTTATTTAATTCACGATAATCTATACACATTCGGAAAGATCCGTCTTTCTTCTTGACGAATAAAATTGGAGCTCCCCACGGTGAAGTACTTGGTCGTATGAATCCACGATCCAGTAATTCTTTTAACTGACTCTGAAGTTCTTTTAACTCGGACGGTGCAAGTCTAGATGGAGCACGAGCCACTGGTGCAGCTCCTGGTACTAAATCTATTTGAAATTCTACAGATCTAAATGGAGGTAATCCCGACAACTCTTTCGGAAAAACTTCAGGAAAATCTCTTGCCACAGGCACGTCATTGATGCACTTCTCTTTTTCTTTCTTTTCGACTTTATTAACATGTGCTAGAATAGCATAACATCCCTTTTTTAAACACTTCTTGGCTTTCAAACAGCTAATGAGTTTTAACTTTAAGTTACCCTTCTCTCCATAAATCATCACCGGCATTTTATCCTTACAAGGAATGCGAATTGCCTTCTTGGCACACACAACTTCAGCTCCTACTTTGGACATCCAGTCCATGCCGACTATTACATCAAAACTTCCTAATTCTACGAATATCAAATCAATCTTAAATGTTTCTCCGGCTAAATTTATTTTACAATCACGGCAAATTTTATCGGCTTTAATTAGTTTACCATTAGCTAACTCAATCATGTACTTAGCATCTAGAGGTAATGATGAACAATTCAATTTAGGGTGAAAGTCTCTACACACATAACTTCTATCAGCACCAATATCAAATATAATAGATGCGGATAAGTTATTAATGGTAAACGTACCCGTAACAAGCTCCGGGTCTTCACACGCCTCTCTAGCATTAATAACAAATGCTCTCCCTCGTGCAGGTCCGATATTCTTCTCTGGATTCGGGCACTGGCTCTTATAATGACCCTGTTTCCCACATCCATAACAAGTAACAGTAGCCAAAGTAGTTCTATTTGCATTAGTGGCAGGAGTCTTGGTACCATTTGTATTTGTAACGAGAGCCCTACAATCTTCAGCAAGATGACCCTTTCGATTACATTTGTTGCATACCACATTACAGTAACCAGAGTGATGTTTGTGGCATCGGTTGCATAAAGGATTTTGTCCTTTATAACCAAAGCTTAAACCACTACCCGCACCTTGCGTGATTTCTTGTTTCTTAAAAGATTGTTGTTGGTTACCTCGATCATAATTTCCATTCCACTTTCTTTTGTTACCTGATACCTTCACATCAGTATTGGATACTTTCTTATCCATGATGACCTGATCCATTAGCTCGTTTGCCATGGTTATAGCTTCATGAATTGTCTTAGGTTTCGATGCTGTAACATTTGCCTTGACCTTTTTGGGCAAACCATCTTTGTACATTTCAATCTTCCGTTCTTCGGTTGGAACCAATTCAGGACATAGCAAAACTAATTCCATGAATCGCTGATTGTAGTTGGTGATTTCAGTACCAACAACCTTCAGGCTTCGTAATTCATCTTCCAACTTCCTAACCTCGTTCCTTGGACAATATTCGTTGATTAACATTGTTTTGAATTCTTCCCATGGAGTATCATAAGCTACATCTCCTCCTACAGCCTTCACAAAATTTTTCCACCACGTGAGTGCACTATCTTATAAAGTGCACGATGCATACTTGGTCATGTCCTTTTCAACACAACCACTGATTTTAAACACAGTCTCCATCTTTTCTATCCACCGGGTTAAACCGATCGGTCCTTCCGTTCCACTGAATGATGAGGGCTTGCAAGCTTGAAAAGTCTTGTAGGTACATCCTACACGAGGATTTGGGTTAACTGCAGCAGCTCTTGCAGCTTCGACCCATAACATTCTGTCGTTCACTCGCTGGTTGATGAATTCCTCGACTTCTTGTTCTGTCATTCGATTCAATCGCGCCATTTCCTAATGAAAGAAAATAATTATTCACATGGAATATTATAGATGTAGTGTGTATTTATAGTACATTATAGCTTGTTAATAATATGAACTAGGTATTATTATAAAAGCCTTTTCTTCTTATTAGCATTTTATAATTATATCTAGGGTAGTACCTACCCGTTAATGTCCATACTTAATAGCTTAGTACAGAATCAATTACTACCATCTAAATAATACTTAACCATGGAAAATTATTGCATTTCACACTTCACTATTTTACATATGCTTATCTTACATCGAACATTAAGCAAACCACACTAATAATATTATACAAAACATTATATGATCCCATGGTTTAATACGGCAGCGCATCGTTTGGTCTATTTTCTAGGACGTTTAGGTTCAAAGAATCGCTTAACGCTTATCCTGGCTGTCTGCCTATATTTTGGCTGTGGGACTGAAGAACTGGATGCCGGGATAGAACGAATAGGAATAGCGGGAATAGGGGTGGTAGTGTCTAGTGGAGTTGGTGCCACATCATCCTCTTCGAGATTTGAATTTTCTAATTCATTAGCCTTTCGTTTCTTTCCTAGTTCGAACTTGTCTTTCGTAATTTCCTGTATTTCTTCCTCGGGTTCACTTTCCTCCTCGGGTTCACTTTCCTCCTCGGGTTCACTTTCCGGGTTCTTTATAGTTGGTTCATCCGGAATTTGTGAGTCTTCCCCAAAGATATTATTTTCGTCATCGGATAGGTTAATGACTGGAACACCATCTGAAGATTCTGGTTCGGAGTCGCTGAATGTGATAACAAGTTTTGAGCCCGACATCTATCACACAACAACTAACCCATTAGTACTACATAATATTTACATATAAATTTTAACCAACAATGATAAGCAATGGTTTTTAAATCAGACCCGGTCAAAGTCCAGACTTACTAATGTATCCTAACGACTTATCAGTTAGACACACTAATGCAAACCTGGTTCGCTAAGACCACCGCTCTGATACCACATGTCATAACCCGTCCTTAACCATAAGAACGTGTTAGATAACGTATGATTTCATTGCGAGGTATTGACCTCTATATGCGACATTTTTAAAAGAACAACTGCATATATTTTACATTACAAACCATAATTCTTATTTTGATACAAGCTTTAGACAAAATAAAGATGATTATCGTTTAGCGATAATCTTAGACTTACAAACTTTACAAATGATGATAACAACACGATTTCTAGCATATTTTACAATACAAATCCTCGGATATGCAGTTTTATTTTTGACACAAATATGAGTACGCAAGATCCTGCTTAAATTCAACATGTTGCAGCGAAAGCTTCTAATTATCACCTGAGAATAGACATGCTTAAAACGTCAACATAAAGTTGGTGAGATATAGGTTTAATGCCAGCAGCAATATATATATATATATAGACCACAAGATTTCATATATAAACATTTTAATAAAAATATTCTAAGTGGTTGAGCACTTGGTAACCATACTTAACATTTAATCACGTCGCATATTCCCTTTATTATGAAATCTTACTACACCGTACCAAGTGTAGTCACAAAACGAAGTACTGTGCAACCGTTGAATACTGGTCGTCCAGTCCGGTTGGGGTTGTCAGGCCCGATAGATCTATCAACAGGATTCGCGTTTACAATACCGCTGTAAATAACAGTTACCAAGCTACAGGGAAGTATGCCAGTGGTACAACTCAACGTAGAATATATTTTTCAGTTACTTGTGTCCATAACGTAAAACATAAAATACATGTATTCTCATCCCGAAATACTTAGAGTTTAAAAGTGGGACTATATACTCACTTTCGTCTTGAAGATATGTAATTTTGACTTGGTCTCCGATTGATATCACGAACCTATCCATATATAATATATCAATACCTTTTCTTTTTAAACAAACGTCACATATATATACTTATAATACTTTTAATACTTTTAATAATTCCTTAGTCCGTAGTTAGCAGTCCGATGTTTGTAATTCAATTTTAATGGTTCATTTTTAGGTGTTTAATAAACCCCCAATGAAATAAATAAAAACCCCCATCGTATATGTATTGGTCGAGATTAATCTTGACCCACGGTACCGGTGTTGTCAAATGACGTGTTGCGTACATAAAGTACCGGTGTTGTCAAATGACGTGTTGCGTACAATCATGGGATCTTATGATTAATCTTCTCGTATTGTTTACGGGTGATCCTGAACCATATAAAATTAAATTATGAGTACATATATATAAAATATCATGTTATTTTAAAAAGATGTGATTTATTTAATTTTCTCCAATTATTTTCGTAGCTAAACTAGTCTTAGATATCCGATCTCGTTTTGGTCATAGTTTCTTCGTTACAACTCCGTTTTCGTTGATTCAACTTGCCACTTCCTTGGATCGAGTCCCTCTTTAAGACTATGAACTGTAAATACCTTAGTTTGTATTCGAAATCACAGGTCATAGGTCAAACTTTTAGTGAAACTTATGAAGTTAATCATTTTCCATCATGTAAACAACCTTAAATGATTATTTTTCTAAAAATACTTATACTTTGAGTTAAATCATGAAATTTTTATGTGTTATCATATTCATAGTAAAAATCATTTTTCCAGAAAATAAACCTCCAATTCAAAGTTTAAGATAGTTTTTAATTATCCAACCCAAAACAGCCCCCGGTTACACTCCGACGTCGTAAAAACAGTTTTTAAGGTAATCTTTGAAAAATCAAGTTATACCTTGTTAAGTTAACATATATTTAAGTTATATTACAGGTCTTGAAGTATTTTAAAAGTTAAGTTAGAAGGATCTATTTAGTTTGCAAACAAGTTTGAAAACATTCAAACTATGTTCTTGTTGTTAAAATCTTATACCACAAAATAAGATATATATATATATATATATATATATATATATATATATATATATATATATATATATGAATCGAATAAGGTTATGAACATAGTTACTACCTCAAGTTCCTTGGACAAGGTTGCTGTAAAAGAGGAGTAAAAAGCTAGAACCAAAAGGGTGATGGAATTGGATGAAAGATTGGAAGTAAGTGTGTGTTCTTGGAAGGATTTCTTGAAGTGTTGTTGTAAGAGTTTTCTTATGGTGATTAAGTAAGGTTTTTGAAGCTAGATCTTCATGGAACTTTGCTGAATGTTTATGGAGTTTAAAGGTTAAGAAAGAGTGTGTGTTTTAGCTAAGATAATTGAAGTGAAAATGAATCAAAATGATGATACTCCTACCTCCCTTAAAAACGTGATTTTAAGGTGATCATGGACAAAATTTTAGTTTGTAATCTTGTGTATTTGTCAAACAATCATACAAAAGCAATTACCTTATACATAAGGCATTGAACAAGGGCTGGTTGGTGGTGATTTGATGTGTATATACCAATAGTAAATACGTATAGAAGCTAGGTATGATACGAGTACTTATACTCTAGATATACGTATAGAAATTTTGTGAAAAATGGAATGAGGATTCAAATATAGCTATCTTTTGTGAATACACTTATATGGTTTTATGTATTTAAGTCCTTAAAAGTGATTAAATACATTACTTATACGATATATGTATAAACATTATAGATTATAAGTATTTATGTCAAATAACGTTACGTATGGTTATCGTTTTGAAAACTTAAGTTAGTAGTTTCAAAACATACTTATAACTTATTGTTATTAATACAAAATGAGGTATTAAAACATTCATTAATCATGTTAAATATGTATATATACATATATATACACAAACGTATAATTATCATATATTGTATAGTTCGTGATATCATCGGTCAAACTAGACGGTCAAACGTTGTGTAAAACTCTTTTCGGAAACATAAATCTCAACAATTTGGATTGCTTATCATGTTGGTAAGGTTTAATTTATGTAAATATTAATCTTATAAGTATAGAACGATCGAAAAAGTGCGGGTCGTTACAAGACGCATAAGCAATCACCTTCGTTCGTTGCATTAATACACAACCGAGACCTTGCTTTGATGCGTCACAATAAATCACAAAATCATCATTCCCTTCAGGCAATGACAATATAGGTGCCGTAGTTAGCTTTTTCTTCAATAACTGAAACGCTTTCTCTTGTTCATCATTCCATTCAAATTTCTTCCCTTTATGCGTTAATGCAGTCAAGGGTTTTGGTATTCTGGAAAAGTCTTGGATGAACCTTCTGTAGTAACCAGCTAGTCCTAAAAACTGGCGTATGTGTTTCAGAGTTTTCGGGGTTTTCCACTTTTCAACAGTTTCTATCTTTGCCGGATCCACCTTAATACCTTCTTTGTTCACTATGTGACCGAGGAATTGAACTTCTTCCAACCAAAATGCACACTTTGAAAACTTAGCGTATAATTCTTCCTTCCTCAATACTTCTAACACCTTTCTCAAATGTTCACCGTGTTCTTGGTCATTCTTTGAGTAAATAAGTATGTCATCAATGAAAACAATGACAAACTTGTCAAGGTATGGTCCACACACTCGGTTCATAAGGTCCATGAACATAGCTGGTGCATTAGTTAAACCAAACGGCATGACCATAAACTCGTAATGACCGTAACGTGTTCTGAAAGCAGTCTTTGGAATATCATCTTCTTTCACCCGCATTTGATGATACCCGGAACGTAAGTCAATCTTTGAATAAACAGACGAGCCTTGTAGTTGATCAAATAAGTCGTCGATTCTCGGTAGTGGGTAGCGGTTCTTGATGGTAAGTTTGTTCAACTCTCGGTAGCCGATACACAACCTGAATGTACCATCTTTCTTCTTGACAAACAAAAACAGGAGCTCCCCACGGTGATGTGCTTGGTCGAATGAAACCACGCTCTAAAAGTTCTTGTAATTGGCTTTGCAGTTCTTTCATCTCGCTGGGTGCGAGTCTGTAAGGAGCACGAGCTATTGGTGCAGCTCCTGGTACAAGATCTATTTGAAATTCAACGGATCGATGTGGGGGTAATCCCGGTAATTCTTTCGGAAATACATCGGGAAATTCTTTTGCAATGGGAACATCATTGATGCTCTTTTCTTCAGTTTGTACTTTCTCGACGTGTGCTAAAACAGCATAGCAACCTTTTCTTATTAGTTTTTGTGCCTTCAAATTACTAATAAGATGTAGCTTCGTGTTGCCCTTTTCTCCGCACACCATTAAGGGTTTTCCTTTTTCTCGTATAATGCGAATTGCATTTTTGTAACAAACGATCTCTGCTTTCACTTCTTTCAACCAGTCCATACCGATTATCACATCAAAACTCCCTAACTCTACTGGTATCAAATCAATCTTAAATGTTTCGCTAACCAGTTTAATTTCTCGATTCCGACATATATTATCTGCTGAAATTAATTTACCATTTGCTAATTCGAGTAAAAATTTACTATCCAAAGGCGTCAATGGACAACTTAATTTAGCACAAAAATCTCCACTCATATAGCTTCTATCCGCACCCGAATCAAATAAAACGTAAGCAGATTTATTGTCAATAAGAAACGTACCCGTAACAAGCTCCAGGTCTTCCTGTGCCTCTGCCGCATTAATATTGAAAACTCTTCCGCGACCTTGTCCATTCGTGTTCTCCTGGTTCGGGCAATTTCTAATAATGTGGCCCGGTTTTCCAAATTTATAACAAACTACATTGGCATAACTTGCTCCGACACTACTTGCTCCGCCATTACTCGTTCCGACACCATTTGTTCCTTTCGTTCTATTAACCCTGGTCCGTAGACCTCACTCTTCGCCGCGCTATGACCATTTCTTTTACACTTGTTGCAAAATTTGGTGCAGAACCCCGAGTGATACTTTTCACACCTTTGGCATAGCTGCTTCTGATTGTTGTTGTTGTTGCAGTTATTATTGTTGTTGGGATGATTGTTGTAGTTTCTGTTATTGTTGTTGTTGTTGTTGTTGTTGGGCCGTTTATTGTAGTTGCGATTGATGTTGCGATTGTTGGGATAATTGTTGCGATTATTTTTGTAATTGCTGTTGTTGTTGTATTGGTGATTCTTATCACCGTTTTCCTCCCACTTTCTTTTGACTTGCTTCACATTGGCCTCTTCAGCAGTCTGTTCTTTAATTCTTTCTTCAATCTGGTTCACTAGTTTGTGAGCCATTCTACATGCCTGTTGTATGGAGGCGGGCTCGTGTGAACTTATATCTTCTTGGATTCTTTCCGGTAATCCTTTCACAAACGCGTCGATCTTCTCTTCCTCATCTTCGAATGGTCCCGGACACAATAGGCACAATTCTGTGAATCGTCTTTCGTACGTGGTAATATCAAATCCTTGGGTTCGTAACCCTCTAAGTTCTGTCTTGAGCTTATTGACCTCGGTTCTGGGACGGTACTTCTCGTTCATCAAGTGCTTGAATGCTGACCACGGTAGTGCGTACGCATCGTCTTGTCCCACTTGCTCTAGATAGGTATTCCACCATGTTAACGCAGAACCTATGAAGGTATGCGTAGCGTACTTCACTTTGTCCTCTTCAGTACACTTACTTATGGCAAACACCGATTCGACCTTCTCGGTCCACCGTTTCAATTCGATCGGTCCTTCAGTTCCATCAAATTCCAAAGGTTTGCAGCCAGTGAATTCTTTGTAGGTGCATCCTACACGATTTCCTGTAATGCTAGATCCAAGGTTATTGTTGGTATGTAGCGCAGCCTGTACTGCGGATATGTTTGAAGCTAGAAAAGTACGAAATTCCTCTTCATTCATATTCACGGTGTGTCGAGTAGTCGGTGCCATTTCCTTCAAAATAGTCAAATGGAACAAGTTAATCATACAGAATATTAAGAGTAGTTAATAGTATTTCGTAGCATAATATGAACTCATTTATAAAAGCTTTTTCTTCATATTAGCGTTTTATAAGTTTAAATTCGGGTAGTACCTACCCGTTAAGTTCATACTTAGTAGCTAATATACAATTCAACTACTACAATTCTATATGAAAAACTGATTATAATAATATTTCGCGTTCAAAATTTTACACAATATTTTACAAACTTACAATACCGCTTATTTTACATATAGCATGAAATATAGCACACAATAAATTTGATACAAGATGGTTGTGAAGATAATTCTAGCTAGTACACAAGTCGTTCAGCAAAGGCAATAAAGACACGTAATTTATACGTCCAGAAACAAGTCATGCATTCTGGTTTTACTAGGATTACTTCCCATCCTTGGTCTTGTGGAACATAACCGTTATGGCCGTTGATAAGACGGCGTGTTGTAACGTCGTCAAAGGGACGAGGGTTACGTAATGTCCAACAGTCCCGTAACAATCTAAAAACCTCATTTCTTACCCCAATTACCGACTCCGTCACTTGTGGGAACGTTTGGTTTAATAGTTGTAGCCCGATGTTCTTGTTCTCACTTTGGTGAGAAGCGAACATTACTAATCCGTAAGCATAACATGCTTCTTTATGTTGCATGTTAGCCGCTTTTTCTAAATCACGAAGTCCAATATTCGGATATATTGAGTCAAAATAATTTCTTAACCCATTGCGTAAAATAGCATTTGGGTTCCCCGCAATATATGCGTCAAAGTAAACACATCGTAACTTATGGATTTCCCAATGTGATATCCCCCATCTTTCGAACGAAAGCCTTTTATAAACTAAGGCATTCTTGGAACGTTCTTCGAATGTCTTACAAATTGATCTCGCCTTAAATAGTTGTGCCAAAGAATTCTGACCGACTCTAGACAAGATTTCATCAATCATGACTCCGGGTAGGTCTCTTAAAATATTGGGTTGTCTATCCATTTTGTGTTTTTATACTGTAAAATAGACAAGAGTTAGATTCATAAAAAAAATACTTATTAATACAAGCAATTTTTACATATATCATAAAGCATAAGCACACTATATTACATATATTACACCACACGAATACAACTATCTTATTCCGACTCGCTTGTTTCTTCTTCTTTGGTTTTGGTACGTTTTGCCAAGTTTCTAGGGATATATGATGTTCCCCTAATACGAGCCGTCATTTTCCACATTGGTTTAGAAAAACCTGGTGGTTTAGAGGTTCCCGGGTCATTGTTACAACTTAAGGATTTCGGGGGTTGACTATACATATAAAGCTCATCGGGGTTGGAATTAGATTTCTCTATTTTTATGCCCTTTCCCTTATTATTTTCTTTTGCCTTTTTAAATTCAGTTGGGGTAATTTCTATAACATCATCAGAATTCTCGTCGGAATCCGATTCATCGGAGAATTGGTAATCCTCCCAATATTTTGCTTCCTTGGCGGAAACACCATTGACCATAATTAACCTTGGTCGGTTAGTTGAGGATTTTCTTTTACTTAACCGTTTTATTATTTCCCCCACCGGTTCTATTTCTTCATCCGGTTCCGATTCTTCTTCCGGTTCCGATTCTTCTTCCAGTTCCGACTCTTCTTCCGGTTCCTCTTCGGGAACTTGTGAATCAGTCCACGAATCATTCCAATTTACATTTGACTCTTCATTATTATTAGGTGAGTCAATGGGACTTTTTCTAGAGGTGGACATCTTCACATAATATCAAACGCGTTAAGAGATTAATATATCACATAATATTCACATGTTAAAAATATATAGTTTCCAACAAAATTTGTTAAGCAATCATTTTTTAAGTAAACACGGTCGAAGTCCAGACTCACTAATGCATCCTAACAAACTCGAAAAGACACACTAATGCAAAATTCTGGTTCTCTAAGACCAACGCTCGGATACCAACTGAAATGTCCCGTTCTTATTGATTAAAAACGTTCCATATTAATTGATTTCGTTGCGAGGTTTTGACCTCTATATGAGACGTTTTTCAAAGACTGCATTCATTTTAAAACAAACCATAACCTTTATTTCATCAATAAAGGTTTAAAAAGCTTTACGTAGATTATCAAATAATGATAATCTAAAATATCCTGTTTACACACGACCATTACATAATGGTTTACAATACAAATATGTTACAACAAAATAAGTTTCTTGAATGCAGTTTTTACACAATATCATACAAGCATGGACTCCAAATCTCGTCCTTATTTAAGTATACGATAGCGGAAGCTCTTAATAATCACCTGACAATAAACATGCTTAAAACGTCAACAAAAATGTTGGTGAGTTATAGGTTTAACCTATATATATCAAATTATAATAATAGACCACAAGATTTCATATTTCAATACACATCCCATACATAGAGATAAAAATCATTCATATGGTGAACACTTGGTAACCGACATTAACAAGATGCATATATAAAAATATCCCCATCATTCCGGGACACCCTTCGGATATGATATAAATTTCGAAGTACTAAAGCATCCGGTACTTTGGATGGGGTTTGTTAGGCCCAATAGATCTATCTTTAGGATTCGCGTCAATTAGGGTGTCTGTTCCCTAATTCATAGATTACCAGACTTAATAAAAAGGGGCATATTCGATTTCGATAATTCAACCTTAGAATGTAGTTTCACGTACTTGTGTCTATTTTGTAAATCATTTATAAAACCTCCATGTATTCTCATCCCAAAAATATTAGATTTTAAAAGTGGGACTATAACTCACTTTCACAGATTTTTACTTCGTCGGGAAGTAAGACTTGGCCACTAGTTGATTCACGAACCTATAACAATATATACATATATATCAAAGTATGTTCAAAATATATTTACAACACTTTTAATATATTTTGATGTTTTAAGTTTATTAAGTCAGCTGTCCTCGTTAGTAACCTACAACTAGTTGTCCACAGTTAGATGTACAAAAATAAATCGATAAATATTATCTTGAATCAATCCACGACCCAGTGTATACATATCTCAGTATTGATCATAACTCAAACTATATATATTTTGGAATCAACCTCAACCCTGTATAGCTAACTCCAACATTCACATATAGAGTGTCTATGGTTGTTCCGAAATATATATAGATGTGTCGACATGATAGGTCGAAACATTGTATACGTGTCTATGGTATCTCAAGATTACATAATATACAATACAAGTTGATTAAGTTATGGTTGGAATAGATTTGTTACCAATTTTCACGTAGCTAAAATGAGAAAAATTATCCAATCTTGTTTTACCCATAACTTCTTCATTTTAAATCCGTTTTGAGTGAATCAAATTGCTATGGTTTCATATTGAACTCTATTTTATGAATCTAAACAGAAAAATTATAGGTTTATAGACGGAAAAATAAGTTACAAGTCATTTTTGTAAAGGTAGTCATTTCAGTCGAAAGAACGACGTCTAGATGACCATTTTAGAAAACATACTTCCACTTTGAGTTTAACCATAATTTTTAGATATAGTTTCATGTTCATAATAAAAATCATTTTCTCAGAATAACAACTTTTAAATCAAAGTTTATCATAGTTTTTAATTAACTAACCCAAAACAGTCCGCGGTGTTACTACGACGGCGTAAATCCGGTTTTACGGTGTTTTTCGTGTTTCCAGGTTTTAAATCATTAAGTTAGCATATCATATAGATATAGAACATGTGTTTAGTTGATTTTAAAAATCAAGTTAGAAGGATTAACTTTTGTTTGCGAACAAGTTTAGAATTAACTAAACTATGTTCTAGTGATTACAAGTTTAACCTTCGAATACGATAGCTTTATATGTATGAATCGAATGATGTTATGAACATCATTACTACCTTAAGTTCCTTGGATAAACCTACTGAAAAATAGAAAAATGGATCTAGCTTCAACGGATCCTTGGATGGCTCGAAGTTCTTGAAGCAGAATCATGACACGAAAACAAGTTCAAGTAAGATCATCACTTGAAATAAGATTGTTATAGTTATAGAAATTGAATCAAAGTTTGAATATGATTATTACCTTGTATTAGAATGATAACCTACTGTAATAAACAAAGATTTCTTGAGGTTGGATGATCACCTTACAAGATTGGAAGTGAGCTAGCAAACTTGAAAGTATTCTTGATTTTATGTAACTAGAACTTGTAGAATTTATGAAGAACACTTAGAACTTGAAGATAGAACTTGAGAGAGATTAATTAGATGAAGAAAATTGAAGAATGAAAGTGTTTGTAGGTGTTTTTGGTCGTTGGTGTATGGATTAGATATAAAGGATATGTAATTTTGTTTTCATGTAAATAAGTCATGAATGATTACTCATATTTTTGTAATTTTATGAGATATTTCATGCTAGTTGCTAAATGATGGTTCCCATATGTGTTAGGTGACTCAAATGGGCTGCTAAGAGCTGATCATTGGAGTGTATATACCAATAGTACATACATCTAAAAGCTGTGTATTGTACGAGTACGAATACGGGTGCATACGAGTAGAATTGTTGATGAAGCTGAACGAGGATGTAATTGTAAGCATTTTTGTTAAGTATAAGTATTTTGATAAGTGTATTGAAGTCTTTCAAAAGTGTATAAATACATATTAAAACACTACATGTATATACATTTTAACTGAGTCGTTAAGTCATCGTTAGTCGTTACATGTAAGTGTTGTTTTGAAACCTTTAGGTTAACGATCTTGTTAAATGTTGTCAACCCAATGTTTATAATATCAAATGAGATTTTAAATTATTATATTATCATGATATTATCATGTATGAATATCTCTTAATATGATATATATACATTAAATGTCTTTACAACGATAATCGTTACATATATGTCTCGTTTAAAAATCATTAAGTTAGTAGTCTTATTTTTACATATATAGTTCATTGTTAATATACTTAATGATATGTTTACTTATCAAAGTATCATGTTAACTATATATATATCCATATATATGTCATCATATAGTTTTTACAAGTTTTAACGTTCGTGAATCACCGGTCAACTTGGGTGGTCAATTGTCTATATGAAACATATTTCAATTAATCAAGTCTTAACAAGTTTGATTGCTTAACATGTTGGAAACATTTAATCATGTAAATATCAATCTCAATTAATATATATAAACATGGAAAAGTTCGGGTCACTACACTGGGAAAGTGCTCGTCGTGTGTGGTTGCCAAGAAAAATCCGTGCGCCTACGGGCAAAGCGGACAATATCATGCTACGGGGAACGTTTACCTGGGATGTCACAATTTATATAATTATTATTAATTATTTATGGTTATAATTATATACATAAAAATAATATTAATATTAATATTAATATTAATAATAATAATGATATGATAATATCACATATACTCAATAATAATAATCTTACTAAGTTTGATCATAATTAATATTAATGATAATAATATTATTAATGGTACTAATATAAATTTTAATATTATTAATGATAATAGTATATAATAATAATAATACAATAACTTACACATAACCAGTTTCATATATATATATATATATATATATATATATATATATATATATATATATATATATATATATACATATATATACATAAGTTTATTTTAAATTATACTTAATTATCTTGTATCTTATTTTACATTTTTAATTACACACAATTGTTCGTGAATCGACGAGAATGGTCAAGGTCAAATGCATTCATGTAATCCATTCCAAGTTTTCGAGACTCAACATTACAAACTTTGCTTATCGTTTCGAAATCATATAAAGATCAAGTTTAAATTTGGTCGGAAATTTCTGGGTCGTCACAGTACCTACCCGTTAAAGAAATTTCATCCCTAAATTTGAGTGAGATGGTCATGGCTAACAATAAAAATGTTTTCATGACGAATATGAATTGATAAATAGAGTTTTATCACCATTGAATAATTTGGATAAAATGATTAGATTACTCGAAGCGTATGAGTGAAACTATCACCAAAGATTGAGATAAGGTAATAGATATTCGTCTTTACTTTTGACGTAGTCACGTTTGAATTTAGAAAAATATGGTGCGTCTTAACTTTTGACATAGTCACTGTTGAATTTAGAAAATAATGTAGTGACCTGAACTTTTCCATGTTTATATATATTAAATGAAATTATTATTTAAATGATTAAATGTTTCCAACATGTTAAGCAATCAAACTTGTTAAGACTTGATTAATTGAAATAGGTTTTATGTAGATAATTGATAACCAAGTTGACGTGTGATTCACGAACGTTAAAACTTGTAAAAACTATATGATGACATATATATATATATATATATATATATATATATATATATATATATATATATATATATATATATATATATATATATATATAGTTAACATGATATTATGATAAGTATGTATCTCATTAGGTATTTTAACAATGAGTTATATACATAAAAATGAGACTATTGAATTATGAAACTCAAAAACGATATATATAACGATTATCGTTATATCAACGTCTTAATAAATACATATGAATCATTTTAAGATATTGTTACATTATATAATCATGATAAATGATAAGTAAACATATCATTAAGTATATTAACAATGAATTACATATGTAAAAACAAGACTACTAACTTAAGAATTTCGAAACAAGACATATATGTAACGATTATCGTTGTAACGATATTTAATCGTATATATATCATATTAAGATATATTAATACATCTTAATATCATGATAATGTAATAATTTAACATTTCATTAGATATAATAAATAATGGGTTAATAACATTTAACAAGATCGTTAACCTAAAGGTTTCAAAACAACATTTACATGTAACGACTAACGATGACTTAACGACTCACTTAAAATGTATATACATGTAGTGTTTTAATAAGTATTCATACACTTTTGAAAGACTTCAAGACACTTATCAAAATACTTCTACTTACCAAAAATGCTTACAATTACATCCTCGTTCAGTTTCATCAACAATTCTACTCGTATGCACCCGTATTCGTACTCGTACAATACAAAGCTTTTAGATGTATGTACTATTGGTATATACACTCCAATGATCAGCTCTTAGCAGCCCATGTGAGTCACCTAACACATGTGGGAACCAACATTTGGCAACTAGCATGAAATATCTCATAAAATTACAAAAATATTAGTAATCATTCATGACTTATTTACATGTAAACAAAATTACACATCCTTTATATCTAATCCATATACCAATGACCAAAAACACCTAAAAACAATTTCATTCTTCAATTTTCTTCATCTAATTGATCTCTCTCAAGTTCAATCTTCAAGTTCTAAGTGTTCTTCATAAATTCTATAAGTTGTAGTTTCATAAAATCAAGAATACTTCCAAGTTTGATAGCTTACTTCCAATCTTGTAAAGTGATCATCCAACCTCAAGAAATCTTTCTTACTTATAGTAAGATATCTTTCTAATACAAGGTAATACTCATATTCAAACTTTGATTCAATTTCTATAACTATAACAATCTTATTTCGAGTGGAAATCTTACTTGAACTTGTTTTCGTGTCATGATTTTGCTTCAAGAACTTTCAAGCCATCCAATAATCCTTTGAAGCTAGATCTATTTTTCTCATTTCCAGTAGGTTTATCCAAAAAACCTGAGGTAGTAATGATGTTCATAACATCATTCGATTCATATATATAAAACTACCTTATTCGAAGGTTTAAACTTGAAATCACTAGAACATAGTTTAGTTAATTCTAAACTTGTTCGCAAACAAAAGTTAATCCTTCTAACTTGACTTTTAAAATCAACTAAACACATGTTCTATATCTATATGATATGCTAACTTAATGATTTAAAACCTGGAAACATGAAAAACACCGTAAAGACATACGCCGTCGTAGTAACACCGCGAGCTGTTTTGGGTTTGATAATTAAAAACTATGATAAACTTTGATTTAAAAGTTTTTCTTCTGGGAAAATAATTTTTCTTATGAACCTGAAACTATATCCAAAAATTATGGTTAAACTCAAAGTGGAAGTATGTTTTTCAAAATGGTCATCAAGACGTCGTTCTTTCGACTGAAATGACTACCTCTTACAAAAATGACTTGTGACTTATATTTCTGACTATAAACCTATACTTTTTATGTTTATATTCATAAAATATAGTTCAATATGAAACCATAGCAATTTGATTCACTCAAAACGTATTTAAAACGAAGAAGTTATGGGTAAAACAAGATTGGATATTTTTTTTATTGTTGTAGCTACGGGAAATATTGTAACAATTCTATACAAATCATATCCTAGCTAACTTATATTGTATTATACATGTATTCTAATATATTATGTAATCTTGGGATACCATAGACACGTATGCAAATGTTTTGACATATCATATCGACCCATGTATATATATTATTTGGAACAACTATAGACACTCTATATGCAGTAATGTTTGAGTTAGCTATACAGGGTTGAGGTTGATTCCAAAAATATATATACTTTGAGTTGTGATCTAGCCTGAGACGTGTATACACTGGGTCGTGGATTGATTCAAGATAATATATATCAATTTATTTCTGTACATTTAACTATGGACAACTAGTTGTAGGTTACTAACGAGGACTGCTGACTTAATAAACTTAAAACATCAAAATATATTAAAAGTGTTGTAAATATATTTTGAACATACTTTGATATATATGTACATATTTGTTATAGGTTCGTGAATCGACCAGTGGCCAAGTCTTACTTCCCGACGAAGTAAAAATCTGTGAAAGTGAGTTATAGTCCCACTTTTAAAATCTAATATTTTGGGATGAGAATACATGCAGTTTTATAAATGTTTTATGAAATAGACACAAGTAAATGAAACTACATTATATGGGTGAATGATCGAAGCTGAATATGCCCCTTTTTGCTTGGTAACCTAAGAATTAGTAAACCGATCTACTAATTGACGTGAATCCTAAAGATAGATCTATTGGGCCTAACGAACCCCATCTATGGTTGCAGATGCTTTAGTACTTCGATGTTGTTTTATCATGTCCGATGGATTTCCCAGAATGATATGGGATATTATTATATGCATCTTGTTAATGTCGGTTACCAGGTGTTCACCATATGAATGATTTTTATCTCTATGTATGGGATGTATATTGAAATATGAAATCTTGTGGTCTATTATTACAATTTGATAAATATATAGGTTAAACCTATAACTCACCAATATTTTTTTTGACGTTTAAAGCATATTTATTCTCAGGAGATTATTAAGAGTTTCCGCTGTTGCATGCTAATATGTGGACAAGATTTGGTATCAGCATGCTTGTATAATATTATTTAAAACTGCATTCGAGATTTATTTTGTTGTAACATATTAATATTGTAAACCAATATGTATTGGTAGTGTGTAAGTGTGATAATTTTAGATTATCATTTCTGGATAATCTAGGTGGTGTCTTTTTAACCTTGTCGATAAAATAAAGGTTATGGTTTGTTTTAAAAACGAATGCATTCTTTAAAAAACGTCTCATATAGATGTCAAAACCTCGCAACGAAATCAATTAATATGGAACGTTTATAATCGATATGAACGGGACATTTCAGTTGGTATCCGAGCGTTGGTCTTAGAGAACCAGAAATTTGCATTAGTGTGTCTTATCGAGTTTGTTAGGATACATTAGTGAGTCTGGACTTTGATCGTGTTTTCTTTTAAAACGATTGCTTAACACTTTTGTTGGAAACTATATATTATTAACATGTAAATATTTTGTGATATATTAACCTCTTAATGTATTTGATATTGTGTGATAGATGTCTACCACTAGTACAAATTTCATCGAATCACCTAATAATAATGAAGAGTCGAATATACTTTGGGAAGATTCACAAATTCCCGAAGAGGAACCGGAAGAAGAGGAACCTGAAGAAGAGGAACCAAAAAGGAGGAACCGGAAGAGGAGGAACCATAAGAAGAAGAGGTTTCGGAGGAAGAAATATTGATACCTACTGTAAATAGATTAAATAAAATAAAATCCTCAACCAACGGACCAAAGTAAATAATGGTCAATGGTGTTTCCGCCGAGGAAGCAAAATATTGGGAAGATTACCAATTTTCTGATGAATCGGATCCCGATGAGGATTCTAATGATGTTATAGAAATTATCTCGACCCAATTTAATAAAGCAAAAGAAAATAATAAGGGAAAAGGTATAAAAATAGAGAAACCCGATTCCAACCCTGATGAACTTTATATGTCTCGGCAACATCCATATTTCCTTAAATGTAACAATGACCCGGGAACCTCTAAACCACCAGGTTTTTCTAAACCATTGTGGAAAACGATGGCTCGTATTAGAGGAACACCATATATTCCTAGAAAATTAGGAAAACGAACCAAGTCCGAAGAAGAAGAAACCAGTTATTCAGATTAGAGGGTTGTAATCATGTTGTATATTATATGTATTGTAGTGTGCTTGTACTTTTATGTTCTATGTAAAAATTGCTAGTATTGTTTGTTAATTATCTTTTACGAATCTAATCCTTGTCTATTTTACAGTATAAAAACAAAATGGACGTTAAGGGTAGACAACCGAATATTTTAGAAGATCTACCAGAGGATATGATTGAGGAAATCTTGTCTAGAGTCGGTCAGAATTCATCAGCGCGATTAATTATGGCAAAATTAACTTGTCAAATATTTGAAAGACTTTCCAGAAATGCCTTAGTTTATAAAAGGCTTTCCTTTAATAGGTGGGTTATATCACATTGGGGAGACCGTAAGTTACGGCGTGTTTTCTTTAAAGCGTTAAATGCGGGGAACTAAATGCAATTTTACGCTAGGGTTAAGAACTTATTTTGACTCAACATATCCCAACATAAGATTTCGAGAATTAGAAAGAGCTTCTAACATGCAACATAAAGAAGCATGTTATGCTTACGGGTTAGTGATGTTCGCTTCTTACCAAAGTGAGAAAAAGAACATCAGATTGCAACTTTTAAATAAAACCTTCCCACAAGTGATGGATTCAGTAATTGGGGTGAGAAACAAGGTTTTTAGATTATTACGGGGCTGTTGGACATTACGAAACCCTCGTCCTTTTGACGACATTACAACATGCTGCCTAGCCAATGGTCATAACGGTTATTTTCCACAAGACCAAGGATGGGAAGTCATCTTAGTAAAACCAGAATGCATGACTTGTTTTTGGACTTATGAATTACGTGTCTTTATTTCGTTTGCTGAACAACTAGCGTATTAACTAGATTTATCTTCAAAACTGTCCTGTATCAAAGTGTACTATATTTCATGTTATACGTAATATAGCGAAGTTGTAAGTTTGAAGAATATTTGTATGTGATATATTATTATAATCAGTTTTTCATATGGAATTGTCGTAGTTGAATTGTATATTAGCTACTAAGTATGAACTTAACGGGTAGGTAGTACCCGAAATTAAAAACTATAAAACGCTAATATGTAGAAAAAGCTTTTATAAATAAGTTCATACTATGCTACAAAAAACTATTGACTACTCTTAAAATTCTATATGATTAACTTAATTCTTTTGGGCTATTTTTGAAGGAAATGGCACCGATGACCCGTCAGAATTTGAACATGAGCGAGGAAGACTTCCGTGTTTTCCTTGTAGCAAGCATAGCCACATTAAGTACGCTATACATACCTTCACAGGTACGGCATTAACATGGTGGAATACCTATGTCGAGCAGGTAGGACAAGATGCTGCTTACGCACTACCATGGTCAGCATTCAAGCAATTGATGAATGAGCAGTATCGTCCCAGAAACGAGGTCAATAAGCTCAAGGTAGAGCTTAGAGGATTACGAATGCAAGGTTTCGATATCACCACGTACGAACGGCGATTCAAAGAATTGTGCCTATTGTGTCCCAGAACGTTCGAAGACGAAGAAGAGAAGATCGACGCATTAGTAAAAGGGTTACCGGAAAGAATTCAAGAAGATGTGAGTTCACACGAGCCCGCCTCCATACAAAAGGCAAGTCGAATGGCTCACAAATTAGTGAACCAGATCGAAGGAAGGATTAAGGAGTAGGCGACCGAAGAGGCAAACATGAAACAAGTCAAGAGAAAGAGGAAAACAATGACAAGAGTCACCAATACAATAACAACAATCACAACCACAATCGCAATAACTATCCCAACAACCGCAACATCAATCGCAACAACAACTTCAACAAACGTCCTAACAACAACTACAATAACCGTCCCAACAACAATAATAACAACAACAATAGCAACAATAATAATCCCAACAACAATCTCAATAACAACAATGGCAATAAAAACACAAAAATAGTCATGCCAAAGGTGTGAAGAGAATCACCAGGGGTTCTGCATGACATTTTGCACTAGGTGTAGAAGAAATGGTCATAGTGCGGCAGAGTGTGAGGCCTACGGACCAAAGTTTAACAGAATTAAAAGAACAAATAATGTCGGAACAGATAATGCCGCCATAGTTTGCTTTGCATGTGGAAAACCGGGCCACATTAGTAGAAATTGCCCAAATCAGGGGAATACTAATGGGCAGGGCCACAGAAGAGTTTTCAATATTAATACGGCAGAAGCGTAGGATGACCCGGAGCTTGTTATGGGTACGTTTCTCATTGACAATAAATTTGCTTATGTTTTATTTGATTCGGTTGAGGATAGACGCTATATGAGTAGAGATTTTTGTACTAAACTAAGTTGCTCACCGACGCCCTTGGATAATAAATTTTTACTCGAATTAGCAAATGGTAAATTAATTACAGCAGATAATATATGTCTGAATCGAGAAATTAAACTGGTTAGCGAAACATTTAAGATTGACTTGATACCAGTAGAGTTAGGGAGTTTTGATGTGATAATCGGTATAGACTGGTTGAAAGAAGTGAAAGCAGAGATCGTTTGTTACAAAAATGCAATTCGCATTATACGAAAAAAAGGAAAACCTTTAATGGTGTACGTAGAAAAGTACAACGCGAAATTAAACCTTATTAGTAGTTTGAAGGCGCAAAAACTAATAAGAAAAGGTTGTTACATCATTCTAGCACACATTGAGGAAGTTAAATGTGAAGAAAAGAACATCAGTGATGTTTCCGTCGCAAAAGAATTTCCCGATGTATTTCCGAATGAATTACCGGGATTACCCCCACATCGATCCGTTCAATTTCAAATAGACCTTGTACCAAAAGCTGCACCAATAGCTCGTGCTCCATACAGACTCGCACCCAGCGAAATGAAAGAATTAAAAAGTCAGTTACAGGAACTTTTATAGCGTGGTTTCATTCGACCAAGCACATCACCGTGGGGAGCTCCTGTTTTGTTTGTCAAGAAGAAAGATGGTACATTCAAGTTATGTATCGACTACCGAGAGTTGAACAAACTTACCATCAAGAACCGCTACCCACTACCGAGAATCGACGACTTATTTGATCAACTACAAGGCTCGTCTGTTTATTCGAAGATCGATTTACGTTCTGGATATCATCAAATGCGGGTGAAGGAGGATGATATTCTAAAGACTACTTTTAGGACGCGTTATGGTCATTACGAGTTTATGGTTATGCCGTTTGGATTGACTAACGCACCAGCTGTGTTCATGAACCTCATGAACCGAGTGTGTGGGCCATATTTTGACAAGTTTGTCATTGTTTTCATAGATGACATACTTATTTTCTCGAAGAATGATCAAGAGCACGAAGAACATTTGAGAAAAGTACTAGGGTTGCTGAGGAAAGAAAAACTGTCCGCTAAGTTTTCAAAGTGTGCATTTTTGTTGGAAGAAGTTCAATTCCTCGGTCACATAGTGAACAAAGAAGGTATCCAGGTGGATCCAGCAAAGATTGAAACTGTTGAAAAGTGGGAAACCCCAAAAACTCCAAAGCATATACGCCAATTTTTAGGACTAGCTGGTTACTACAGAAGGTTCATCCAAGATTTTTTCAGAATAGCATAACCCTTGACTGCATTAACGCATAAAGGGAGGAAATTTGAAGGGAAGGATGAACAAAAAAAGGCGTTTCAATTGTTAAAGAAAAAGTTAACTACAGCACCTATATTGTCATTGCCTGAAGGGAATGATGATTTTTTGATATATTGTGACGCCTCAAAGCAAGGTCTCGGTTGTGTATTAATGCAACGAACGAAGGTAATTGCTTATGCATCTAGACAATTGAAGATTCACGAGTAGAATTATACAACGTATGATTTGGAATTAGGCGCAGTTGTTTTTGCATTAAAGACTTGGAGGCACTACTTATATGGGGTCAAAAGTATTATATATACCGACCACAAAAGTCTTCAACGCATATTAAACCAGAAACAACTGAACATAAGACAGCACAGGTGGATTGAATTGTTAAATGATTACGACTTTGAGATTCGTTATCACCCGGGGAAGGCAAATGTGGTAGCCGACGCCTTGAGTAGAAAGGACAGAGAACCCATTCGAGTAAAAGCTATGAATATAATGATTCACACTAACCTTACTACTCAAATAAAAGGAGGCGCAACAAGGAGTTTTAAAAGAGGGAAATTTAAAGGATGAAATACCCAAAGGATCAGAGAAGCATCTTAATATTCGGGAAGACGGAACCCGGTATAGGGCTGAAAGGATTTGGGTACCAAAATTTGGAGATATGAGAGAAATGGTACTTAGAGAAGCTCATAAAACCAGATACTCAATACATCCTGGAACGAGGAAGATGTACAAGGATCTCAAGAAACATTTTTGGTGGCCAGGTATGAAAGCCGATGTTGCTAAATACGTAGGAGAATGTTTGACGTGTTTAAGGTTAAAGCTGAGCATCAAAAACCATCAGGTCTACTTCAACAACCCGAAATCCCGGAATGGAAATGGGAAAACATTACCATGGATTTCATCACTAAATTGCCAAGAACTGCAAGTGGTTTTGATACTATTTGGGTAATAGTTGATCGTCTCACCAAATCAGCACACTTCCTGCCAATAAGAGAAGATGACAAGATGGAGAAGTTAGCACGACTGTATTTGAAGGAAGCCGTTGTGATGACCCGGAAATTTCCGATAAAATTTAAACTTTAATCTTTATATGTTTCTGACACGATAAGCAACATCTGTAATGTTGAGTGTCGAAAGTTTTGAAATATATATTCATGTAATCAATTACCCTTTGACTGTGCCCGACGATTCACGAACATTTATGTGTATATAGATATGTATATACTATATATAGTTATACTAATTGAAAATGTTAACAAAGTATTAAATGTATGATACTTTACATGAACGTATTTGTTTATTATAGATATCAACGAGATTAAAAGATAATATCAAATAATTGATTTATCAGAAACATGATATTGTTACGGATCTCTGTTACGAGGCCCACTTTGATTTGAGACATCTGTTGTTTTTTTTTTTTTTTGTTTTTTTTTTTACAATATTCGGAATATATGGTAATGTGATCTGCAAGTAAGAACAAAAGCATATCATAGCTCAGTCGGTAGAAACAATCTAAAACTTACACTGTTGTAATGTGATTAATTGATCTTTCTCCACTAGCACGATAATTTGATTAAGATTATTATTTAATATTATAATTATATTATTAATATTATTACAACATGTTGATGAAATGATACAAGATTGAGAATGCTAAGAATTTAAAACGTTAATTACTATAATATAAAAATTAATATTATTATATATATATATTTTTATCAATTGAATGAACCTTTACCCGTGATTGAATTAAGGCGTGTTATTGTGTTTATTTTTTTTTTGTTTGTTTGTTGAAGTTTGTTACGCATCTTCATCACCTTTTAAGTTTTCTGTTCACTTTATGAATTATATTCTCAACGAATCTTAATCTAACCACTTCTTCTTTATCTAATATATATATACTACTACATACATAAATAGAGAGGCGGCTAAAATCTTAAACACGTTTTCATTAGTGAATTATTTATCATTTCATTGAAAACCAACTTGCACATATGGTGTGCTGTATGTTTCCACTACCAATTAACTACTTCTTTCTTTATGTATATATAATATATGGATATATTTGGATGACCCACCAAATCAAAGAATATATCATCTATCTATTATTCTTTTGTATTCTTTGGAGAAATATCACACAACATCATCTTTGTTGATCACTAAACCAAACCATAACCTTGTTTGCTTTCGTTTCTTTAACTCGATTAAACCATCAAAATACAACAACCCTCATCATCCTCACCACCTTGGAACCACCATTGGTCACCATCGATTGTCTTCCATCTCTTTCCTCCCTCTATCTTTCTCTAAATTATATATATACATAGATGTACACCAAGTGTAACCAAGTCACCACCACTACAACGTTTCCTGTTTCAGCCCGTTTACAAATCAAAACCCATTTAACCATCAATAACTACTGCTGTTTGTTTGCTTTAAATGAAACCCCATAACCACAAACCACCATAGACCATCGTAAACTGCTGCTAACTATTTTAAATTCCTGTTTTTGGATCAGTCTAACCTACATCACTACGCGCCTGCTATTTGAATTCTTTATAACCCTAAAACCCCACCGTGATACACTACAGCTACAACAGAGATAGTTTTCTATTTCTAATAATAACTAAAACGAATACCTTTTGCCACTGATCGATGCTGCTGCCCTTTAGATCGTTTCTGATAAGAGATAACAATGATGATTCATAATACTGAGATGATGATGATGATGAACCGTTTACTACTACTTCTAATTTATGTTGGGTATTGTCATGAACCTGTTACCTGACATGAAATCGTGACTTCTACTGTTACCACTCCAAACCGCCACACATCAAAACCCAACAAAAACAACAACCGATTCGTTTTTCTGTTATTAGATGAACGATAATGATATGATTTGATAATAATAATAATAACGATTAACGATGGTGAAAATGGATGATGATTAACGTTTGATGATGATTGATGATGAAATGGCTAAACTAATTGTTGTAATTGAAATGTCCCGTTCTTATTGATTAAAAACGTTCCATATTAATTGATTTCGTTGCGAGGTTTTGACCTCTATATGAGACGTTTTTCAAAGACTGCATTCATTTTAAAACAAACCATAAGCTTTATTTCATCAATAAAGGTTTAAAAAGTTTTACGTAGATTATCAAATAATGATAATCTAAAATATCCTGTTTACACACGACCATTACATAATGGTTTACAATACAAATATGTTACAACAAAATAAGTTTCTTGAATGCAGTTTTTACACAATATCATACAAGCATGGACTCCAAATCTCGTCCTTATTTAAGTATGCGACAGCGGAAGCTCTTAATAATCACCTGAGAATAAACATGCTTAAAACGTCAACAAAAATGTTGGTGAGTTATAGGTTTAACCTATATATATCAAATCATAATAATAGACCACAAGATTTCATATTTCAATACACATCCCATACATAGAGATAAAAATCATTCATATGGTGAACACCTGGTAACCGACATTAACAAGATGCATATATAAGAATATCCCCATCATTCCGGGACACCCTTCGGACATGATATAAATTTCGAATTACTAAAGCATCCGGTACTTTGGATGGGGCTTGTTGGGCCCGATAGATCTATCTTTATTATTCGCGTCAATTAGGGTGTCTGTTCCCTAATTCTTAGATTACCAGACTTAATAAAAAGGGGCATATTCGATTTCGATAATTCAACCATAGAATGTAGTTTCACGTACTTGTGTCTATTTTGTAAATCATTTATAAAACCTGCATGTATTCTCATCTCAAAAATATTAGATTTTAAAAGTGGGACTATAACTCACTTTCACAGATTTTTACTTCGTCGGGAAGTAAGACTTGGCCACTAGTTGATTCACGAACCTATAACAATATATACATATATATCAAAGTATGTTCAAAATATATTTACAACACTTTTAATATATTTTGATGTTTTAAGTTTATTAAGTCAGCTGTCCTCGTTAGTAACCTACAACTAGTTGTCCACAGTTAGATGTACAGAAATAAATCGATAAATATTATCTTGAATCAATCCACGACCCAGTGTATACGTATCTCAGTATTGATCACAACTCAAACTATATATATTTTGGAATCAACCTCAACCCTGTATAGCTAACTCCAACATTCACATATAGAGTGTCTATGGTTGTTCCGAAATATATATAGATGTGTCGACATGATAGGTCGAAACATTGTATACGTGTCTATGGTATCTCAAGATTACATAATATACAATACAAGTTGATTAAGTTATGGTTGGAATAGATTTGTTACCAATTTTCACGTAGCTAAAATGAGAAAAATTATCCAATCTTGTTTTACCCATAACTTCTTCATTTTAAATCCGTTTTGAGTGAATCAAATTGCTATGGTTTCATATTGAACTCTATTTTATGAATCTAAACAGAAAAGTATAGGTTTATATTCGGAAAAATAAGTTACAAGTCGTTTTTGTAAAGGTAGTCATTTCAGTCGAAAGAACGACGTCTAGATGACCATTTTAGAAAACATACTTCCACTTTGAGTTTAACCATAATTTTTGGATATAGTTTCATGTTCATAATAAAAATCATTTTCTCAGAATAACAACTTTTAAATCAAAGTTTATCATAGTTTTTAATTAACTAACCCAAAACAGCCCGCGGTGTTACTACGACGGCGTAAATCCGGTTTTACGGTATTTTTCGTGTTTCCAGGTTTTAAATCATTAAGTTAGCATATCATATAGATATAGAACATGTGTTTAGTTGATTTTAAAAGTCAAGTTAGAAGGATTAACTTTTTTTTGCGAACAAGTTTAGAATTAACTAAACTATGTTCTAGTGATTACAAGTTTAAACCTTCGAATAAGATAGCTTTATATGTATGAATCGAATGATGTTATGAACATCATTACTACCTTAAATTCCTTGGATAAACCTACTGGAAAAGAGAAAAATGGATCTAGCTTCAATGGATGCTTGGATGGCTCGAAGTTCTTGAAGCAAAATCATGACACGAAAACAAGTTCAAGTAAGATCATCACTTGAAATAAGATTGTGTTAGTTATAGAAATTGAACCAAAGTTTGAATATGATTATTACCTTGTATTAGAATGATAACCTACTGTAAGAAACAAAGATTTCTTGAGGTTGGATGATCACCTTACAAGATTGGAAGTGAGCTAGCAAACTTGAAAGTATTCTTGATTTTATGAAACTAGAACTTTTGGAATTTATGAAGAACACTTAGAACTTGAAGATAGAACTTGAGAGAGATCAATTAGATGAATAAAATTGAAGAATGAAATTGTTTTTAGGTGTTTTTGGTCGTTGGTGTATGGATTAGATATAAAGGATATGTAATTTTGTTTTCATGTAAATAAGTCATGAATGATTACTCATATTTTTGTAATTTTATGAGATATTTCATGCTAGTTGCCAAATGATGGTTCCCACATGTGTTAGGTGACTCACATGGGCTGCTAAGAGCTGATCATTGGAGTGTATATATCAATAGTACATACATCTAAAAGCTGTGTATTGTACGAGTACGAATACGGGTGTATACGAGTAGAATTGTTGATGAAACTGAACGAGGATGTAATTGTAAGCATTTTTGTTAAGTAGAAGTATTTTGATAAGTGTCTTGAAGTCTTTCAAAAGTGTATGAATACATATTAAAACACTACATGTATATACATTTTAACTGAGTCGTTAAGTCATCGTTAGTCGTTACATGTAAATGTTGTTTTGAAACCTTTAGGTTAACGATCTTGTTAAATGTTGTTAACCCAATGTTTATAATAACAAAAGAGATTTTAAATTATTATATTATCATGATATTATGATGTACGAATATCTCTTAATATGATATATATATACATTAAATGTCGTTACAATGATAATCGTTACATATATGTCTCGTTTCAAAATCATTAAGTTAGTAGTCTTGTTTTTACATATGTAGTTCATTGTTAATATACTTAATGATATGTTTACTTATCATAATATCATGTTAACTATATATATAACCATATATATGTCACCATATAGTTTTTACAAGTTTTAACGTTCGTGAATCACCGGTCAACTTGGGTGGTCAATTGTCTATATGAAACCTATTTCAATTAATCAAGTATTAACAAGTTTGATTGCTTAACATGTTGGAAACATTTAATCATGTAAATATCAATCTCAATTAATATATATAAAAATGGAAAGGTTCGGGTCACTACAGTACCTACCCGTTAAATAAATTTCGTCCCGAAATTTTAAGCTGTTGAAGGTGTTGACGAATCTTCTGGAAATAGATGCGGGTATTTCTTCTTCATCTGATCTTCACGCTCCCAGGTGAACTTGGGTCCTCTACGAGCATTCCATCGAACCTTAACAATTGGTATCTTGTTTTTCTTAAGTCTTTTAACCTTACGATCCATTATTTCGACGGGTTCTTCGATGAATTGAAGTTTTTCGTTGATTTGGATTTCATCTAACGGAATAGTGAGATCTTCTTTAGCAAAACATTTCTTCAAATTTGAGACGTGGAAAGTGTTATGTACAGCCGCGAGTTGTTGAGGTAACTCAAGTCGGTAAGCTACTGGTCCGACACGATCAATAATCTTGAATGGTCTAATATACCTTGGATTTAATTTCCCTCGTTTACCAAATCGAACAACGCCTTTCCAAGGTGCAACTTTAAGCATGACCATCTCTCCAATTTCAAATTCTATATCTTTTCTTTTAATGTCAGCGTAGCTCTTTTGTCGACTTTGGGAGGTTTTCAACCGTTGTTGAATTTGGATGATCTTCTCGGTAGTTTCTTGTATAAACTCCGAACCCGTAATCTGTCTATCCCCCACTTCACTCCAACAAATCGGAGACCTACACTTTCTACCATAAAGTGCTTCAAACGACGCCATCTCAATGCTTGAATGGTAGCTGTTGTTGTAGGAAAATTCTGCTAATGGTAGATGTCGATCCCAACTATTTTCGAAATCAATAACACATGCTCGTAGCATGTCTTCAAGCGTTTGTATCGTCCTTTCGCTCTGCCCATCAGTTTGTGGATGATAGGCAGTACTCATGTCTAGACGAGTTCCTAATGCTTGCTGTAATGTCTGCCAGAATCTTGAAATAAATCTGCCATCCCTATCAGAGATAATAGAGATTGGTATTCCATGTCTGGAGATGACTTCCTTCAAATACAGTCGTGCTAACTTCTCCATCTTGTCATCTTCTCTTATTGGCAAGAAGTGTGCTGATTTGGTGAGACGATCAACTATTACCCAAATAGTATCAAAACCACTTGCAGTCCTTGGCAATTTAGTGATGAAATCCATGGTAATGTTTTCCCATTTCCATTCCGGGATTTCGGGCTGTTGAAGTAGACCTGATGGTTCCTGATGCTCAGCTTTGACCTTAGAACACGTCAAACATTCTCCTACGTATTTAGCAACATCAGCTTTCATACCCGGCCACCAAAAATGTTTCTTGAGATCCTTTTACATCTTCCCCGTTCCAGGATGTATTGAGTATCTGGTTTTATGAGCTTATCTAAGTACCATTTCTCTCATATCTCCAAATTTTGGTACCCAAATCCTTTCAGCCCTATACCGGGTTCCGTCTTCCCGAATATTAAGATGCTTCTCCGATCCTTTGGATATTTCATCCTTTAAATTTCCCTCTTTTAAAACTCCTTGTTGTGCCTCCTTTATTTGAGTAGTAAGGTTATTATGAATCATTATATTCATAGATTTTACTCGAATGGGTTCTCTGTCCTTCCTGCTCAAGGCATCGGCTACCACATTTGCCTTCCCCGGGTGGTAATGAATCTCAAAGTCGTAATCATTCAATAATTCAATCCACCTACGCTGCCTCATATTCAGTTGTTTCTGATTAAATATGTGTTGAAGACTTTTGTGGTCGGTATATATAATACTTTTGACCCCATATAAGTAGTGCCTCCAAGTCTTTAATGCAAAAACAACCGCGCCTAATTCCAAATCATGCGTCGTATAATTTTGTTCGTGAATCTTCAATTGTCTAGACGCATAAGCAATCACCTTCGTTCGTTGCAGTAATACACAACCGAGACCTTGCTTTGATGCGTCACAATAAATCACAAAATCATCATTCCCTTCAGGCAATGACAATATAGGTGCCGTAGTTAGCTTTTTCTTCAATAACTGATAAGCTTTCTCTTGTTCATCATTCCATTCAAATTTCTTCCCTTTATGCGTTAATACAGTCAAGGGTTTTGTTATTCTGGAAAAGTCTTGGATGAACCTTCTGTAGTAACCAGCTAGTCCTAAAAACTGGCGTATGTGTTTCGAAGTTTTCGGGGTTTCTCACTTTTCAACAGTTTCTATCTTTGCCGGATCCACCTTAATACCTTCTTTGTTCACTATGTGACCGAGGAATTGAACTTCTTTCAACCAAAATACACACTGTGAAAACTTAGCGTACAATTCTTCCTTCCTCAATACTTCTAACACCTTTCTCAAATGTTCACCGTGTTCTTGGTCATTCTTTGAGTAAATAAGTATGTCATCAATGAAAACAATGACAAACTTGTCAAGGTATGGTCCACACACTCGGTTCATAAGGTCCATGAACACAGCTGGTGCATTAGTTAAACCAAACGGCATGACCATAAACTCATAATGACCGTAACGTGTTCTGAAATCAGTCTTTGGAATATCATCTTCTTTCACCCGCATTTGATGATACCCGGAACGTAAGTCAATCTTTGAATAAACAGACGAGCCTTGTAGTTGATCAAATAAGTCGTCGATTCTCGGTAGTGGGTAGCGGTTCTTGATGGTAAGTTTGTTCAACTCTCTGTAGTCGATACACAACCTGAATGTACCATCTTTCTTCTTGACAAACAAAACATGAGCTCCCCACGGTGATGTGCTTGGTCGAATGAAACCATGCTCTAAAAGTTCTTGTAATTGGCTTTGCAGTTCTTTCATCTCGTTGGGTATGAGTCTGTAAGGAGCACGAGCTATTGGTGCAGCTCCTGGTACAATATCTATTTGAAATTCAACGGATCGATGTGGGGGTAATCCCGGTAATTCTTTCGGAAATACATCGGGAAATTCCTTTGCGACGGGAACATCGTTGATGCTCTTTTCTTCAGTTTGTACTTTCTCGACGTGTGCTAGAACAGCATAGCAACCTTTTCTTATTAGTTTTTGTGCCTTCAAATTACTAATAAGATGTAGCTTCGTGTTGCCCTTTTCTCCGTACACCATTAAGGGTTTTCCTTTTTCTCGTATAATGCGAATTGCATTTTTTTAACAAACGATCTCTGCTTTCACTTCTTTCAACCAGTCCATACCGATTATCACATCAAAACTCCCTAACTCTACTGGTATCAAATCAATCTTAAATGTTTCGCTAACCAGTTTAATTTCTCGATTCCGACATATATTATCTGCTGAAATTAATTTACCATTTGCTAATTCGAGTAAAAATTTACTATCCAAAGGCGTCAATGGACAACTTAATTTAGTACAAAAATCTCTACTCATATAGCTTCTATCCGCACCCGAATCAAATAAAACGTAAGCAGATTTATTGTCAATAAGAAACGTACCCGTAACAAGCTCCGGGTCTTCCTGTGCCTCTGCCGCATTAATATTGAAAACTCTTCCGCGGCCTTGTCCATTCGTGTTCTCCTGGTTCGGGCAATTTCTAATAATGTGGCCCGGTTTTCCACATTTATAACAAACTACATTGGCATAACTTGCTCCGACACTACTTGCTCTGCCATTACTCGTTCCGACACCATTTGTTCCTTTCGTTCTATTAACCCCTAGTCCGTAGACCTCACACTTCACTGCGCTATGACCATTTCTTTTACACTTGTTGCAAAATTTGGTGCAGAGCCCCGAGTGATACTTTTCACACCTTTGGCATAGCTGCTTCTGATTGTTGTTGTTGTTGCGGTTATTATTGTTGTTGGGATGATTGTTGTAGTTGCTGTTGTTGTTGTTGTTGTTGTTGGGCCGTTTGTTGTAGTTGCGATTGATGTTGCGATTGTTGGGATAATTGTTGCGATTATTGTTGTAATTGCTGTTGTTGTTGTATTGGTGATTCTTATCACCGTTTTCCTCCCACTTTCTTTTGACTTGCTTCACATTGGCCTCTTCAGCAGTCTATTCTTTAATTCTTTCTTCAATCTGGTTCACTAGTTTGTGAGCCATTCTACATGCCTGTTGTATGGAGGCGGGCTCGTGTGAACTTATATCTTCTTGGATTCTTTCCGGTAATCCTTTCACAAACGCGTCGATCTTCTCTTCCTCATCTTCGAATGCTCCCGGACACAATAGGCACAATTCTGTGTATCGTCTTTCGTACGTGGTAATATCAAATCCTTGGGTTCGTAACCCTCTAAGTTATGTCTTGAGCTTATTGACCTCGGTTCTGGGACGGTACTTCTCGTTCATCAAGTGCTTGAATGCTGACCACGGTAGTGCGTAAGCATCATCTTGTCCCACTTGCTCTAGATAGGTATTCCACCATGTTAACGCAGAACCTGTGAAGGTATGTGTAGCGTACTTCACTTTTTCCTCTTCAGTACACTTACTGGCAAACACTGATTCGACCTTCTCGGTCCACCGTTTCAATCCGATCGGTCCTTCGGTTCCATCAAATTCCAAAGGTTTGCAGGCAGTGAATTCTTTGTAGGTGCATCCTACACGATTTCCTGTACTGCCAGAACCAAGGTTATTGTTGGTATGTAGCGCAGCCTGTACTGCGGCTATGTTTGAAGCTAGAAAAGTACGGAATTCCTCTTCATTCATATTCACGGTGTGTCGAGTAGTTGGTGCCATTTCCTTCAAAATAGTCAAATGGAACAAGTTAATCATACAGAATATTAAGAGTAGTTAATAGTATTTTGTAGCATAATATGAACTCATTTATAAAAGCTTTTTCTTCATATTAGCGTTTTATAAGTTTAAATTCGGGTAGTACCTACCCGTTAAGTTCATACTTAGTAGCTAATATACAATTCAACTACTACAATTCTATATGAAAAACTGATTATAATAATATTTCGCGTTCAAACTTTTACACAATGTTTTACAAACTTGCAATACCGCTTATTTTACATATAGCATGAAATATAGCACACAATAAATTTGATACAAGATGGTTGTGAAGATAATTCTAGCTAGTACACAAGTCGTTCAGCAAAGGCAATAAAGACACGTAATTCATATGTCCAGAAACAAGTCATGCATTCTGGTTTTACTAGGATTACTTCCCATCCTTGGTCTTGTGGAACATAACTGTTATGGCCGTTGATAAAACAGCGTGTTCTAACGTCGTCAAAGGGACGAGGTTACGTAATTTCCAACAGTCCCGTAACAATCTAAAAACCTCATTTCTTACCCCAATTACCGACTCCGTCACTTGTGGGAACGTTTTGTTTAATAGTTGTAGCCCGATGTTCTTGTTCTCACTTTGGTGAGAAGCGAACATTACTAATCCGTAAGCATAACATGCTTCTTTATGATGCATGTTAGCCGCTTTTTCTAAATCACGAAGTCCTATATTCGGATATACTGAGTCAAAATAATTTCTTAACCCGTTACGTAAAATAGCATTTGGGTTCCCCGCAATATATGCGTCAAAGTAAACACATCGTAACTTATGGATTTCCCAATGTGATATCCCCCATCTTTCGAACGAAGGAGTTTTATAAACCAAGGCATTCTTGGAACGTTCTTCGAATGTCTTACAAACTGATCTCGCCTTAAATAGTTGTGCCGAAGAATTCTAACCGACTCTAGACAAGATTTCATTAATCATGTCTCCGGGTAGGTCTCTTAAAATATTGGGTTGTCTATCCATTTTGTGTTTTTATACTGTAAAATAGACAAGAGTTAGATTCATAAAAAAAATACTTATTAATACAAGCAATTTTTACATATATCATAAAGCATAAGCACACTATATTACATATATTACACCACACGAATACAACTATCTTATTCCGACTCGCTTGTTTCTTCTTCTTCGGTTTTGGATCGTTTTGCCAAGTTTCTAGGGATATATGGTGTTCCCCTAATACGAGCCGTCGTTGTCCATATTGGTTTAGAAAAACCTGGTGGTTTAGAGGTTCCCGGGTCATTGTTACAACTTAAGGACTTCGGGGGTTGACGATACATATAAAGTTCATCGGGGTTGGAATTAGATTTCTCTATTTTTATGCCCTTTCCCTTATTATTTTCTTTTGCCTTTTTAAATTCAGTTGGGGTAATTTCTATAACATCATCGGAATTCTCGTCGGAATCCGATTCATCGGAGAATTGGTAATCCTCCCAATATTTTGCTTCCTTGGCGGAAACACCATTGACCATAATTAACCGTGGTCGGTTGGTTGAGGATTTTCTTTTACTTAACCGTTTTCTTATTTCCCCCACCGGTTCTATTTCTTCATCCGGTTCCGATTCTTCTTCCGGTTCCGATTCTTCTTCCGGTTCCGACTCTTCTTCCGGTTCCTCTTCGGGAACTTGTGAATCAGTCCACGAATCATTCCAATTTACATTTGACTCTTCATTATTATTAGGTGAGTCAATGGGACTTGTTCTAGAGGTAGACATCTATCACATAATATCAAACGCGTTAAGAGATTAATATATCACATAATATTCACATGTTAAAAATATATAGTTTCCAACAAAATTTGTTAAGCAATCATTTTTCAAGTAAAACACGGTCGAAGTCCAGACTCACTAATGCATCCTAACAAACTCGATAAGACACACTAATGCAAAATTCTGGTTCTCTAAGACCAACGCTCTGATACCAACTGAAATGTCCCGTTCTTATTCATTAAAAACGTTCCATATTAATTGATTTCGTTGCCAGGTTTTGACCTCTATATGAGACGTTTTTCAAAGACTGCATTCATTTTAAAACAAACCATAAGCTTTATTTCATCAATAAAGGTTTAAAAAGCTTTACGTAGATTATCAAATAATGATAATCTAAAATATCCTGTTTACACACGACCATTACATAATGGTTTACAATACAAATATGTTACAACAAAATAAGTTTCTTGAATGCAGTTTTTACACAATATCATACAAGCATGGACTCCAAATCTCGTCCTTATTTAAGTATGCGACATCGGAAGCACTTAATAATCACCTGAGAATAAACATGCTTAAAACGTCAACAAAAATGTTGGTGAGTTATAGGTTTAACCTATATATATCAAATCATAATAATAGACCACAAGATTTCATATTTCAATACACATCCCATACATAGAGATAAAAATCATTCATATGGTGAACACCTGGTAACCGACATTAACAAGATGCATATATAAGAATATCCCCATCATTCCGGGACACCCTTCGGACATGATATAAATTTCGAATTACTAAAGCATCCGGTACTTTGGATGGGGCTTGTTGGGCCCGATAGATCTATCTTTAGGATTCGCGTCAATTAGGGTGTCTGTTCCCTAATTCTTAGATTACCAGACTTAATAAAAAGGGGCATATTCGATTTAGATAATTCAACCATAGAATGTAGTTTCACGTACTTGTGTCTATTTTGTAAATCATTTATAAAACCTGCATGTATTCTCATCCCAAAAATATTAGATTTTAAAAGTGGGACTATAACTCACTTTCACAGATTTTTACTTCGTCGGGAAGTAAGACTTGGCCACTGGTTGATTCACGAACCTATAACAATATATACATATATATCAAAGTATGTTCAAAATATATTTACAACACTTTTAATATATTTTGATGTTTTAAGTTTATTAAGTCAGCTGTCCTCGTTAGTAACCTACAACTAGTTGTCCACAGTTAGATGTACAGAAATAAATCGATAAATATTATCTTGAATCAATCCACGACCCAGTGTATACGTATCTCAGTATTGATCACAACTCAAACTATATATATTTTGGAATCAACCTCAACCCTGTATAGCTAACTCCAACATTCACATATAGAGTGTCTATGGTTGTTCCGAAATATATATAGATGTGTCGACATGATAGGTCGAAACATTGTATACGTGTCTATGGTATCTCAAGATTACATAATATACAATACAAGTTGATTAAGTTATGGTTGGAATAGATTTGTTACCAATTTTCACGTAGCTAAAATGAGAAAAATTATCCAATCTTGTTTTACCCATAACTTCTTCATTTTAAATCCGTTTTGAGTGAATCAAATTGCTATGGTTTCATATTGAACTCTATTTTATGAATCTAAACAGAAAAGTATAGGTTTATATTCGGAAAAATAAGTTACAAGTCATTTTTGGAAAGGTAGTCATTTCAGTCGAAAGAACGACGTCTAGATGACCATTTTAGAAAACATACTTCCACTTTGAGTTTAACCATAATTTTTGGATATAGTTTCATGTTCATTATAAAAATCATTTTCTCAGAATAACAACTTTTAAATCAAAGTTTATCATAGTTTTTAATTAACTAACCCAAAACAGCCCGCGGTGTTACTACGACGGCGTAAATCCGGTTTTACGGTGTTTTTCGTGTTTCCAGGTTTTAAATCATTAAGTTAGCATATCATATAGATATAGAACATGTGTTTAGTTGATTTTAAAAGTCAAGTTAGAAGGATTAACTTTTGTTTGCGAACAAGTTTAGAATTAACTAAACTATGTTCTAGTGATTACAAGTTTAAACCTTTGAATAAGATAGCGTTATATGTATGAATCGAATGATGTTATGAACATCATTACTACCTTAAGTTCCTTGGATAAACCTACTAGAAAAGAGAAAAATGGATCTAGCTTCAATGGATCCTTGGATGGATCGAAGTTCTTGAAGCAAAATCATGACACGAAAACAAGTTCAAGTAAGATCATCACTTGAAATAAGATTGTTATAGTTATAGAAATTGAACCAAAGTTTGAATATGATTATTACCTTGTATTAGAATGATAACCTACTGTAAGAAATAAAGATTTCTTGAGGTTGGATGATCACCTTACAAGATTGGAAGTGAGCTAGCAAACTTGAAAGTATTCTTGATTTTATGAAACTATAACTTTTGGAATTTATGAAGAACACTTAGAACTTGAAGATAGAACTTGAGAGAGATCAATTAGATGAAGAAAATTGAAGAATGAAAGTGTTTGTAGGTGTTTTTGGTCGTTGGTGTATGGATTAGATATAAAGGATATGTAATTTTGTTTTCATGTAAATAAGTCATGAATGATTACTCATATTTTTGTAATTTTATGAGATATTTCATGCTAGTTGCCAAATGATGGTTCCCACATGTGTTAGGTGACTCACATGGGCTGCTAATAGTTGATCATTGGAGTGTATATATCAATAGTACATACATCTAAAAGCTGTGTATTGTACGAGTACGAATACGGGTGTATACGAGTAGAATTGTTGATGAAACTGAACGAGGATGTAATTGTAAGCATTTTTGTTAAGTAGAAGTATTTTGATAAGTGTCTTGAAGTCTTTCCAAAGTGTATGAATACATATTAAAACGCTACATGTATATACATTTTAACTGAGTCGTTAAGTCATCGTTAGTCGTTACATGTAAATGTTGTTTTGAAACCTTTAGGTTAACGATCTTGTTAAATGTTGTTAACCCAATGTTTATAATATCAAAAGAGATTTTAAATTATTATATTATCATGATATTATGATGTACGAATATCTCTTAATATGATATATATACATTAAATGTCGTTACAACGATAATCGTTACATATATGTCTCGTTTCAAAATCATTAAGTTAGTAGTCTTGTTTTTACATATGTAGTTCATTATTAATATACTTAATGATATGTTTACTTATCATAATATCATGTTAACTATATATATAACCATATATATGTCATCATATAGTTTTTACAAGTTTTAACGTTCGTGAATCACCGGTCAACTTGGGTGGTCAATTTTCTATATGAAACCTATTTCAATTAATCAAGTCTTAACAAGTTTGATTGCTTAACATGTTGAAAACATTTAATCATGTAAATATCAATCTCAATTAATATATATATAAACATGGAAAAGTTCGGGTCACTACAGTAATTTGATTGCTGCTCCTACTGCGTTATTTTTCTCTTTCGACTTCTATTACTATTCGTGGTTATTTATTGATTACCAATTTGGCCGTTTTAGGTTAGAAGAAGGAGATGAAGAGTAATCAGAAACATAGTGGGTATAAATAAATCTGGGTTGCAAATATATTCAGAAAATGGGCAGCAGCCCAACGGTCTTGAGTGTTAGTGGGTATTCGGGAGGTCGCGGGTTCGAGCTTTGTCGTGGGCAATTCTTTTTACTCAAAGATTTAAAAGGGTATACATTGATATTTTGATTCTATTATTATTATTATTATTATTATTATTATTATTATTATTATTATTATTATTATTATTATTATTATTATTATTATTATTATTATTATTATTATTATTATTATTATTGCTATTATTATTATTATTGTTAATAATTAATGTCATTATTATATGTATTATAATTATAATTGTTAAGTATTATAAATATCATTATTATTATTATTGTTGTTATTATAATTAATATTATAATTATTAAGTGCATTATTATTATATTTAATATAAATATTATGATAGAAAACTTCATTATAACTATAATTACAAATATGATTTTTATCATTATTAATGTTGCTACTAATATTATTATCATCATTTAAAATATAATTTTATCATTTTACCACTAGTATAGGTGTTATCAATTTCATTATGATTACAAATACAAGTATGTATATTATTATTATTATCACTAATAGTGCGTTATTATCGTTATTATGTTTAGATTTATTATTGTTGTTATTAGTAAATCATTAGTATCATAACTATCTTAAACAGTAAAATTAATATTCTTACAAGTACTATTATTAATATCATTGTTACTATCACTAATAGGGTGATTATTAACATATGTATAATATTAATGTTAGTATCATTATTTTATTTTATTTTTACTAATATTAACTTAGTATAATAAGACTACTGTTTTGATAAACAAACTAATTACATACATAAATATATATATTTAACACATATAACATAACAAAATATTTTTATTATATAAAAGGAATATATGAAATATAAATATATTATCAATATGAAAATAACATCATTAATAAATTATATATATAAACTTATTCGATTACAATTATGTGTTTTAATATATATATAATAATATAGGTTCGTGAATCCGAGGCCAACCCTGCATTGTTCAGTTATTCAGTGTCGTCATATGTATTTTTACTACAAAATACATTAGGTGAGTTTCATTAATCCCTTTTTAAATGCTTTCGCAATATATATTTTTGGGACTGAGAATGCATGCGCTGCTTTTATAAATGTTTTACGAAATAGACACAAGTATGTGAAACTACCTTCTATGGTTGAATTATCGAAATCGAATATGCCCCTTTTTATTAAGTCTGGTAATCTAAGAATTAGGGAACATACACCCAAATTGACGCGAACTCTAAAGATAGATCTATCGGGCCCAACAAGCCCCATCCAAAGTACCGGATGCTTTAGTACTTTGAAATTTATATCATGTCCGAAGGAGGATCCCGAAATGATGGGGATATTCTTATATGCTTATTGTGAATGTCGGTTACCAGGTGTTCAATCCATATGAATGATATTTTTGTCTCTATGCATGGGACGTTTATTAATGAGAACTGAATATGGAAATCTTGTGGTCTATTAAAATGATGATAATGGTTATTTATGTTAAACTAATGAACTCACCAACCTTTTGGTTGACACTTTAAAGCATGTTTATTCTCAGGTACGAAAGAAATCTTCCGCTGTGCATTTTCTCATCTTAGAGATATTACTTGGAGTCATTCATGACATATTTCAAAAACGTTGCATTCGAATTGTTGAGTTCATCAAGATTATTATTTTGTCAGTTATAGTTAGATATATTATGAAATGGTATGCATGTCGTCAACTTTAGATGTAATGAAAGATTGTCTTTTCAAAAACGAATGCAATGTTTGTAAAATGTATCATATAGAGGTCAAGTATCTCGCGATGTAATCAACTGTTGTGAATCGTTTATAATCGATATGGACTTCGTCCGGATGGATTAGGACGGGTCTTCACATTTGGTATCAGAGCGGTGGTCTTAGCGAACCGGGTCTGCATTAGTGTGTCTAACTGATAAGTCGTTAGGATGCATTAGCAAGTCTGGACTTCGACCGTGTCTGCATGTCATAAGTTTTGCTTATCATTTCTAGTCAAAAATCATCTGCTTATCATCCTTAGAAAATTACCTGCTTATCATTCTTAGTCTAGACATGTTTTACTGCCTCTATTGCGTAGACAGTGTATAGATAAATTCATATCTTAGCATATCTGTTATTGTTACCTTTGCCTGACATCTTCCGTAGATTCCTCCGTAACTTATAGAATTTTAGTATTATATATGCATATGTAAATTATGCATTGCAGGGTACTAATGTATATCCTATAATCTATTTCTTATTAAAAATCCTTCATCTGATCGTACGAGATGAATCACTCAACCAGTTCGAGTCCCTCAGATTTCGATAGATATTTCGATAGTTATTCCGACATCTATTCCGACATGGATATTCACCTAAGCTCCGGAAGCAGTGTCACCAGAATGAATCAACCAATCATCCACCTCCAATTCATCTGATGGGTTCGTAGTTGACTTAATCATTAGAGACGCGAAAAGGCAATCCCTGCCACCAACCGAATTCACCTCTTGACAATGAACATGAAGCGCTTACCGGCGAACCTGTTCGAGACAACATTTTCAGTCTCATTTCCAGGGTAACTCGACAAGGCTATATTCTATCCACAATTCTGAACCTTATTCATCCACTCGTCCGAACCGACAGTCATCCGGAATAATAGAAGAAGTCAACGAACTTCGCGCTCGTGTAATTAATTTGGAAAATATGGTGCAAAACGTACCAGCTTCAGCAACACCACCAGCACCAACAGTACCATCAGTAACAGCACCAGTACCATCAACAATCCATGTCTCAACATCTCATTCTATACCTCGAGCATAACCATCGTTCTACATGACGTTCTATATTATTTATCTTCGTTCGATATGGTGATTATGTAATCTCTAATATTTTAGTGATTATATATTCTTGTTCTAACGGTAAATCAAATGAGTTTAATATCATATTAACTCATTAAATCCATGATTTCATCTGAAGAAAATATATATGTATATTTATTTTCATAAAGATTGTGATTAAAAAAAATTCTTTCGTACAAACTGTTAATGATGAAAATATTTTAATGGGTAGGTAACACCCGAGGAATATTTAGATTTTACTTTAATAAGTTACACTGTACATTCTTCAATTCAGATTCAGCAGTCATTAACAACACTGCTCAAATTCACGCATATACGTATCCGTTCACCAAAGAACAACTATTTTCATTCAAATTCAAATTTCATATGTGGATTTTGACCTATCAGAATCCAACAAGTGGCATAATGAAGAAATAATGGACACAATAAAAATTGATTAGAAACAGACTAATTAACAATATGAAATTTTATTAAGAAATCACGCTAACAAGATCCTAGCTAACTGTTCCTAGCTAACTGGTTACATTTTATTTATCGCAATTTAATTATCACAATTTACATTCTCGCAATTTTATTTATTGTCATTTAATTTCTGTTATTTATTTTACGCACTTTATTTATCGTCATTCTGTTATTTACGCATTTCAAATATCGGGACACGTATACAATGTTTTGACATCTCATATCGACCCATCTATATATATATATACTTTGAGTTGTGATCGAGTCTGAGATGAATACGGGTCACGATACGTATTGATTAATTCGAATATTATATATTAAATTAAATATAAATTGTTGAATTGCTAACCGCGGACTATCAATCGAGGACTACCAACATTGGACAATTAAAATGAATTAAAATATTAATTATAACATATGAAACTAAACAAATCTTCAAGTTTGCCACTTGATTTCACCCTAAAACCTCATTTGTATCTTGAAGATTACAATCTGCGTCCAAACCTTTCGTAATTCTTGAAAACACCTCAATCGAGAGGATAAACCAGCCGCATTTCATCTACGGAAGAAAAGATTGATGCATATAAATTTTCACCTGAGAAACTCTCGGCAACTGAGTAAACGTTTAAAACATAGCTATGCTAATTTTTTTTTTGTGTTATTATTACCCAAAATAACTTTGCAATCCCTTTCTGAATTAGCAAATTTTGTCACAGCTCCAGCAAGTCAACTTTGACTTTTCGTTCAAAACAACCTTATTATAACCATGATTTATATGTGTACTCTTTTATTATTATCGGAGAACCTGTTATATTCCGCCATATTACCGTCAGCGTTTAATCATCTAAAAACACAATTATCTTGAAATCATCTCAGAACGATAACCAATGATTCAGATATGGTAGAAGTAAATGTAGAGGAATCGGCAATCAGTACTTTGAAAACTCACAGCATATCTACATCAACAATTATATATATAATAATTATCTCCTAGAATTACGACCTTCAATTCAAAAATTTTGAAAAGGTACCCAGTTTACGAATCAATACTCTGTATGTTGAAAAAGCTGAATGAAGCAGCAGAAACTGTAGGCAATCGTAAACGACCTTAGTCGTCGGAAATTTGATGATAAAGAATAGTATGTTGGAAAAGCTCAGAAACGTTGAAACTGGAAAACGGATTGAGCTAACCATAAAGGAAACCAAGGAGAAATACAAGTAACATACCCTAAATTCATATAACCCAGATAAATCTAGATCCGTTGAAATCTTTAGAGAATATCTTGCTCCGAAGTCATGTTAAAATCTTGCGGAAAATCTTTCTCCATCAACCATCGAACTTAGAAATTCCAAAATATCATCATCAATATCTTCGATATTTATGAGGATATTTTCATAAATATTCTCGTCCGAAATTATATACTTCTTCGTGCTTCCTGTGTAACATTATATTGGAAACATTCAATAGAAAATTTAGTACCGAAAAGCGGATCATGCGAAACTATGAAGGAAGCCGTGGACAAATCACAAGGAATAAGTTTGACTTCAAAGAATCCAAATGATTATGTTTCTGATGAAATCTTTAGCGAATACCTTGCTTCCGAATCTAAACCCTTACGGATAAATCTCCTTCATCATCCATCGATATTAGAAATTTAACGACCCGACCAAAACCGTTATTGACGGCGCCGTTAACTTAGGTCCCGTTGCATGGTCGTAGTCCCTATATGAGACTCGTTTGACCAAAATTATGTCGCATTCATTTGAAAGGTACAAGACTTGCAAGTTTAGTTTACAAAACCGTTCGACAACAAGTCTAAGTTTACAAAAGTCATAAAGTATAAATGAAATAACTTGCGACATAATATAAGTTGAAAAACACAGTTGCTATAAATAGCGTAAGTATGTAAACAAAAGTTTGAATCCAAAAGTGCTATCCCTAGCGTATGTATGTATGTATGCTTGACCCCAAGCAAGAAATCAGAGTGTATGCATGTATGCTCGACTCCAAGCAAGTATGAGTGTACGCGGAAGCATGTATCAAATAGCCAAGTATGAACCTGAGAAACATATAGAAAACTGTCAACGAAAAACGTTGGTGAAATCATAGGTGTTTGTAATAAACGTTGTTTTTGAACCACAAGATTTAGTATTCCCATAGTTGATTATCAAAATCGTTTGCATTCCAAAAGTATTGTTCGCGAGCACCCAATTATCAAGACTTAACATTTCCTTCCATAGAACCCCATCACAATAGTGTTAGAACATACACTGTTTCTCGAAAATATATTTCATCCGTAGATGGTAGCGAACCGTCCGTAATGAGGGTTTGTCAAACCCGTATGGCCACACAATATAAGTTCTCGCTTACACCCTGCAAGTGTAACTAATGATAATCGAATTGAGGATTTTTGTTCTAACTCGCTGTGGAATGTTTGTTTTCCTTGTACTTGTGTTCAAAGTATAAAAGTAAGTAGTACAAAATGTAACAAAGTATATGTTTCTCAGCCCACAATTTAAAAGTATAAAAAGTTGTTGAAAAGGTGGGACTATGATCTCACCTCGAGTGCACGAGTATAAAAGTACTTCACAAAGTAACGTATGCATGAAAGTTGCTTAGCCTTGACCTAAACAAGTAAGTTGTGTCAATTAACCGGTTACGATACAAGGTCGGGTGAAATGTGTTCAATTAGTCCTATGGCTCGTTACGACTCGATTAAGTATAGCATGTGAATCACGTTGTCAAGTTTCATACAAGAAACAAGTATAAAAGCATGTTAAAATGATTGTATGAAAGTTTGGTTAAGTTTGACTAAAAGTCAAACTTGGTCAAAGTCAACGAAAAAGTCAACGCGTTCGGGTCGGGTCCCGAACTATTTTTCTATGCTAGTTATTCATATACAAGTATATTAAAACAAGTTTCATGTGAATCGGAGGTCGATAGCTAGTCAAACATTTCGCGTGAAATGCGCCAAACAAAGTAGAATCTGGCCAGGCCAATCCGCGCGCCGCGCGGGGATGGGGCGCGCCGCGCCACCATCTGGGCAGAGATTTCTGGTCAGTTTTTCAAAGTATGCACGAACCAAACATCAAACATTCACCATTTATGATCCGCAAACAACCAAAACATGTATCTTATATCGTCGAAAAGGTATTTTGACGAGGAATACAACTAACCACATATCATTAATCAAAAACATCATTTTCAATAACCGAAAACTCGTCAATTGATCAAGAAAGGTTTATTTTCAAAGTTTCAAGTTCGTAAAATGTATTTTATGATTCGGGAATCCAATTTACACATACGATATGCCGTTTTGAAGGTAATGAGGCATACATTACAACTAAACACTAACAATTAACATTCCATGGCATTCAAGCATCCAAAAATTCATGTCAAGAACTATCAAACCCTAGTCAAACATCTCAAAATCAATAATCATGCTTTTGAAGTTTTCTTAATCAACCTACGCATCAAAACGAAGCTAGTGATACTAGTAACACAATTAAAACATGAACTTTAACAATTTAACAACATTAACTCATCCAAAATCAAAGATTTAGCACACCCATTTCAAATGTTCAAACTAGTTACTCAAAACAACGAATCGAGCAAACAAAACATATATTCATGTTATACACGAGCCATAGACACTAACTAACACAATTTCAAGTCAAAAACACGAATTTATAGAAATCTAGAGTTTTTAGAAAGTTACCCAAAATGGATGAAATTGGTACCAAATCGAAGAGGATGATGAGAGGATCACGAATATGTAATTTGTTTTGAAGTTTGCTTCCCGATCCGGATTTAGATGATGATTTATGTTTGTGTTCTTGAGAGAAAAAAAAAGAAAGAAAGAAAAAAAAGAAATGGATGAATGAGTGGGTGGAGGTGGTGAGTGGTTGACTAGTCAACTACTAGCCACCTCTTTGGTCAAGTGGCAGAATTAGTCCCTCAAGTTTCAAAGCGGGTGCGGGAATTAACCAAACGAATATTTTTAAAAACGCTCGTGTAAACGAGTGATGTTATAATTAAATAACGAGAATATTATGAACGTTTGTTAACGGAATCTACGAATATAAATAACGAAAGATATTATTTTAAAAAAAAAGACAGTGTTAAAATAATTTTAACGGAAAAACGCGGGATGTTACATTATCCACACCTCAAAAGAAATTTCGTCCCGAAATTTAGTTGGAAGTAGTAGTTGTTGAATCTTCCTCGAGATCTTGCGTTGCCAATTCTACGAGTGAGGGAGAAGTACGTCCTTGGGTATTTCAACGAACCTGAAGGTCGGGGTCGTATGTTGTTTTAAGGTTTGGTTCCATGATTTTATGGTTTCCGGTCCTCCTAGGAAGTGAGGTTTATCGTCGATAGTGAGTTCATCAAAGAAGATAACAAGTTCTCGTTTCGCAAAACACGTCTTTGAGTTGATACATCGAATGTAGGATAAACGGAGACCCAAAATGAGTCGGAAAAGTCTAAACGGCTAGCGACGGGTCCAAAACACCCCAAGAATTTAAAGGATCAAAATATCGCGGATTTAGCTTCCTACGTTTTCCCGAAACGGATTGCACCTCCTCAAAGTGCGACTTTTAACGTGACGCGGTTTCCCATGGAATTCGAAAGGTTTACGTGTAACATCGGCATAGCTCCTGGTGATTACGAGTCGCGTTGGGTCTTGCTTGAATATGTATAAATTTTCTCGGTTGTTCATGAATAAACTCGGCCCCGGTGAATTGATCATCGTTTACTTTGTTCGACAAAAGAGAATGACGTTTCCGGTCACATGTGGTTTCAAAAGGAGTGACGTTAAAAACTCGAATGAAAATCATTGTAGTACGAGGATTCGGTTAAAGGAAAATACTTTTCTCAAGTAAATTTGAAGTTGGTAATACAAACTTGTATTATGGTTTCCAAGGTTTAAATCACACGTTTGTTCGGTCCGTCGGGTTGTGGATGATACGCGGTACTCATGTCTAAACGCGGTCCCGAGGCTTTTTGTAAGGTACTCCAAAATCTAGAAGTGAAACGAGGATCTCGATCCGAAACGGGGTACATTTCCCTAAGGCATATTGAACAAGTTTGCTAGGAATTGAAAACGTTAGCTAGGACAAGTTTCTCAAGAAAATTCGCGTCGCGGAAGATTTATCGGTTTCCAAAAACGTTCGTCGGGGCAAGTTCTCCTCGGTTTCTGAAAGAAAAACGTTCGTCGGAACTATTCACCCTCGAGGTGAATACTAGTATAACGTGGAGGGTCCCTCCCTCCATTGAGAGTTTAGAATAAAGATTTCCTGAACCGGAAGTACGAGTGTGGTGAGAGAGAAGTTTCCGCCTCAGTGCGAGCATAACGAGTAAATTGTAATTAGTCAATAAGACTGTGCGAGGACGAGATAGTACACACGTGTAACATACGGTTGAAGTCGAAAGGAATCGGTAATTCATTCGGAAGCATAAGTATAGTTCGACAAAAATCGAAGGTGTGTCCCCGGTATGGTTGTTATCAATATTCTCGAAGTTTTCAGATGTCCAACATGAATAGATGAAGTCATGTACATGGCTCATGGTGATGTTTAGGTTGATCGAGTCTAACCACCATCACGCGTCACTAGAACTTTGGTATGTCTTACCGTAATATAACCACGTTGATCGAGTGTCGTTATATTACGCTAACTCATACCTCCATTCCCACATCACTCCATAGATTCAAGTTCGTGTCATCGTGAAGACCTAAAATGAACAAAATGTAACGACGTCTCAAACGTGACTCGTATTGAATCGAAAGAATTAGTGCAACTATAAAGAAGCGTTCCCCAAGGGAAGTGTATAAATGATTGTTCACGTCAATGTGGTTCGAGTCAGACGATAAGGTATTCAGGTATGAAAAGAGTAATGAGTCATGATAACGAGTAGCACGCAACCGTAGTGATAAATGTTGATGACGAGTTCGTATGATGAAGGTTGGGTACCATTAAAAAGTTTGCCTAAGAATGATTCAAGTATAATGCACAAGTAGTCAAGTAAGTGCTATCTATAGCAAATGTATGTCAGAATGCAAATGTTAACTATCCGGTTGTAGTCTAGACTCACTAACGCGTCCTAACAACTCTGTTAGACACACTAATGCACGTCCTAGTTCCCTACAACCAACGCTCTGATACCACTTTTAACGACCCGACCAAAACCGTTATTGACGGCGCCGTTAACTTAGGTCCCGTTGCGTGGTCGTAGTCCCTATATGAGACTCGTTTGACCAAAATTATGTCGCATTCATTTGAAAGGTACAAGACTTGCAAGTTTAGTTTACAAAACCGTTCGACAACAAGTCTAAGTTTACAAAAGTCATAAAGTATAAATGAAATAACTTGCGACATAATATAAGTTGAAAAACACAGTTGCTATAAATAGCGTAAGTATGTAAACAAAAGTTTGAATCCAAAAGTGCTATCCCTAGCGTATGTATGTATGTATGCTTGACCCCAAGCAAGAAATCAGAGTGTATGCATGTATGCTCGACTCCAAGCAAGTATGAGTGTACGCGGAAGCATGTATCAAATAGCCAAGTATGAACCTGAGAAACATATAGAAAACTGTCAACGAAAAACGTTGGTGAAATCATAGGTGTTTGTAATAAACGTTGTTTTTGAACCACAAGATTTAGTATTCCCATAGTTGATTATCAAAATCGTTTGCATTCCAAAAGTATTGTTCGCGAGCACCCAATTATCAAGACTTAACGTTTCCTTCCATAGAACCCCATCACAATAGTGTTAGAACATACACTGTTTCTCGAAAATATATTTCATCCGTAGACGGTAGCGAACCGTCCGTAATGAGGGTTTGTCAAACCCGTATGGCCACACAATATAAGTTCTCGCTTACACCCTGCAAGTGTAACTAATGATAATTGAATTGAGGATTTTTGTTCTAACTCGCTGTGGAATGTTTGTTTTCCTTGTACTTGTGTTCAAAGTATAAAAGTAAGTAGTACAAAATGTAACAAAGTATATGTTTCTCAGCCCACAATTTAAAAGTATAAAAAGTTGTTGAAAAGGTGGGACTATGATCTCACCTCGAGTGCACGAGTATAAAAGTACTTCACAAAGTAACGTATGCATGAAAGTTGCTTAGCCTTGACCTAAACAAGTAAGTTGTGTCAATTAACCGGTTACGATACAAGGTCGGGTGAAATGTGTTCAATTAGTCCTATGGCTTGTTACGACTCGATTAAGTATAGCATGTGAATCACGTTGTCAAGTTTCATACAAGAAACAAGTATAAAAGCATGTTAGAATGATTGTATGAAAGTTTGGTTAAGTTTGACTAAAAGTCAAACTTGGTCAAAGTCAATGAAAAAGTCAACGCGTTCGGGTCGGGTCCCGAACTATTTTTCTATGCTAGTTATTCATATACAAGTATATTAAAACAAGTTTCATGTGAATCGGAGGTCGATAGCTAGTCAAACATTTCGCGTGAAATGCGCCAAACAAAGCAGAATCTGGCCAGGCCAATCCGCGCGCCGCGCGGGGATGGGGCGCGCCGCGCCACCATCTGGGCAGAGATTTCTGGTCAGTTTTTCAAAGTATGCACGAACCAAACATCAAACATTCACCATTTATGATCCGCAAACAACCAAAACATGTATCTTATATCGTCGAAAAGGTATTTTGACGAGGAATACAACTAACCACATATCATTAATCAAAAACATCATTTTCAATAACCGAAAACTCGTCAATTGATCAAGAAAGGTTTATTTTCAAAGTTTCAAGTTCGTAAAACGTATTTTATGATTCGGGAATCCAATTTACACATACGATATGCCGTTTTGAAGGTAATGAGGCATACATTACAACTAAACACTAACAATTAACATTCCATGGCATTCAAGCATTCAAAAATTCATGTCAAGAACTATCAAACCCTAGTCAAACATCTCAAAATCAATAATCATGCTTTTGAAGTTTTCTTAATCAACCTACGCATCAAAACGAAGCTAGTGATACTAGTAACACAATTAAAACATGAACTTTAACAATTTAACAACATTAACTCATCCAAAATCAAAGATTTAGCACACCCATTTCAAATGTTCAAACTAGTTACTCAAAACAACGAATCGAGCAAACAAAACATATATTCATGTTATACACGAGCCATAGACACTAACTAACACAATTTCAAGTCAAAAACACGAATTTATAGAAATCTAGAGTTTTTAGAAAGTTACCCAAAATGGATGAAATTGGTACCAAATCGAAGAGGATGATGAGAGGATCACGAATATGTAATTTGTTTTGAAGTTTGCTTCCCGATCCGGATTTAGATGATGATTTATGTTTGTGTTCTTGAGAGAAAAAAAAAAGAAAGAAAGAAAAAAAAGAAATGGATGAATGAGTGGGTGGAGGTGGTGAGTGGTTGACTAGTCAACTACTAGCCACCTCTTTGGTCAAGTGGCGGAATTAGTCCCTCAAGTTTCAAAGCGGGTGCGGGAATTAACCAAACGAATATTTTTAAAAACGCTCGTGTAAACGAGTGATGTTATAATTAAATAACGAGAATATTATGAACGTTTGTTAACGGAATCTACGAATATAAATAACGAAAGATATTATTTTAAAAAAAAAAGACAGTGTTAAAATAATTTTAACGGAAAAACGCGGGATGTTACAAGAAATTCCAAGATATCATCGTATATCCATTTATAAATATCCTCCATATTTCTGAAGATATCTTCATAACTATTCTTATCTGAAATCATTTATCTTTTTGTGCTATCAGTGTTACATCATATAGAAACTGTTAGTTTCTATATTCTATAAACTTTCGAACTTAAAATAAGAATGTTTTTGAAGAATGTTGGGAACTGATGCATGAGTTAGTATAATATAATGACACTTGATCAACGTGATTATATTACAGTAAGTCATGCTGAGTTTCTAAATGGAACATGATGGTTCGCAGATTATAACGTCATCATGTATCATGTTACATAACTCTTTCATTCAAATTAACGTCTGAACATATCAAGAAAATATATTCTTGATAGTTTTATTCTCAGTGATTCTGGTAATTCGACAAATCAAATCGTGCCATTACGATTTCCTTCTTCGAACATTAACTAAGTTCATTTCAAAATCCATACCTACGAATTCTGGACCATTATTCACTTGACTTGTAGTCGGGAAGAGGAGACAAAAGTATGGAACCCTTGAATATAAAAGGAAATATAAAGCTCGACAACAAAACACAAATTACAAACTGTGACGACCCGGAAATTTTCGACCAAATTTAAACTTTAATCTTTATATTATTCAGACACGATAAGCAAAGTTTGTTAAGTTAAATCTCAAGAATTTTAAACTGTGTTCATACATTCATTATAACCTCGACCAAATTCCAACGATTCACGAACCGTTATATATAAATAGATATGTATATGTATATATATATATATATTATAACTTGAGAATATTAATAAAGTATTAAACGTTTAATACTTTACACGAACGTATTTCTTTCAATATGATTTTCGACGAAAAAAATATATTAAATGATTGAATTATCAGAAACATTGAATTATGATTACAAGTCTCTGTTGAGAGGTCCACTATGATTTGAGAAAATCTATTCCTCTTAACGATATTCAGAATAATTTGTAAAGCTATTTATAAATAAAAACAAAAAGTGTCATTTACGAAAGTTATGTAGTGACCCGAACTTTTCCATGTTTATATATATTAATTGAGATTGATATTTACATGATTAAATGTTTCCAACATGTTAAGCAATCAAACTTGTTAAGACTTGATTAATTGAAATATGTTTCATATAGACAATTGACCACCCAAGTTGACCGGTGATTCACGAACGTTAAAACTTGTAAAAACTATATGATGACATATATATGGATATATATATATAGTTAACATGATACTATGATAAGTAAACATATCATTAAGTATATTAACAATGAACTACATATGTAAAAACAAGACTACTAACTTAATGATTTTTAAACGAGACATATATGTAACGATTATCGTTGTAAAGACATTTAATGTATATATATCATATTAAGAGATATTCATACATGATAATATCATGATAATATAATAATTTAAAATCTCATTTGATATTATAAACATTGGGTTAACAACATTTAACAAGATCGTTAACCTAAAGGTTTCAAAACAACACTTACATGTAACGACTAACGATGACTTAACGACTCAGTTAAAATGTATATACATGTAGTGTTTTAATATGTATTTATACACTTTTGAAAGACTTCAATACACTTATCAAAATACTTCTACTTAACAAAAATGCTTACAATTACATCCTCGTTCAGTTTCATCAACAATTCTACTCGTATGCACCCGTATTCGTACTCGTACAATACACAGCTTTTAGATGTATGTACTATTGGTATATACACTCCAATGATCAGCGCTTAGCAGCCCATGTGAGTCACCTAACACATGTGGGAACCATCATTTGGCAACTAGCATGAAATATCTCATAAAATTACAAAAATATGAGTAATCATTCATGACTTATTTACATGAAAACAAAATTACATATCCTTTATATCTAATCCATACACCAAAGACCAAAAACACCTACAAACACTTTCATTCTTCAATTTTCTTCATCTAATTGATCTCTCTCAAGTTCTATCTTCAAGTTCTAAGTGTTCTTCATAAATTCCAAAAGTTCTAGTTTCATAAAATCAAGAATACTTTCAAGTTTGCTAGCTCACTTCCAATCTTGTAAGGTGATCATCTAACCTCAAGAAATCTTTGTTTCTTATAGTAGGTTATCATTCTAATACAAGGTAATAATCATATTCAAACTTTGGTTCATTTTCTATAACTATAACAATCTTATTTCAAGTGATGATCTTACTTGAACTTGTTTTCGTGTCATGATTCTGCTTCAAGAACTTCGAGCCATCCAAGGATCCATTGAAGCTAGATCCATTTTTCTCTTTTCCAGTAGGTTTATCCAAGGAACTTAAGGTAGTAATGATGTTCATAACATCATTCGATTCATACATATAAAGCTATCTTATTCGAAGGTTTAAACTTGTAATCACTAGAACATAGTTTAGTTAATTCTAAACTTGTTCGCAAACAAAAGTTAATCCTTCTAACTTGACTTTTAAAATCAAATAAACATATGTTCTATATCTATATGATATGCTAACTTAATGATTTAAAACCTGGAAACACGAAAAACACCGTAAAACCGGATTTACGCCGTCGTAGTAACACCGCGGGCTGTTTTGGGTTAGTTAATTAAAAACTATGATAAACTTTGATTTTAAAGTTGTTATTCTGAGAAAATGATTTTTATTATGAACATGAAACTATATCCAAAAATTATGATTAAACTCAAAGTGGAAGTATGTTTTCTAAAATGGTCATCTAGACGTCGTTCTTTCGACTGAAATGACTACCTTTACAAAAATGACTTGTAACTTATTTTTCCGACTATAAAATTATACTTTTCTGTTTAGATTCATAAAATAGAGTTCAATATGAAACCATAGCAATTTGATTCACTCAAAACGGATTTAAAATGAAGAAGTTATGGGTAAAACAAGATTGGATAATTTTTCTCATTTTAGCTACGTGAAAATTGGTAACAAATCTATTCCAACCATAACTTAATCAACTTGTATTGTATATTATGTAATCTTGAGATACCATAGACACGTATACAATGTTTCGACCTATCATGTCGACACATCTATATATATTTCGGAACAACCATAGACACTCTATATGTGAATGTTGTAGTTAGCTATACAGGGTTGAGGTTGATTCCAAAATATATATAGTTTGAGTTGTGATCAATACTGAGATACGTATAAACTGGGTCGTGGATTGATTCAAGATAATATTTATCAATTTATTTCTGTACATCTAACTGTGGACAACTAGTTGTAGGTTACTAACGAGGACAGCTGACTTAATAAACTTAAAACATCAAAATATATTAAAAGTGTTGTAAATATATTTTGAACATACTTTGATATATATATGTATATATTGTTATAGGTTCGTGAATCAACCAGTGGCCAAGTCTTACTTCCCGACGAAGTAAAAATCTGTGAAAGTGAGTTATAGTCCCACTTTAATATCTAATATTTTTGGGATGAGAATACATGCAGGTTTTATAAATGATTTACAAAATAGACACAAGTACGTGAAAATACATTCTATGGTTGAATTATCAAAATTGAATATGCCCCTTTTTATTAAGTCTGGTAATCTAAGAATTAGGGAACAGACACCCTAATTGACGTGAATCCTAAAGATAGATCTATTGGGCCTAACAAACCCCATCCAAAGTACCGGATGCTTTAGTACTTCGAAATTTATATCATATCCGAAGGGTGTCCCGGAATGATGGGGATATTCTTATATATGCATCTTGTTAATGTCGGTTACCAGGTGTTCACCATATGAATGATTTTTATCTCTATGTATGGGATGTGTATTGAAATATGAAATCTTGTGGTCTATTGTTACGATTTGATATATATAGGTTAAACCTATAACTCACCAACATTTTTGTTGACGTTTAAAGCATGTTTATTCTCAGGTGAATATTAAGAGCTTTCGCTGTTGCATACTAAAATAAGGACAAGATTTGGAGTCCATGTTTATATGATATTGTGTAAAAACTGCATTCAAGAAACTGATTTCGATGTAACATATTTGTATTGTAAACCATTATGTAATGGTCGTGTGTAAACAGGATATTTTAGATTATCATTATTTGATAATCTACGTAAAGCTTTTTAAACCTTTATTTATGAAATAAAGGTTATGGTTTGTTTTAAAAATGAATGCAGTCTTTGAAAAACGTCTCATATAGAGGTCAAACCCTCGCAACGAAATCAATTAATATGGAACGTTTTTAATCAATAAGAACGGGACATTTCAGTTGGTATCAGAGCGTTGGTCTTAGAGAACCAGAATTTTTCATTAGTGTGTCTTATCAAGTTTGTTAGGATGCATTAGTGAGTCTGGACTTCGACCGTGTTTACTTGAAAAATGATTGCTTAACAAATTTTGTTGGAAACTATATATTTTTAACATGTGAATATTATGTGATATATTAATCTCTTAACGCGTTTGATATTATGTGATAGATGTCTACCTCTAGAACAAGTCCCATTGACTCACCTAATAATAATGAAGAGTCAAATGTAAATTGGAATGATTCGTGGACTGATTCACAAGTTCCCGAAGAGGAACCGGAAGAAGAGTCGGAACCGGAAGAAGAATCGGAACCGGAAGAAGAATCGGAACCGGATGAAGAAATAGAACCGGTGGAGGAAATAATAAAACGGTTAAGTAAAAGAAAATCCTCAACCAACCGACCAAGGTTAATTATGGTCAATGGTGTTTCCGCCAAGGAAGCAAAATATTGGGAGGATTACCAATTCTCCGATGAATCGGATTCCGACGAGAATTCCGATGATGTTATAGAAATTACCCCAACTGAATTTAAAAAGGCAAAAGAAAATAATAAGGGAAAGGGCATAAAAATAGAGAAATCTAATTCCAACCCCGATGAACTTTATATGTATCGTCAACGCCCGAAGTCATTAAGTTGTAACAATGACCCGGGAACCTCTAAACCACCAGGTTTTTCTAAACCAATGTGGACAACGACGGCTCGTATTAGGGGAACATCATATATCCCTAGAAACTTGGCAAAACGAACCAAAACCGAAGAAGAAGAAACGAGCGAGTCGGAATAAGATAGTTGTATTCGTGTGGTGTAATATATGTAATATAGTGTTCTTATGCTTTATGATATATGTAAAAATTGCTTGTATTAATAGGTATTTTTTTATGAATCTAACTCTTGTCTATTTTACAGTTTAAAAACACAAAATGGATAGACAACCCAATATTTTAAGAGACCTACCCGGAGACATGATTGATGAAATCTTGTCTAGAGTCGGCCAGAATTCCTCGGCACAACTATTTAAGGCGAGATCAGTTTGTAAGACATTCGAAGAACGTTCCAAGAATGTCTTGGTTTATAAGAGACTTTCATTTGAAAGATGGGGGATATCACATTGGGAAACCCATAAGTTACGATGTGTTTACTTTGACGCATATATTGCGGGGAACCCAAATGCTATTTTACGCAACGGGTTAAGAAATTATTTTGACTCAATATATCCGAATATTGGACTTCGTGATTTAGAAAAAGCGGCTAACATGCAACATAAAGAAGCATGTTATGCTTACGGATTAGTAATGTTCGCTTCTCACCAAAGTGAGAACAAGAACATCGGGCTACAACTAGTAAACAAAACGTTTCCACAAGTGACGGAGTCGGTAATTGGGGTAAGAAATGAGGTTTTTAGATTATTACGGGACTGTTGGACATTACGTAACCCTCGTCCCTTTGACGACGTTACAACACGCTGTCTTATCAACGGCCATAATGGTTATGTTGCACAAGACCAAGGATGGGAAGTAGTCCTAGTAAAACCAGAATGCATGACTTGTTTCTGGACGTATGAATTACGTGTCTTTATTGCCTTTGCTGAACGACTTGTGTACTAGCTAGAATTATCTTCACAACTATCTTGTATCAAAGTTATTGTGTGCTATATTTCATGCTTTATGTAAAATAAGCGGTATTGTAAGTTTGTAAAATATTGTATAAAAGTTTGAACGCGAAATATTATTATAATCAGTTTTTCATATAGAATTGTAGTAGTTGAATTGTATATTAGCTACTAAGTATGAACTTAACGGGTAGGTACTACCCGAATTTAAACTTATAAAACGCTAATATGAAGAAAAAGCTTTTATAAATGAGTTCATATTATGCTACGAAATACTATTAACTACTCTTAATATTCTGTATGATTAACTTGTTCCATTTAACTATTTTGAAGGAAATGGCACCGACTACTCGACACACCGTGAATATGAATGAAGAGGAATTCCGTACTTTTCTAGCTTCAAACATAGCCGCAGTACAGGCTGCGCTACATACCAACAATAACCTTGGATCTAGCAGTACAGGAAATCGTGTAGGATGCACCTACAAAGAATTCACTGCCTGCAAACCTTTGGAATTTGATGGAACCGAAGGACCGATCGGATTGAAACGGTGGACCGAGAAGGTCGAATCGGTGTTTGCCATAAGTAAGTGTACTGAAGAGGACAAAGTAAAGTACGCTACGCATACCTTCACAGGTTCTGCGTTAACATGGTGGAATACCTATCTAGAGCAAGTGGGACAAGACGATGCGTACGCACTACCGTGGTCAGCATTCAAGCACTTGATGAACGAGAAGTACCGTCCCAGAACCGAGGTCAATAAGCTCAAGACAGAACTTAGAGGGTTACGAACCCAAGGATTTGATATTACCACGTACGAAAGACGATTCACAGAATTGTGCCTATTGTGTCCGGGAGCATTCGAAGATGAGGAAGAGAAGATCGACGCGTTTGTGAAAGGATTACCGGATAGAATCCAAGAAGATATAAGTTCACACGAGCCCGTCTCCATACAACAGGCATGTAGAATGGCTCACAAACTCATGAACCAAATTGAAGAAAGAATTAAAGAACAGACTGCTGAAGAGGCCAATGTGAAGCAAGTCAAAAGAAAGTGGGAGGAAAACGGTGATAAGAATCACCAATACAATAACAACAGCAATTACAACAATAATCGCAACAATTATCCCAACAATCGCAACATCAATCGCAACTACAACAAACGGCCCAACAACAACAACAACAGCAACTACAACAATCATCCCAACAACAATAATAACCGCAACAACAACAACAATCAGAAGCAGCTATGCCAAAGGTGTGAAAAGAATCACTCGGGGTTCTGCACCAAATTTTGCAACAAGTGTAAAAGAAATGGTCATAGCGCGGCGAAGTGTGAGGTCTACGGACCAGGGGTTAATAGAACGAAAGGAACAAATGGTGTCGGAACGAGTAATGGCGGAGCAAGTAGTGTCGGAGCAAGTTATGCCAATGTAGTTTGTTATAAATGTGGAAAACCGGGCCACATTATTAGAAATTGCCCGAACCAGGAGAACACGAATGGACAAGGCCGTGGAAGAGTTTTCAATATTAATGCGGCAGAGGCACAGGAAGACCCGGAGCTTGTTACGGGTACGTTTCTTATTGACAATAAATCTGCTTACGTTTTATTTGATTCGGGTGCGGATAGAAGCTATATGAGTAGAGATTTTTGTGCTAAATTAAGTTGTCCATTGACGCCTTTGGATAGTAAATTTTTACTCGAATTAGCAAATGGTAAATTAATTTCAGCAGATAATATATGTCGGAATCGAGAAATTAAACTGGTTAGCGAAACATTTAAGATTGATTTAATACCAGTAGAGTTAGGGAGTTTTGATGTGATAATCGGTATGGACTGGTTGAAAGAAGTGAAAGCGGAGATCGTTTGTTACAAAAATGCAATTCGCATTATACGAGAAAAAGGAAAACCCTTAATGGTGTACGGAGAAAAGGGCAACACGAAGCTACATCTTATTAGTAATTTGAAGGCACAAAAACTAATAAGAAAAGGTTGCTATGCTGTTCTAGCACACGTCGAGAAAGTACAAACTGAAGAAAAGAGCATCAATGATGTTCCCGTCGCAAAAGAATTTCCTGATGTATTTCCGAAAGAATTACCGGGATTACCCCCACATCGATCCGTTGAATTTCAAATAGATCTTGTACCAGGAGCTGCACCAATAGCTCGTGCTCCTTACAGACTCGCACCCAGCGAGATGAAAGAACTACAAAGCCAATTACAAGAACTTTTAGAGCGTGGTTTCATTCGACCAAGCACATCACCGTGGGGAGCTCCTGTTTTGTTTGTCAAGAAGAAAGATGGTACATTCAGGTTGTGTATCGACTACCGAGAGTTGAACAAACTTACCATCAAGAACCGCTACCCACTACCGAGAATCGATGACTTATTTGATCAACTACAAGGCTCGTCTGTTTATTCAAAGATTGACTTACGTTCCGGGTATCATCAAATGCGGGTGAAAGAAGATGATATTCCAAAGACTGCTTTCAGAACACGTTACGGTCATTACGAGTTTATGGTCATGCCGTTTGGTTTAACTAATGCACCAGCTGTGTTCATGGACCTCATGAACCGAGTGTGTGGACCATACCTTGACAAGTTTGTCATTGTTTTCATTGATGATATACTTATTTACTCAAAGAATGACCAAGAACACGGTGAACATTTGAGAAAGGTGTTAGAAGTATTGAGGAAGGAAGAATTGTACGCTAAGTTTTCAAAGTGTGCATTTTGGTTGGAAGAAGTTCAATTCCTCGGTCACATAGTGAACAAAGAAGGTATTAAGGTGGATCCGGCAAAGATAGAAACTGTTGAAAAGTGGGAAACCCCGAAAACTCCGAAACACATACGCCAGTTTTTAGGACTAGCTGGTTACTACAGAAGGTTCATCCAAGACTTTTCCAGAATAGCAAAACCCTTAACTGCATTAACGCATAAAGGGAAGAAATTTGAATGGAATGATGAACAAGAGAAAGCGTTTCAGTTATTGAAGAAAAAGCTAACTACGACACCTATATTGTCATTGCCTGAAGGGAATGATGATTTTGTGATTTATTGTGATGCATCAAAGCAAGGTCTCGGTTGTGTATTAATGCAACGAACGAAGGTGATTGCTTATGCGTCTAGACAATTGAAGATTCACGAACAAAATTATACGACGCATAATTTGGAATTAGGCGCGGTTGTTTTTGCATTAAAGACTTGGAGGCACTACTTATATGGGGTCAAAAGTATTATATATACCGACCACAAAAGTCTTCAACACATATTTAATCAGAAACAACTGAATATGAGGCAGCGTAGGTGGATTAAATTATTGAATGATTACGACTTTGAGATTCGTTACCACCCGGGGAAGGCAAATGTGGTAGCCGATGCCTTGAGCAGGAAGGACAGAGAACCCATTCGAGTAAAATCTATGAATATAATGATTCATAATAACATTACTACTCAAATAAAGGAGGCGCAACAAGGAGTTTTAAAAGAGGGAAATTTAAAGGATGAAATACCCAAAGGATCGGAGAAGCATCTTAATATTCGGGAAGACGGAACCCGGTATAGGGCTGAAAGGATTTGGGTACCAAAATTTGGAGATATGAGAGAAATGGTACTTAGAGAAGCTCATAAAACCAGATACTCAATACATCCTGGAAAGGGGAAGATGTACAAGGATCTCAAGAAACATTTTTGGTGGCCGGGTATGAAAGCCGATGTTGCTAAATACGTAGGAGAATGTTTGACGTGTTCTAAGGTCAAAGCTGAGCATCAGAAACCATCAGGTCTACTTCAACAACCCGAAATCCCAGAATGGAAATGGGAAAACATTACCATGGATTTCATCACTAAATTGCCAAGGACTGCAAGTGGTTTTGATACTATTTGGGTAATAGTTGACCGTCTCACCAAATCAGCACACTTCTTGCCAATAAGAGAAGATGACAAGATGGAGAAGTTAGCACGACTGTATTTGAAGGAAGTCATCTCCAGACATGGAATACCAATCTCTATTATCTCTGATAGGGATGGCAGATTTATTTCAAGATTCTGGCAGACATTACAGCAAGCATTAGGAACTCGTCTAGACATGAGTACTGCCTATCATCCACAAACTGATGGGCAGAGCGAAAGGACGATACAAACGCTTGAAGACATGCTACGAGCATGTGTTATTGATTTCGGAAACAGTTGGGATCGACATCTACCGTTAGCAGAATTTTCCTACAACAACAGCTACCATTCAAGCATTGAGATGGCGCCGTTTGAAGCACTTTATGGTAGAAAGTGCAGGTCTCCGATTTGTTGGAGTGAGGTGGGGGATAGACAGATTACGGGTCCGGAGATTATACAAGAAACTACCGAGAAGATCATCCAAATTCAACAACGGTTGAAAACCGCCCAAAGTCGACAAAAGAGCTACGCTGACATTAAAAGAAAATATATAGAATTTGAAATTGGAGAGATGGTCATGCTTAAAGTTGCACCTTGGAAAGGCGTTGTTCGATTTGGTAAACAAGGGAAATTAAATCCAAGGTATATTGGACCATTCAAGATTATTGATCGTATCGGACCAGTAGCTTACCGACTAGAATTACCTCGACAACTCGCGGCTGTACATAACACTTTCCACGTCTCGAATTTAAAGAAATGTTTTGCTAAAGAAGATCTCACTATTCCGTTAGATGAAATCCAAATCAACGAAAAACTTCAATTCATCGAAGAACCCGTCGAAATAATGGATAGTGAGGTTAAAAGACTTAAGCAAAACAAGATACCAATTGTTAAGGTTTGATGGAATGCTCGTAGAGGACCCGAGTTCACCTGGGAGTTTGAAGATCAGATGAAGAAGAAATACCCGCATCTATTTCCAGAAGATTCGTCAACACCTTCAACAGCTTAAAATTTCGGGACGAAATTTATTTAACGGGTAGGTACTGTAGTGACCCGAACTTTTCCATGTTTATATATATTAATTGAGATTGATATTTACATGATTAAATGTTTCCAACATGTTAAGCAATCAAACTTGTTAAGACTTGATTAATTGAAATATGTTTCATATAGACAATTGACCACCCAAGTTGACCGGTGATTCACGAACGTTAAAACTTGTAAAAACTATATGATGACATATATATGGATATATATATAGTTAACATGATACTATGATATGTAAACATATCATTAAGTATATTAACAATGAACTACATATGTAAAAACAAGACTACTAACTTAATGATTTTTAAACGAGACATATATGTAACGATTATCGTTGTAAAGACATTTAATGTATATATATCATATTAAGAGATATTCATACATGATAATATCATGATAATATAATAATTTAAAATCTCATTTGATATTATAAACATTGGGTTAACAACATTTAACAAGATCGTTAACCTAAAGGTTTCAAAACAACACTTACATGTAACGACTAACGATGACTTAACGACTCAGTTAAAATGTATATACATGTAGTGTTTTAATATGTATTTATACACTTTTGAAAGACTTCAATACACTTATCAAAATACTTCTACTTAACAAAAATACTTACAATTACATCCTCGTTCAGTTTCATCAACAATTCTACTCGTATGCACCCGTATTCGTACTCGTACAATACACAGCTTTTAGATGTATGTACTATTGGTATATACACTCCAATTATCAGCTCTTAGCAGCCCATGTGAGTCACCTAACACATGTGGGAACCATCATTTGGCAACTAGCATGAAATATCTCATAAAATTACAAAAATATGAGTAATCATTCATGACTTATTTACATGAAAACAAAATTACATATCCTTTATATCTAATCCATACACCAACGACCAAAAACACCTACAAACACTTTCATTCTTCAATTTTCTTCATCTAATTGATCTCTCTCAAGTTCTATCTTCAAGTTCTAAGTGTTCTTCATAAATTCCAAAAGTTCTAGTTTCATAAAATCAAGAATACTTTCAAGTTTGCTAGCTCACTTCCAATCTTGTAAGGTGATCATCCAACCTCAAGAAATCTTTGTTTCTTATAGTAGGTTATCATTCTAATACAAGGTAATAATCATATTCAAACTTTGGTTCAATTTCTATAACTATAACAATCTTATTTCAAGTGATGATCTTACTTGAACTTGTTTTCGTGTCATGATTCTGCTTCAAGAACTTCGAGCCATCCAAGGATCCATTGAAGCTAGATCCATTTTTCTCTTTTCCAGTAGGTTTATCCAAGGAACTTAAGGTAGTAATGATGTTCATAACATCATTCGATTCATACATATAAAGCTATCTTATTCGAAGGTTTAAACTTGTAATCACTAGAACATAGTTTAGTTAATTCTAAACTTGTTCGCAAACAAAAGTTAATCCTTCTAACTTGACTTTTAAAATAAACTAAACACATGTTCTATATCTATATGATATGCTAACTTAATGATTTAAAACCTGGAAACACGAAAAACACCGTAAAACCGGATTTACGCCGTCGTAGTAACACCGCGGGCTGTTTTGGGTTAGTTAATTAAAAACTATGATAAAATTTGATTTTAAAGTTGTTATTCTGAGAAAATGATTTTTATTATGAACATGAAACTATATCCAAAAAATATGATTAAACTCAAAGTGGAAGTATGTTTTCTAAAATGGTCATCTAGACGTCGTTCTTTCGACTGAAATGACTACCTTTACAAAAATGACTTGTAACTTATTTTTCCGACTATAAACCTATACTTTTCTGTTTAGATTCATAAAATAGAGTTCAATATGAAACCATAGCAATTTGATTCACTCAAAACGGATTTAAAATGAAGAAGTTATGGGTAAAACAAGATTGGATAATTTTTCTCATTTTAGCTACGTGAAAATTGGTAACAAATCTATTCCAACCATAACTTAATCAACTTGTATTGTATATTATGTAATCTTGAGATACCATAGACACGTATACAATGTTTCGACCTATCATGTCGACACATCTATATATATTTCGGAACAACCATAGACACTCTATATGTGAATTTTGGAGTTAGCTATACAGGGTTGAGGTTGATTCCAAAATATATATAGTTTGAGTTGTGATCAATACTGAGATACGTATACACTGAGTCGTGGATTGATTCAAGATAATATTTATCGATTTATTTCTGTACATCTAACTGTGGACAACTAGTTGTAGGTTACTAACGAGGACAGCTGACTTAATAAACTTAAAACATCAAAATATATTAAAAGTGTTGTAAATATATTTTGAACATACTTTGATATATATGTATATATTGTTATAGGTTCGTGAATCAACCAGTGGCCAAGTCTTACTTCCCGACGAAGTAAAAATCTGTGAAAGTGAGTTATAGTCCCACTTTTAAAATCTAATATTTTTGGGATGAGAATACATGCAGGTTTTATAAATGATTTACAAAATAGACACAAGTACGTGAAAATACATTCTATGGTTGAATTATCAAAATTGAATATGCCCCTTTTTATTAAGTCTGGTAATCTAAGAATTAGGGAACAGACACCCTAATTGACGTGAATCCTAAAGATAGATCTATTGGGCCTAACAAACCCCATCCAAAGTACCGGATGCTTTAGTACTTCGAAATTTATATCATATCCGAAGGGTGTCCCGGAATGATGGGGATATTCTTATATATGCATCTTGTTAATGTCGGTTACCAGGTGTTCACCATATGAATGATTTTTATCTCTATGTATGGGATGTGTATTGAAATATGAAATCTTGTGGTCTATTGTTACGATTTGATATATATAGGTTAAACCTATAACTCACCAACATTTTTGTTGACGTTTAAAGCATGTTTATTCTCAGGTGAATATTAAGAGCTTCCGCTGTTGCATACTAAAATAAGGACAAGATTTGGAGTCCATGTTTGTATGATATTGTGTAAAAACTGCATTCAAGAAACTGATTTCGATGTAACATATTTGTATTGTAAACCATTATGTAATGGTCGTGTGTAAACAGGATATTTTAGATTATCATTATTTGATAATCTACGTAAAGTTTTTTAAACCTTTATTTATGAAATAAAGGTTATGGTTTGTTTTAAAAATGAATGCAGTCTTTGAAAAACGTCTCATATAGAGGTCAAAACCTCGCAACGAAATCAATTAATATGGAACGTTTTTAATCAATAAGAACGGGACATTTCAAGTTAGACAAAAGTTAGTGGAGAATTGGTTTCCATAATATTCTATTAATCTATTTTCAAACGTACAAATACGTTTTCAGTTTAAAAAGAACTTTATTATTAAAACGTATATAACTTTTATAGATATCTAGAATCACTTTTGACAATTCATTACTTAACCAGTATAATAAATATAACGATATTTATATTTTATTTCATTAAATATATATAACGATTTAAATTAATATTATATATATTTATACGCGTATTATACATACATAGTTTTTTATACTTTTACTATACTTTAACTTTACCTTTACTTTACTTTTACTTTACTTTAATTTTAATAATTCATACTTTAATAATTCACTTTAATAATTCATACTTTAATAATTCACTTTAATAATTCATACTTTAATAATTCACTTTAATAATTCACTTTAATAATTTATACTTTAATAATTTATACTTTAATAATTCACTTTAATAATTCATACTTTAATAATTCACTTTTATAATTCAAAAATCTATTATAAATAGAATTCAATACTTTAATAATTAAATATATATCAATATATTTGCTCTGTATTATTTCAAGATATTATTAGTATACATAAAATATTACGACGGAGTGCTGTCCGAGTGATTTCAAAATAGTTTTTTTGAATGAGTCGAAGCTAAGGAAATTATGGGTTATAGCTATGGAGGTGATGGGTATGGTTCATGGGTATGCTCGTGAGGTAAATCTAGTGTTTATCATCTCCGTTGCGTCTACGTACTTTCCTGCAATATTGAATCTCAATATTGATACGTTCGTGAATCCGAGGCCAACCTTGCACTTATTAAATGACGTTATATGTATTTTTACTACGAAATACAGTATTGTGAGTTTCATTTGCTCCCTTTTATATATATTTTTGGGACTGAGAATACATGCGCTGTTTTTATAAATGTTTTACGAAATAGGCACAAGTACTAAAACTAATTCTACGTGGGTTTAAACCAGAAATATACCCTTAGCTTGGTAACATTAAACTACTTGTCTATGTACGGTAGGCGCGAATCCTAAAGATAGATCTATTGGGCCTGACAAACCCCATCCTGACTATGGGATGCTTTAGTACTTCGAGGTTATTTTAAACACACCTGATCTGGTGTACTTCAGAGGGTAAAACATGAACGTTAAGGCTTGTTACCGGGTGCCTACAACTTATAGAATACTTTTATACACTTGCGAGTGTACATATATTTATAAACGGAAATCTTGTGGTCTATTAATATATTGAAATGATTGTTATGATAAACCTGTGAACTCACCAACCTTTTGGTTGACACTTTAAAGCATGTTTATTCTCAGGTATTAAAGAAATCTTCCGCTGTGCATTAGCTCATTTTAAGGATATTACTTGGAGTCATTCATGACATATTTTGAAAGACGTTGCATTCGAGTCATTGAGTTCATCAAGATTATTATTAAGCCAATTATAGTTGGATGTATTATGAAATGGTGTGCATGCTGTCAACTTTCGTTATAAAGAAAGTTTGTCTTTTAAAAACGAATGCAATGTTTGTAAAATGTATCATATAGAGGTCAAATACCTCGCGATGTAATTAACTATTGTGAATCGTTTATAATGTATATGAACGGGTCCTTTCAGTTGGTATCAGAGCGGTGGTCTTAGCAAACCAGGTCTGCATTAGTGTGTCTAACTGATAGTCGTTAGGATGCATTAGTGAGTCTGGACGTCGACCGTGTCTGCATTTCAAAAGTTTTGCTCATCATTCTTGTCGGAAATTACCTGTTTATCATTCTTAGTCTAGACACATCTTATTGCATTGATTGCATGAATAGTGTATAGACAAAATTCATATCTTAGCGTATCTGCTAATTCATATCTTAGCGTATCTGTTACTGTAAACTTTGCCTGACATATTCCATAAATTCCTCCGTAATCTACGAAACCTTTTGCTCTATATAATTAGAATACCACCCGATAGCCGGAAAATCATTTCATATCGAAAAATTCTTTATTCAATCGTACGAAATGGAATTCGTCATTAGTTCAAGTCCCTCGGATTCCGAAATGGAATCCCACTCAAGTTCCGAAAGCAGTGTGACCGGAATGGATCAACCAATTAGTCATCATCTATTCTGGATGAATTGGGGATGGGTTCGTAGCCTCCTTAATCATTGGAGACAAGAAGAAGGTGATCCCTTCCATCCACCACATTGCCCTCTTGGCGAAGAACCTGAAGCACTTACCGGCAAACCTATCCGAAACACCATTTTCTCTCTTATTTCTAGAGTATCTCGTCACGATTACATACTACACTAAATTCTAGATTTTATTTATCCGCTCGTCCGAACCGACAATCACCCCGGTGTAATAGAAGAAGTCAACGAGCATCGCGCTCGGGTAGTGGCTTTGGAGAATATGGTGCAAAGGTTACAAACACCAGCAGCAGCACCAGCAGCATAAACAGTACCACCATCAGCAACACCAACAGTACCATCACCACCACCACCAACAACATCCACATCCCACACCGCAACATCACAATATGTATCTCAAACATCAACGTCATACGCCCTGTAAATATCCAGGAATATCAACAACAACAAACGATGAAGTATTAATTCATAAACTTCATTGAAGAGATATCTCTACGGCAGTTATTTAATTCTGACCGTAAATCGGATGAGTGAACGGAGATGGTAGAGTAGAAACTTTGATCAAAAATGGTGTACGATTTACAAGCTAGAATTGTTTTACCAACAGCATCAAGAGGACCGTAGCATCATCAACACAGTCAGTGCCGTCAGTATCGTCAGAATCAACAGCACCTGTAACATCACAAACTCTGCCAGTTCAAGAATCATTGTGGACATCATTACGAATCAACAACAAATATATTGTATCAACGAGTTATGAAGTATTAACTCATTTCCAATCGAAAGATTTATATGTATATTTTATATGTATAAATTTTTAAACCATAATAAATCTTCCCGTACTAAGCTATTATGTGTGAATCTTAACTACTCAGTTAATTCATATTACAAATATGCAATGATGTACGTCATTCGTCCGCAACTTAACCATCGTTAATTACAATCTCTGTCTCAATTCAATAAAAAATCCAATTTATAATAAATCAAGTGTATTATTCGAATATATGTTTGATTTTACGCTTTCATCATCGATGTACTCGAAACTTTTCAAATAACATCATTCGTACCTTGCGAAGTTCACAAGAATTTCACGAAAACCAACAAATAACAAAGTAATGATTCATAATTTCAATATTATTGAAGAAATACTTATGCAATTTATAAAGTTTTAGGGATTACTCAATTCTAGTTCCAACCATAAAACAAATGAGTTTAATTTAATATTAACTAATTAAATCTATATTACATCTAAAGAAAATATACACATATATTTTCATAAAGACTATAATAAACTTCTTTTTACAAAATATTAATTGTGAAATTTTTTTTAACGGGTAGGTAATACCCGAGAGATATATAAATTCACAATTAATATATTACATTTTTCGAAACTGATTCATCAATCATCAACTATACTCCCTACTTTCACAACAATATCCATTCTTTCATATAAATCAAAACAATCATACTCATTCAAATTCAATTACATATTCTGATTTTGAAATCGCATAATTCAATTCGAAATATAACCAGTATCATCACTCTTAGATTCCTATATCTTTCAAAGCTATACTTTGACTTCAAAACTGTGTTAGAACATCATATGTATTAACGATTACAATATGTGCTCAAACCCTTCGAAATTCCTGAAGACACTTCAACTAAGGAACAATCGAGATGATGATCCAACCACATGTTACCCACAGTTATACACCTGAAAAACTCTCAAAACCCAAGTCATAGTTCGACACGTATTCGTGTTAGACCCTTTGGCATTTACTAGCTAAAATAACTTTTCAATTCCGTTTCAAAATAGACAGTTTTGTCACAGCTCCAGCAAGTCATCTTCGACTTCTCAATCAAAACAGTCTTATTATAACCTCGATAGATACGTTGCCCTTTCGCCAACGTTACCGGAGAATCGTTTATATTCACCACATTAGCAATAAACTTACCAACAACTTCATTGATCTTTGACTTTCCAAAAAAAAAAATCATTATAATTATCGAAATCCTATCATATACTCATTCGTACCTTATAACAAGAATTGCCATACCAATTATTGAGAATCAGCAATCAGTATTTTGAAACCTCGCAGCATGTCTACATCAACAATTACATATACACACAACGTCTACCTCCAAGACTTACATTCTTTGAATGAGAAATTTCTGAAAAACACCCTAAACTGCGAACCAGTTCTCGAAATTTTGAAAAATGCTGATGAAGCAGCAAAAACTGTAAACGACCTTAACAGTAAAAAGTTGGATGATAAAGGATAGTATATTGGCAAAGCTCAGAAAAAGAGAAGCTTTAGAACTGGAAAACGGATTGAGTAAAGTATGAATGAGGCTGTGGACAAATCACAAAGGCTGAACCTGCCTTCAAAGAATCCAAATGATTCAGTACTTGCTGAAGTCATTAACGAATACCTTGCTCCTGACTCTAAACCCTTGCGGACAATATCCTTCATCATCCTCTGATATTAGACATTCTAAGATATCATCGTATCTTTCATTATAAATATCATCCATACTTCTGAAGATATTTTTATAATTATTCTTATCTGAAATCATTTTCCTCTTCGCGCTATCTGTATTATATCATAAAAGAAACTATTTTAGTTTCTAAATTTTGAAACATTCGAGTTTAAAATAGGAATATTCTTGAAGAAGTGTTGGGAGCTGAAGCATGAGTTAGTATAATATAATGACATTTGATCAACGTGATTATATTACAGTAATTCATGCTGAGTTTCTAAATGAAACATGATGATTCACAGATCATAACGTCATCATGTGCTATGTTACACGACTCTTGTATTCTCTTTGATCTCTAAATATCAAGAAAATATTTCTTGATGATTCGACCTTTTTCGAGGTATTCTGGTAATTTGACAAGTCAAGATCGTGTCATTACAATTTCCTTCCTAGAACATTAACAATGTTCATTCCGAAATTTATATCTGCGAATTCTGGACCATTACAAGCGGTGCTTAATCGCAAGAAGAAGAAACAGAAGGACAAAGCTCCGAACTAGAAATGGGAGTATAAATCATAGAAAATAGAAGAGAGCATTAACTGTGGATGACAATGATTATAGAAGAAGCAAGGACTTTGAAATATAAGGGAAGATATAAAACCCAACAACAACCCAGAAATCACAAACCGTATATATCAATGCATATAGCAATATAAAGACACGAGAGAACTAAAAACACTATAAAACCAAGAGTATAGTAGAAGTAAATAGATTCTTCCGGAGGCAGATGAAAAAGAAGAGCGACAGATATGAAAGTGAGGAATATATCAAGAATCAGCACTGGATGAAGCATATTGACAAATACTTTAAAATATGAGTTGAGAAGGTGTGAGTTGTAAGAAAACAAATGAGGTGGATTTATAGTGAAATATCCGACAGAGAAATCAAAATGGATTATCGCATTAATTCGAAGAGGATCATAATTTCCTTAATCGCCGAATAATCAAATCCAATATAGATTACAAAGATTTTCTTTTCGGAGATCAATCGTGATGACGTCAAAAGATACGACGAATCACTATTATCTTATTTCACTCATACGCTTCGAGTAATCGAATTATTTTATCCATTCTTCTTGAACATGATAAAACTCTATAATCGTTATAATAACATTCTCATTGTTAGTCATGACGACCTCTATCAAATTTCGGGGACGAAATTTCTTTAACGGGTAGGTACTGTGACGACCCGGAAATTTTCGACCAAATTTAAACTTTAATCTTTATATTATTCAGACACGATAAGCAAAGTTTGTTAAGTTAAATCTCAAGAATTTTAAACTGTGTTCATACATTCATTATAACCTCGACCAAATTCCGACGATTCACGAACCGTTATATATAAATAGATATGTATATGTATATATATATATATATATATATATTATAACTTGAGAATATTAATAAAGTATTAAATGTATAATACTTTACACGAACGTATTTGTTTCAATATGATTTTCGACGAAAAAAAATATATTAAATGATTGAATTATCAGAAACATTGAATTATGATTACAAGTCTCTGTTGAGAGGTCCACTATGATTTGAGAAAATCTATTCCTCTTAACGATATTCAGAATAATTTGTAAAGCTATTTATAAATAAAAACAAAAAGTGTCATTTACGAAAGTTAAACAAAAGTTAGTGGAGAATTGGTTTCCATAATATTCTATTAATCTATTTTGAAACGTACAAAGACGTTTTCAGTTTAAAAAGAACTTTAATATTAAAACGTATATAACTTTTATAAATATCTAGAATCACTTTTGACAACTCATTACTTAACCAGTATAATAAATATAACGATATTTATATTTTATTTCATTAAATATATATAACGATTTAAATTAATATTATATATATTTATACGCGTATTATACATACATAGTTTTTTATACTTTTACTATACTTTAACTTTACATTTACTTTACTTTTACTTTACTTTAACTTTAATAATTCATACTTTAATAATTCACTTTAATAATTCATACTTTAATAATTCACTTTAATAATTCACTTTAATAATTCATACTTTAATAATTCATACTTTAATAATTCACATTAATAATTCATACTTTAATAATTCACTTTTATAATTCAAAAATCTATTATAAATAGAATTCAATAGGTTTCATTATTTCATAGAAACTTGAAAATATATTTCTCTAAACTCTCTCAATTGATATATATATATATATATATATATATATATATATATATATATATATATATATATACATATATATATTTGCTCTGTATTATTTCAAGATATTATTAGTATACATAAAATATTACGACGGAGTGCTGTCCGAGTGATTTCAAAATAGTTTTTTTGAATGAGTCGAAGCTAAGGAAATTATGGGTTATAGCTATGGAGGTGATGGGTATGGTTCATGGGTATGCTCGTGAGGTAAATCTAGTGTTTATCATCTCCGTTGCGTCTACGTACTTTCCTGCAATATTGAATCTCAATATTGATACGTTCGTGAATCCGAGGCCAACCTTGCACTTATTAAATGACGTTATATGTATTTTTACTACGAAATACAGTATTGTGAGTTTCATTTGCTCCCTTTTATATATATTTTTGGGACTGAGAATACATGCGCTGTTTTTATAAATGTTTTACGAAATAGGCACAAGTACTAAAACTAATTCTACGTGGGTTTAAACCAGAAATATACCCTTAGTTTGGTAACATTAAACTACTTGTCTATGTACGGTAGGCGCGAATCCTAAAGATAGATCTATTGGGCCTGACAAACCCCATCCTGACTATGGGATGCTTTAGTACTTCGAGGTTATTTTAAACACACCTGATCTGGTGTACTTCAGAGGGTAAAACATGAACGTTAAGGCTTGTTACCGGGTGCCTACAACTTATAGAATACTTTTATACACTTGCGAGTGTACATATATTTATAAACGGAAATCTTTTGGTCTATTAATATATTGAAATGATTGTTATGATAAACCTGTGAACTCACCAACCTTTTGGTTGACACTTTAAAGCATGTTTATTCTCAGGTATTAAAGAAATCTTCCGCTGTGCATTCACTCATTTTAAGGATATTACTTGGAGTCATTCATGACATATTTTGAAAGACGTTGCATTCGAGTCATTGAGTTCATCAAGATTATTATTAAGCCAATTATAGTTGGATGTATTATGAAATGGTGTGCATGCCGTCAACTTTCGTTATAAAGAAAGTTTGTCTTTTAAAAACGAATGCAATGTTTGTAAAATGTATCATATAGAGGTCAAATACCTCGCGATGTAATTAACTATTGTGAATCGTTTATAATGTATATGAACGGGTCCTTTCACAAACCGTGCATATCAATACGTATTGCCACGTAAAGGCACGGGAAAATTAATAATACTATAATCCCAAGATAATAGTAGAAGTAAATAAATCCTCCGGTGGTAGATGAATGAGAAGAATGACAGATATGGAAGTTAGTAGTATATCAAGAATCAAAACTGGATGAAGCATATTGACGAATGTTTTAAAGTATGAATTAAGGAGAAAGGATAGAAGGTGTGAGTTGTAAGGAAACGAAGAAGGTGGATTTATAGAGAAACATCCGACTAAGAAATCAAGATGGAATACCGCATTAAATCAAAGAGATCCTGATTTCCTTAATCGCCGAAGAACCAAATCTTATTATGTAGATTTTCTTTAAATCTCATGAATTCCGGAAATCAATCATAACTACGTCATCGGTTAAAACGAATCTAACTTTACTCATTTCACTCTTCTACGATAGCTTCACTCGTACTCTTCACAAAATCAAATGGTTATATCCATATTAATCAATGATGATAAAACTATATTTATCAACTCATATTTGTCATAAAAACATTCTTATTATTGTTCATGATGACCTCTATCAAATTTCGGGGACGAAATTTCTTTAACGGGTAGGTACTGTGATGACCCAGAAATTTCCGATCAAATTTAAACTTTAATCTTTATATGTTTCTGACATGATAAGCAACATCTGTAATGTTGAGTGTCGAAAGTTTTGAAATATATATTCATGTAATCAATTACCCTTTGACTGTGCCCGACGATTCACGAACATTTATGTGTATATAGATATGTATATACTATATATAGTTATACTAATTGAAAATGTTAACAAAGTATTAAATGTATGATACTTTACATGAACATATTTGTTTATTATAGATATCAACGAGATTAAAAGATAATATCAAATAATTAATTTATCAGAAACATGATATTGTTACGGATCTCTGTTACGAGGCCCACTTTGATTTGAGACATCTGTTGTTTTTTTTTTGTTTTTTTTTTTACAATATTCGAAATATATGGTAATGTGATCTGCAAGTAAGAACAAAAGCATATCATAGCTCAGTCGGTAGAAACAATCCAAAACTTACACTGTTGTAATGTGATTAATTGATCTTTCTCCACTAGCATGATAATTTGATTAAGATTATTATTTAATATTATAATTATATTATTAATATTATTACAACATGTTGATGAAATGATACAAGATTGAGACTGCTAAGAATTTAAAACGTTAATTACTATAATATAAAAATTAATATTATTATATATATATATATATTTTTGTCAATTGAATAAACCTTTACCCGTGATTGAATTAAGGCGTGTTATTGTGTTTATTTGTTGAAGTTTGTTACGCATCTTCATCAACTTTTAAGTTTTCTGTTCACTTTATGAATTATATTCTCAACGAATCTTAATCTAACCACTTCTTCTTTATCTAATATATATATACTACTGCATACATAAATAGAGAGGCGGCTAAAATCTTAAACATGTTTTCATTAGTGAATTATTTATCATTTCATTGAAAACCAACTTGCACATATGGTGTGCTGTATGTTTCCACTACCAATCAACTACTTCTTTCTTTATGTATATATAATATATGGATATATTTGGATGACCCACCAAATCAAAGAATATATCATCTATCTATTATTCTTTTGTATTCTTTGGAGAAATATCACACAACATCATCTTTGTTGATCACCAAACCAAACCATAACCTTGTTTGCTTTCGTTTCTTTAACTCGATTAAACCATCAAAATACAACAACCCTCATCATCCTCACCACCTTGGAACCACCATTGGTCACCATCGATTGTCTTCCATCTCTTTCCTCCCTCTATCTTTCTCTAAATTATATATATACATAGATATACACCGAGTGTAACCAAGTCACCACCACTACAACGTTTCCTGTTTCAGCCCGTTTACAAATCAAAACCCATTTAACCATCAATAACTACTGCTATTTGTTTGCTTTAAACGAAACCCCATAACCACAAACCACCATAGACCATCGTAAACTGCTGCTAACTATTTTAAATTCCTGTTTTTGGATCAGTCTAACCTACATCACTACGCGCCTGCTATTTGAATTCTTTATAACCCTAAAACCCCACCGTGATACACTACAGCTACAACAGAGATAGTTTTCTATTTCTAATAATAACTAAAACGAATACCTTTTGCCACTGATCGATGATGCTGCTCTTTAGATCGTTTCTGATAAGAGATAACAATGATGATTCATAATACTGAGATGATGATGATGAACCGGTTACTACTACTTCTAATTTATGTTGGGTATTGTCATGAACCTGTTACCTGACATGAAATCGTGACTGCTACTGTTACCACTCCAAACCGCCACACATCAAAACCCAACAAAAACAACAACCTATTCATTTTTCTGTTATTAGATGAACGATAATGATATGATTTGATAATAATAATAACGATTAACGATGGTGAAAATGGATGATGATTAACGTTTGATGATGATTGATGATGAAACGGCTAAACTAATTGTTGTAATTTGATTGCTACTCCTACTGCGTTATTTTTCTCTGTCGACTTCTATTACTATTCGTGGTTATTTATTGATTACCAATTTGGCCGTTTTAGGTTAGAAGAAGGAGATGAAGAGTAATCAGAAACATAGTAGGTATAAATAAATCTGGGTTGCAAATATATTCAGAAAATGGGCAGCAGCCCAACGGTCTTGAGTGTTAGTGGGTATTCGGGAGGTCGCGGGTTCGAGCTTTGTCGTGGGCAATTCTTTTTACTCAAAGATTTAAAAGGGTATACATTGATATTTTGATTCTATTATTATTATTATTATTATTATTATTATTATTATTATTATTATTATTATTATTATTATTATTATTATTATTATTATTATTATTATTGTTAATAATTAATGTCATTATTATATGTATTATAATTATAATTGTTAAGTATTATAAATATCATTATTATTATTATTGTTGTTATTATAATTAATATTATAATTATTAAGTGTATTATTATTATATTTAATATAAATATTATGATAGAAAACTTCATTATAACTATAATTACAAATATGATTTTTATCATTATTAATGTTGCTACTAATATTATTATCATCATTTAAAATATAATTTTATCATTTTACCACTAGTATAGGTGTTATTAATTTCATTATGATTACAAATACAAGTATGTATATTATTATTATTATCACTAATAGTGCGTTATTATCATTATTATGTTTAGAGTTATTATTGTTGTTATTAGTAAATCATTAGTATCATAACTATCTTAAACAGTAAAATTAATATTCTTACAAGTACTATTATTAATATCATTGTTACTATCACTAATAGGGTGATTATTAACATATGTATAATATTAATGTTAGTATCATTATTTTATTTTATTTTTACTAATATTAACTTAGTATAATAAGACTACTGTTTTGATAAACAAACTAATTACATACATAAATATATATATTTAACACATATAACATAACAAAATATTTTTATTATATAAAAGGAATATATGAAATATAAATATATTATCAATATGAAAATAACATCATTAATAAATTATATATATAAACTTATTCGATTACAATTATGTGTTTTAATATATATATAATAATATAGGTTCGTGAATCCGAGGCCAACCCTGCATTGTTCAGTTATTCAGTGTCGTCATATGTATTTTTACTACAAAATACATTAGGTGAGTTTCATTAATCCCTTTTTAAATGCTTTCGCAATATATATTTTTGGGACTGAGAATGCATGCGCTGCTTTTATAAATGTTTTACGAAATAGACACAAGTATGTGAAACTACCTTCTATGGTTGAATTATCGAAATCGAATATGCCCCTTTTTATTAAGTCTGGTAATCTAAGAATTAGGGAACAGACACCCTAATTGACGCGAACTCTAAAGATAGATCTATCGGGCCCAACAAGCCCCATCCAAAGTACCGGATGCTTTAGTACTTCGAAATTTATATCATGTCCGAAGGAGGATTCCAGAATGATGGGGATATTCTTATATGCTTATTGTGAATGTCGGTTACCAGGTGTTCAATCCATATGAATGATATTTTTGTCTCTATGCATGGAACGTTTATTTATGAGAACTGAATATGGAAATCTTGTGGTCTATTAAAATGATGATAATGGTTATTTATGTTAAACTAATGAACTCACCAACCTTTTGGTTGACACTTTAAAGCATGTTTATTCTCAGGTACGAAAGAAATCTTTCGCTGTGCATTTGCTCATCTTAGAGATATTACTTGGAGTCATTCATGACATATTTCAAAAACGTTGCATTCGAATTGTTGAGTTCATCAAGATTATTATTTTGTCAGTTATAGTTAGATATATTATGAAATGGTATGCATGTCGTCAACTTTAGATGTAATGAAAGATTTTCTTTTCAAAAACGAATGCAATGTTTGTAAAATGTATCATATAGAGGTCAAGTATCTCGCGATGTAATCAACTGTTGTGAATCGTTTATAATCGATATGGACTTCGTCCGGATGGATTAGGACGGGTCTTCACAGTCGTCTCCAGACATGGAATACCAATCTCTATTATCTCTGATAGGGATGGAAGATTTATTTCAAGATTCTGGCAGACATTACAGCAAGCATTAGGAACTCGTCTAGACATGAGTATTGCCTATCATCCACAAACTGATGGGCAAAGTGAAAGGACGATACAAACACTTGAAGACATGCTACGAGCATGTATTATCGATTTCGGAAACAGTTGGGATCGACACCTACCGTTAGCAGAATTTTCCTACAACAACAATTACCATTCGAGTATTGAGATGGCGCCGTTTGAAGCACTTTATTGTAGAAAGTGCAGGTCTCCGATTTGTTGGAGTGAAGTGGGGGATAGACAGATTATAGGTCAGGAGATAATTCAAGAAACTACCGAGAAGATCATCCAAATTCAACAACGATTGAAAACTGCCCAAAGTCGACAAAAGAGCTACGCTGACATTAAAAGAAAAGATATAGAATTTGAAATTAGAGAGATGGTCATGCTTAAATTTGAACCTTGGAAAGGCGTTGTTCGATTTGATAAACGAGGGAAATTAAACCCAAGGTATATTAGACCATTCAAGGTTATTGATCGCGTCAGACCAGTAGCTTACCGACTTGAGTTACCTCAACAACTCGCTGCTGTACATAACACTTTCCACGTCTTGAATTTGAAAAAATGTTTTGCTAAAGATGATCTCACTATTCCGTTAGACGAAATCCAAATCAACGAAAAACTTCAATTTATCGAAGAACCCGTCGAAATATTGGATCGTGAGGTTAAAAGACTTAAGCAAAACAAGATACCAATTGTTAAGGTTCGATGGAATGCTCATAGAGGACCCGAGTTCACCTGGGAATGAGAAGATTAGATGAAGAAGAAATACCCGCACTTATTTTCAGAAGATACGACAACACCTCCAACTGCTTAAAATTTCGGGACGAAATTTATTTAACGGGTAGGTACGGTAGTGACTCGAACTTTTCCATGTTTATATATGTAACAACCCGTCCTTATCAACTGGACGAAGTCATCAACATCTGGTCCCATTGCGATGATCGACTCCAAGTAATGTCCTTAGAATGAGCTAATGCACAGCGGAAGACTTAATTCGTACCTGAGAATAAACATGCTTAAAAGTGTCAACCAAAAGGTTAGTGAGTTCATAGGTTTATCATAACAATCATTTCAATATATTAATAGACCACAAGATTTCATAATCATAAACATAATACACTCGCAAGTGTATGTAAAGCATTCTAAGTGGTTGAGCACTTGGTAACCATACTTAACATTTAATCAACGTCGCATATTCCCTTTATTATGAAATCTCACTACACCGTACCAAGTGTAGTCACCAAAATGAAGTACTGTGCAACCGTTGAATACTGGTCGTCTAGTCCAGTTGGGGTTGTCAGGCCCGATAGATCTATCAACAGGATTCGCGTTTACAATACCCATGTAAATAGTAGTTACCAAGCTACAGGGAAGTATGCCAGTGGTACAACTTAACGTAGAATGTATTTTAAGTACTTGTGTCTATTTCGTAAATATTTATAAAAGTAGCGCATGTATTCTCAGCCCAAAAATATATATAAAAAGGGAGTAATGAAACTCACGCATATAAATATTGTAAAACAGTGAATAAAGCATTTGCATGTATTCTCAGCCCAAAAACGTAAAGAGTAAAAAGGACAAATGAAACTCACCATACTATATTTTGTAGTAAAAATACATAGAATGACATTTAACAAGTATAGGGTTGGCCTCGGATTTATGAACCTATATCATTTATATACATATTAACACGTAAAATGGTAATCGAACGAATTTATATATTATTAGAGATTTAATTGTTATTTTAATTAGGTTTTTCATTAATAACCTTATTAATTATACTTATTAATATTTATTATTAATATAGTTATGTTATATATAGTAAATATAGTTTTATATAACTGATAGTTATTGGATAAAATAATTTTGATAATAATAATAAAAAAAAGTTATCTTATTTTACAATAATAATAATAGTTATTATGATAATAATATTGATAATAAAATAATATTAATGTCAAAATAATAATAATGATAGTAATAATAATAATTTTGATAAAGATGATAATTTCTCTAATAATGATAATAATAATAATAATAATAGTAAAAATGATACTTTTAATATAAATAATAGTTTTTAATAAAAATGATACTAATAATAATATTAATGGTATTATTAATATTAATTTTAATAATAATAGTAATAACAATAATAGTAATGATAATAATAATAATAATAATAATAATAATAATAATAATAATAATAATAATAATAATAATAATAATAATAATAATAATAATAATAATAATAATAATAATAATAATAAACATATAAATAATACCTTAAGGAAGCAGCCCTAAATATAATGCCCAAGTCCGGGTTTCAACCCGCGACGTCCCACTAACCCGAAAAAATCCTTAACCAACAATCCGTCTGTTACATTTCTGATTTAATTCGTACATAACATTTATCTAACCCATATGTTATCATTTTCATCTTTCCCGTTAATCACCTCATCATCATCTAACTTCACTTATAACATTGTTATCAATATTTTTGTCATACTCTAACTCTAACCTAATCATAGACATAACTATAATAATCATAAACATCTCCATCATCGTTTATCACCTATCATGATCATGTATTTAAACATCATTATTTTATCTATTATTATCATAATCTTAACCATGTCATAATCTAAATCATCATAATGATCATGTTCGTTATTCATCATCGTCTTCTTTGTTAACTAACATCGTCACCTTTATTCATTATCATTCATTATCGTCTACCTTCATCATCATATACTCGTCCCCTTTATAACTCGATCATCATCAATTGTCATCATCATCATCATCCTTATCCCGTATCATCATCATGCGTTACCATGCATCATCAATATGTAATCATTATCGTCATCACGTTTTTAATCTTAACAAAACATAAGTAGCAATTTTCCTATGATAGTTGCTATAGACTTGGCCCAACAAACACATTCATGGCAGCCCACTAGTGCAAAAGAATTCTGGCCCATCAATTTAAATACATAAGCCCGTGATCGGATCTAATAAACTCGATTTGATTATCATGTATGCGGTTGATTAAAAAATATATATATATATATACAACCATCAAACATGCTGTAACCAAATTCGTCCCCTCATTCTTTAAATATACAAGTGGGTCGTGATCCCATTTAAACTATCCCTTGAATCATCAAGTGGTAAATTGTGTCAATTTCTTTTAATGATAAGTGGGGTTGCATGCTTAATATTTGTCTGCCACAAGGAAAACAAAGGGATAAAAATATCACGTATCATTTGATTTAAAGGATAACAAGAATTTGTAGTTTTGCATCATTCGAATTTTTTTATCATGGATGTTTTGGTTTTTGGGTTTCTAACATCAGTAGATTGGCAGACGACGGTGGTGAGATGGGTGTGGTGTCGGGTGGCAATTAATGGTTGAGGGTGTCCTTGGGTGTTTGATGGAAACAGAAAATAGATAGATAAATGGTTGGTGTTTACTGTGGTTCGAATGAAACAAGAAACATAGTAACGTGTTGGTGGTTCGATGGCTATGGGTGTGATCAGAGATGTCAGGGTTGATCAAGGTTGTGGTTCGTGATCAACTAAAGGTGGTGGGGTTTTGAAGTGGGTGTCGCGATTTAATGGGTGGTTCACAAGAAGATAATAGAAAGAGATGATGAGAGAGAGTTGTGAAGGTGGTATCTGGGATTCAAGTGGTGGTGACGGTTGTGTATCATGGTGGTGTAGGTGGTGGTAGTGATGGACGGAGGAATTGATGATGGAGAGTTGTCAAAGAAGAGATGAAGAGTTTATGGTATACATACATCTATCTAATATCTCATATGTATATAAAGAGGATAGAAGATGATTTGGGTTCGGTTTAAATAGAAAAATAGTCGAGCAGTAGTAAAAATACATGAGAGAGATGATGGTTTAAATAGAGAGAGAGATATAGAGAAATAGATTGATGGTTTAAGGTGGCGAGGTGGGTGTTTGTTCGTGTGAGGTTATTGGCCAAAACAGCAAGGAACACAACAACAAAAGTGGGTTTGAGTTTAGTGATGGTGGTTAACCGATTAAGAACACTTGTAGTATTAAATGGATGATGGTTCTGGGTTAAGAAAGAAGAGAAATAGAAAGGAGATTGTCCTTAGAGAAGAAAAGAGAAGAAATGAGATTGATATAGATAGTACACATCTATGTACATATGTATACATAAAAGATATGTTGTTGATTGCAAATCAAGAACAGTGATCACAATTAATCATATGTGCAATAATTTCAAGGATCAATCAATAAGATACTGTATTTTAAATAGTAATTATATTATAATATAAAAATATAAATATAATTCATATGTGAATGTTAATCAGAGAAAAACGAAATATGTGAAACAAACAGTTAGCCGCCTCTCTTCCAACAGTTCTAATTATAGATGCTATATCGATTCCAATGTTAATCAGTGGCGGATAAAAGTTCTTCGAAAAATTCTCAAAATTTTACATTAATTATATTTATTTATTCTAATTATTATGGTATAAAATTGATTATTTATAATTAAATTATTTTCTAGTTCTCAACCCCAAGTAAAGTATACAAAGTGTAAAAATTTAATTAATAACTCCTAAATATACTTTATTTATATAATAAGATATGTTTTAAATAATAATCATAATATCATATTTCATAACAACAACATTTAATGTTTCAAATTATACTTCCAATTTTTATTTATATATATACACACATATCTATTTATAAATAGTTATTCGTGAATCGTCGGAAATGATCGAAAGTGAAATGAATATATGAAACAGTTCAAAATTTTTGAGACTCAACCTAACAGACTTTTCTTATCGTGTCAAAAATATTAAATCGTATCAAAAGTTTGATCAAAAATTAGTCGAAATTTTCTGGGTCGTGACAGTACCTACCCGTTAAAGAAATTTCGTCCCGAAATTTGATCGAGGTCGTCATGGCTAACACTAAAATTGTTTTTCATGACAAATATGAGTTGATAAATAGAGTTTTATCACTGTTGAGTAATATGGATAAGATAATTCGATTACTCGAAGAGTACAAATGAAGCTATCACAAAAGAGTGAAATTAGGAATCAAAGATTCGTCTTAACTTTTGACGTAGTCACGGTTGATTTCAAGGATTTTAAGGAAATCTTCTATTCAGAAAGAAAATGAAATAGCACAATTTATTAGCAAACTGTTGGAATTACGGAAGAACAGAAATATCAAGGAAATATTTCCGTGATATGCTTAGAAATTAAGTAGAATGAAAAAGTCGTGTAACATGGCACATGATGAGGGTAAGATCTGTGAATCATCATCACGTTACATTAGAAATTTAGCATGACTTACTGTAATATAATTACGTTGGCCAAGCGCCATTATATTATACTAATTCATGCTTCAATTCCCAACACTTCTCTAGGAAATCATTCATAATTTAACTTGAATTTTAAAGAATATAGAAACTAAAACAGTTTCTTTTAAGATGTAACACAGATAGCACGAAGAGATAGATAATCTCGGACAAGAATATTTATGAATATATCTTCAGAAATATCGAAGATATTTATGACGATATTTTAGAATTTCTAAGATCGAAGGTTGATGAAGAAAATCCTTCCGCAAGGATTTAGAATAAGTAGGAGCAAGATATTCGTTTAAAGGTTTCAGCAGATACTGAATCATCTGGATTCGTTAAGTACAGGCTTAGTCTTTGTGATTTGTTCACAATTTCCTTCATGGTTTGGTTAATCTTTTTTTTTCAATACCAAATTTTCTAGCGAGCGTTCCCAACACTCCATTCTTTTATCATCACTTTTGGCCATTAAGACCATTTACTACATGCTGCTTCGTCATCATTTTTCAAGTTAACGGATCTGGATCATTGGTTATCAAATCGAGGTGTTTTCAGGAGAATTGCGTTTTTAGATGATTAAACGCTGATGGTAGTATGGTGGAATATAAAAGGTTCTCTGGTAATGATGATGAAGGGCAACTTATATATCAAAGTTATAATATGATTTGTTCGAATGAAAAGTCGAAGTTGATTTGCTGAAGCTGTGACAAAATTTGGCTACTTTGGAAAAGAGATTGTAAAGTGATTTTCGGTAGTAACATCGCCAAGGAGCTATTGCAGATACGTGTTAAACCTTTACTCAGGTTCCAAGAGTTTTTCAGGTGCATAACTATATGCATCAATCTTTTCTTCCGTAGATGAAGTGCGGCTGGTTCATTCTCTCGATTGAGGTGTTTTTAAGAATTATGAAAGATTTGAACGCAGATTGGAATCGTCAAGATACAAATGAGGTTTAAGATGAAATCAAGTGGCAAACTTGAAGAATTGTTTCGTTTCATATGTTATAATCAATATTTTAATTCATTTTAATTGTCCAATGTCATTAGTCCACAGTCGATAGTCCACAGTTTAATAGTCCATTAATTCATATATAATTTAATATATAATATTCGAATTAATTAATACGTATCGTGACCCATATACGTCTCAGACTCGATCACAACTCAAACTATATATATTATTGTAGAATCAACCTCAACCCTGTATAGCTAACTCCCACATTACTGCATATAGAGTGTCTATGGTTATTCCAAATAATATATATAGATGCGTCGATATGATATGTCAAAACCTTGTATACGTGACCCGTTATTTAAAGTGCGAAAAATAAATACAGAAATTAAATGACGATAAATAAAATTACGAGAATGTAAATTGCAAGAATGTAAATTGCGATAATTAAATTGCGGTAAATAAAATGTAAACAGTTAGCTAGGAACAGTTAGCGTGGATTCTTAACAATATTTCAATTAGTTAATCCGTTTGTTTCTAACAAATTTTATTTTTGTCCAATGTTTTCTTCATTATGCCACTTGTTGAATTATGATAGGTCAAAATCCGAATATGAAATTGAATGAAAATGGTTATTCTGTGGTGAACGGATCTGTATATCGATGAATGTAATTAGGATAGTAAATAATTGTTGAATCATATTCGAAGAATGTACAGTGTAACTTATTAATGTGAAATCTTAAATATTCATCGAGTATTACCTACCCGTTAAAATATTTTCATCATTAACAGTTAGTACAAAAGAATTTTAATTACAATCTTTATGAAAATATACTTGCATATATATTTTATTCAGGTGTAATCATGGATTTAATGAGTCAATAAGATATTAAACTCATTTGATTTATAGTTAATACTAGATTACATAATCTCAAAAACTTTAGAAATTCCATAATCGCCATGTCGAGCGAAGATAATCGATGTAGAATGATATGTAGAATGAAGATAAAGTAGATAGAACGATACGTAGAACGATGATTAGGCTTGAGGTACAGAATGAGATGTTGAGGCATGTGATGTTGAAACTTGGGTTGTTGGTGGTACTGTTGGTGCTGGTGATGTTGCTGAAGCTGGTAAGTTTTGCACCATATTCTCCAAATTGATTACTCGAGTGCGAAGTTCGTTGACTTCCCCTATTTGAAATGTCCCGTTCTTATTGATTAAAAACGTTCCATATTAATTGATTTCGTTGCGAGGTTTTGACCTCTATATGAGACGTTTTTCAAAGACTGCATTCATTTTTAAAACAAACCATAACCTTTATTTCATAAATAAAGGTTTAAAAAGCTTTACGTAGATTATCAAATAATGATAATCTAAAATATCCTGTTTACACACGACCATTACATAATGGTTTACAATACAAATATGTTACATCGAAATCAGTTTCTTGAATGCAGTTTTTACACAATATCATACAAACATGGACTCCAAATCTTGTCCTTATTTTAGTATGCAACAGCGGAAGCTCTTAGTATTCACCTAAGAATAAACATGCTTTAAACGTCAACAAAAATGTTGGTGAGTTATAGGTTTAACCTATATATATCAAATCGTAACAATAGACCACAAGATTTCATATTTCAATACACATCCCATACATAGAGATAAAAATCATTCATATGGTGAACACCTGGTAACCGACATTAACAAGATGCATATATAAGAATATCCCCATCATTCCGGGACACCCTTCGGATATGATATAAATTTCGAAGTACTAAAGCATCCGGTACTCTGGATGGGGTTTGTTAGGCCCAATAGATCTATCTTTAGGATTCGAGTCAATTAGGGTGTCTGTTCCCTAATTCTTAGATTACCAGACTTAATAAAAAGGGGCATATTCGATTTTGATAATTCAACCATAGAATGTAGTTTCACGTACTTGTGTCTATTTTGTAAATCATTTATAAAACCTGCATGTATTCTCATCCCAAAAATATTAGATTTTAAAAGTGGGACTATAACTCACTTTCACAGATTTTTTACTTCGTCGGGAAGTAAGACTTGGCCACTGGTTGATTCACGAACCTATAACAATATATACATATATATCAAAGTATGTTCAAAATATATTTACAACACTTTTAATATATTTTGATGTTTTAAATTTATTAAGTCAGCTGTCCTTGTTAGTAACCTACAACTAGTTGTCCACAGTTAGATGTACAGAAATAAATCGATAAATATTATCTTGAATCAATCCACGACCCAGTGTATACGTATCTCAGTATTGATCACAACTTAAACTATATATATTTTGGAATCAACCTCAACCCTGTATAGCTAACTCCAACATTCACATATAGAGTGTCTATGGTTGTTCCGAAATATATATAGATGTGTCGACATGATAGGTCGAAACATTGTATACGTGTCTATGGTATCTCAAGATTACATAATATACAATACAAGTTGATTAAGTTATGGTTGGAATAGATTTGTTACCAATTTTCACGTAGCTAAAATGAGAAAAATTATCCAATCTTGTTTTACCCATAACTTCTTCATTTTAAATCCGTTTTGAGTGAATCAAATTGCTATGGTTTCATATTGAACTTTATTTTATGAATCTAAACATAAAAAGTATAGGTTTATAGTCAGAAAAATAAGTTACAAGTCATTTTTGTAAAGGTAGTCATTTCAGTCGAAAGAACGACGTCTAGATGACCATTTTAGAAAACATACTTCCACTTTGAGTTTAATCATAATTTTTGGATATAGTTTCATGTTCATAATAAAAATCATTTTCTCAGAATAACAACTTTTAAATCAAAGTTTATCATAGTTTTTAATTAACTAACCCAAAACAGCCCGCAGTGTTACTACGACGGCGTAAATCCGGTTTTACGGTGTTTTTCGTGTTTCCAGGTTTTAAATCATTAAGTTAGCATATCATATAGATATAGAACATGTGTGTAGTTAATTTTAAAAGTCAAGTTAGAAGGATTAGCTTTTGTTTGCGAACAAGTTTAGAATTAAGTAAACTATGTTCTAGTGATTACGAGTTTAAACCTTCGAATAAGATAGTTTTATATATATGAATCGAATGATGTTATGAACATCATTACTACCTCAAGTTTAGTAGGTAAACCTACTGGAAGTGACAAGAAATGATATAGCTTTAAAGGATCTTGGATGGCTTGAAAGTTCTTGAAGTAGGATCATGACACAAAAACAAGTTCAAGTAAGATTTTTACTCGAATTAAGATAGTTTATAGTTATAGAAATTGAATTAAAGTTTGAATATGAATATTACCTTGAATAAGAAAGATAACCTACTGTATATAACAAAGGTTTCTTGATCTTAGATGATTACTTGGAATGGATTAGAAAGCTTGGAAGTAAATTAGTAAACTTGAAGGGATTTTTGAAGTGTTCTTGAAGTGTTCTTCCTATGATGATTATAGCTTGATTCTTGAAGTGATTTTTTATGAAGAAGATGATTAACTACTGGAAAAATACGTTCATAATAGTGTGTGTGTGTTGAGAGAGAATTAGAAAGAGAATTGGAAGTGAAATGGAGTGAATGATGAGTGGTAATTGGTGAGTGGTGAGTGGGGTTAAAAGGAGTTCTAGTTAGTTGACTAGCTCATGGTAGAAGTTAAAATTGATTAGTCATACATGACATAATCAAGAGTGGAATCCCATGCAAGTTCCTATTGGTATATACTCATAGTAAGTACGTTTTGAAGCTGTGTATAATACGGGTAAGAATACGACTAGAATTCTTGATGAAAGAAAAGAATGGGAAAGTAACTGTAACCATTTTCGTTAAGTATGAGTATTTTGATATATGTCTTGAAGTCTTCCAAAAGTATTTTAATACATCTAAATACACTACATGTATATACATTTTAACTGAGTCGTTAAGTCATCGTTAGTCGTTACATGTAAGTGTTGTTTTGAAACCTTTAGGTTAACGATCTTGTTAAATGTTGTTAACCCAATGTTTATAATATCAAATGAGATTTTAAATTATTATATTATCATGATATTATCATGTATGAATATCTCTTAATATGATATATATACATTAAATGTCTTTACAACGATAATCGTTACATATATGTCTCGTTTAAAAATCATTAAGTTAGTAGTCTTGTTTTTACATATGTAGTTCATTGTTAATATACTTAATGATATGTTTACTTATCATAGTATCATGTTAACTATATATATATATCTATATATATGTCATCATATAGTTTTTACAAGTTTTAACGTTCGTGAATCACCGGTTAACTTGGGTGGTCAATTGTCTATATGAAACATATTTCAATTAATCAAGTCTTAACAAGTTTGATTGCTTAACATGTTGGAAACATTTAATCATGTAAATATCAATCTCAATTAATATATATAAACATGGAAAAGTTCGGGTCACTACAGTACCTACCCGTTAAATAAATTTCGTCCCGAAATTTTAAGCTGTTGAAGGTGTTGACGAATCTTCTGGAAATAGATGCGGGTATTTCTTCTTCATCTGATCTTCACGCTCCCAGGTGAACTCGGGTCCTCTACGAGCATTCCATCGAACCTTAACAATTGGTATCTTGTTTTGCTTAAGTCTTTTAACCTCACGATCCATTATTTCGACGGGTTCTTCGATGAATTGGAGTTTTTCGTTGATTTGGATTTCATCTAACGGAATAGTGAGATCTTCTTTAGCAAAACATTTCTTCAAATTCGAGACGTGGAAAGTGTTATGTACAGCCGCGAGTTGTTGAGGTAACTCAAGTCGGTAAGCTACTGGTCCGACACGATCAATAATCTTGAATGGTCCAATATACCTTGGATTTAATTTTCCTCGTTTACCAAATCGAACAACGCCTTTCCAAGGTGCAACTTTAAGCATGACCATCTCTCCAATTTCAAATTCTATATCTTTTCTTTTAATGTCAGCGTAGCTCTTTTGTCGACTTTGGGCGGTTTTCAACCGTTGTTGAATTTGGATGATCTTCTCGGTAGTTTCTTGTATAATCTCCGGATCCGTAATCTGTCTATCCCCCACTTCACTCCAACAAATCGGAGACCTGCACTTTCTACCATAAAGTGCTTCAAACGGCGCCATCTCAATACTTGAATGGTAGCTGTTGTTGTAGGAAAATTCTGCTAACGGTAGATGTCGATCCCAACTGTTTCCGAAATCAATAACACATGCTCATAGCATGTCTTCAAGCGTTTGTATCATCCTTTCGCTCTGCCCATCAGTTTGTGGATGATAGGCAGTACTCATGTTTAGACGAGTTCCTAATGCTTGCTGTAATGTCTGCCAGAATCTTGAAATAAATCTGCCATCCCTATCAGAGATAATAGAGATTGGTATTCCATGTCTGAAGACGACTTCCTTCAAATACAGTCGTGCTAACTTCTCCATCTTGTCATCTTCTCTTATTGGTAAGAAGTGTGCTGATTTGGTGAGACGATCAACTATTACCCAAATAGTATCAAAACCACTTGCAGTCCTTGGCAATTTAGTGATGAAATCCATGGTAATGTTTTCCCATTTCCATTCTGTGATTTCGGGTTGTTGAAGTAGACCTGATGGTTTCTGATGCTCAGCTTTGACCTTAAAACACGTCAAACATTCTCCTACATATTTAGCAACATCGGCTTTCATACCCGGCCACCAAAAATGTTTCTTGAGATCCTTGTACATCTTCCCCGTTCCAGGATGTATTGAGTATCTGGTTTTATGAGCTTCTCTAAGTACCATTTCTCTCATATCTCCAAATTTTGGCACCCAAATCCTTTCAGCCCTATACCGGGTTCCGTCTTCCCGAATATTAAGATGCTTCTCCGATCCTTTGGGTATTTCATCCTTTAAATTTCCCTCTTTTAAAACTCCTCGTTGCGCCTCCTTTATTTGAGTAGTAAGGTTATTATGAATCATTATATTCATAGATTTTACTCGAATGGGTTCTCTGTCCTTCCTGCTCAAGGCATCGGCTACCACATTTGCCTTCCCCGGGTGGTAACGAATCTCAAAGTCGTAATCATTCAACAATTCAATCCACCTACGCTGCCTCATATTCAGTTGTTTCTGATTAAATATGTGTTGAAGACTTTTATGGTCAGTATATATAATACTTTTAACCCCATATAAGTAGTGCCTCCAAGTCTTTAATGCAAAAACAACCGCGCCTAATTCCAAATCATGCGTCGTATAATTTTGCTCGTGAATCTTCAATTGTCTAGAAGCATAAGCAATCACCTTCGTTCGTTGCATTAATACACAACCGAGACCTTGCTTTGATGCGTCACAATAAATCACAAAATCATCATTCCCTTCAGGCAATGACAATATAGGTGCCGTAGTTAGCTTTTTCTTCAATAACTGAAACGCTTTCTCTTGTTCATCCTTCCATTCAAATTTCTTCCCTTTATGTGTTAATGCAGTCAAGGGTTTTGCTATTCTGGAAAAGTCTTGGATGAACCTTCTGTAGTAACCAGCTAGTCCTAAAAACTGGCGTATTTGATTCGGAGTTTTCGGGGTTTCCCACTTTTCAACAGTTTCTATCTTTGCCGGATCTACCTTAATACCTTCTTTGTTCACTATGTGACCGAGGAATTGAACTTCTTCCAACCAAAATGCACACTTTGAAAACTTAGCGTACAATTCTTCCTTCCTCAATACTTCTAACACCTTTCTCAAATGTTCACCGTGTTCTTGGTCATTCTTTGAGTAAATAAGTATGTCATCAATGAAAACAATGACAAACTTGTCAAGGTATGGTCCACACACTCGGTTCATAAGGTCTATGAACACAGCTGGTGCATTAGTTAAACCAAACGGCATGACCATAAACTCGTAATGACCGTAACGTGTTCTGAAAGCAGTCTTTGGAATATCATCTTCTTTCACCCGCATTTGATGATACCCGGAACGTAAGTCAATCTTTGAATAAACAGACGAGCCTTGTAGTTGATCAAATAAGTCGTTGATTCTCGGTAGTGGGTAGCGGTTCTTGATGGTAAGTTTGTTCAACTCTCGGTAGTCGATACACAACCTGAATGTACCATCTTTCTTCTTGACAAACAAAACAGGAGCTCCCCACGGTGATGTGCTTGGTCGAATGAAACCACGCTCTAAAAGTTCTTGTAATTGGCTTTGCAGTTCTTTCATCTCGCTGGGTGCGAGTCTGTAAGGAGCACGAGCTATTGGTGCAACTCCTGGTACAAGATCTATTTGAAATTCAACGGATCGATGTGGGGGTAATCCCGGTAATTCTTTCAGAAATACATCGGGAAATTCTTTTGCAATGGGAACATCATTGATGCTCTTTTCTTCAGTTTGTACTTTCTCGACGTGTGCTAGAACAGCATAGCAACCTTTTCTTATTAGTTTTTGTGCCTTCAAATTACTAATAAGATGTAGCTTCGTGTTGCCCTTTTCTCCGTACACCATTAAGGGTTTTCCTTTTTATCGTATATTGCGAATTGCATTTTTGTAACAAACGATCTCTGCTTTCACTTCTTTCAACCAGTCCATACCGATTATCACATCAAAACTCCCTAACTCTACTGGTATCAAATCAATCTTAAATGTTTCGCTAACCAATTTAATTTCTCGATTCCGACATATATTATCTGCTGAAATTAATTTACCATTTGCTAATTCGAGTAAAAATTTACTATCCAAAGGCGTCAATGGACAACTTAATTTAGCACAAAAATCTCTACTCATATAGCTTCTATCCGCACCCGAATCAAATAAAACGTAAGCAGATTTATTGTCAATAAGAAACGTACCCGTAACAAGCTCCGGGTCTTCCTGTGCCTCTGCCGCATTAATATTGAAAACTCTTTCGCGGCCTTGTCCATTCGTGTTCTCCTGGTTCGGGCAATTTCTAATAATGTGGCCCGGTTTTCCACATTTATAACAAACTACATTGGCATAATTTGCTCCGACACTACTTGCTCCGCCATTACTCGTTCCGACACCATTTATTCCTTTCGTTCTATTAACCCCTGGTCCGTAGACCTCACACTTCGCCGCGCTATGACCATTTCTTTTACACTTGTTGCAAAATTTGGTGCAGAACCCCGAGTGATACTTTTCACACCTTTGGCATAGCTGCTTCTGATTGTTGTTGTTGTTGCGATTATTATTGTTGTTGGGATGATTGTTGTAGTTGTTGTTGTTGTTGTTGTTGTTGTTGTTGTTGTTGTTGTTGTTGGGCCGTTTGTTGTATTTGCGATTGATGTTGCGATTGTTGGGATAATTGTTACGATTATTGTTGTAATTGCTGTTGTTGTTGTATTGGTGATTCTTATCACCATTTTCCTCCCACTTTCTTTTGACTTGCTTCACATTGGCCTCTTCAGCAGTCTGTTCTTTAATTCTTTCTTCAATCTGGTTCACTAGTTTGTGAGCCATTCTACATGCCTGTTGTATGGAGGCGGGCTTGTGTGAACTTATATCTTCTTGGATTCTTTCCGGTAATCCTTTCACAAACGCGTCGATCTTCTCTTCCTCATCTTCGAACGCTCCCGGACACAATAGGCACAATTCTGTGAATAGTCTTTCGTACGTGGTAATATCAAATCCTTGGGTTCGTAACCCTCTAAGTTCTGTCTTGAGCTTATTGACCTCGGTTCTAGGACGGTACTTCTCGTTCATCAAGTGCTTGAATGCTGACCACGGTAGTGCGTACGCATCATCTTGTCCCACTTGCTCTAGATAGGTATTCCACCATGTTAACGTATAACCTGTGAAGGTATGCGTAGCGTACTTCACTTTATCCTTTTCAGTACACTTACTTATGGCAAACACCGATTCGACCTTCTCGGTCCACCGTTTCAATCCGATCGGTCTTTCGGTTCCATCAAATTCAAAGGTTTGCAGGCAGTGAATTCTTTATAGGTGCATCCTACACGATTTCCGGTACTGCTAGATCCAAGGTTATTGTTGGTATGTAGCGCAGCCTGTACTGCGGCTATGTTTGAAGCTAGAAAACTACGAAATTCCTCTTCATTCATATTCACGGTGTGTCGAGTAGTCGGTGCCATTTCCTTCAAAATAGTCAAATGGAACAAGTTAATCATACAGAATATTAAGAGTAGTTAATAGTATTTCGTAGCATAATATGAACTCATTTATAAAAGCTTTTTCTTCATATTAGCGTTTTATAAGTTTAAATTCGGGTAGTACCTACCCGTTAAGTTCATACTTAGTAGCTAATATACAATTCAACTACTACAATTCTATATGAAAAACTGATTATAATAATATTTCGCGTTCAAACTTTTATACAATATTTTACAAACTTACAATACCGCTTATTTTACATAAAGCATTAAATATAGCACACAATAACTTTGATACAAGATAGTTGTGAAGATAATTCTAGCTAGTAGACAAGTCGTTCAGTAAAGGCAATAAAGACACGTAATTCATACGTCCAGAAACAAGTCATGCATTCTGGTTTTACTAGGACTACTTCCCATCCTTGGTCTTGTGGAACATAACCGTTATGGCCGTTGATAAGACAGCGTGTTGTAACTTCGTCAAAGGGACGAGGGTTACGTAATGTCCAACAGTCCCGTAACAATCTAAAAACCTCATTTCTTACCCCAATTACCGACTCCGTCACTTGTGGGAACATTTCGTTTAATAGTTGCAGCCCGATGTTCTTGTTCTCACTTTGGTGAGAAGCGAACATTACTAATCCGTAAGCATAACATGCTTCTTTATGTTACATGTTAGCCGCTTTTTCTAAATCACGAAGTCCAATATTCGGATATATTGAGTCAAAATAATTTCTTAACCCGTTGCGTAAAATAGCATTTGGGTTCCCCGCAATATATGCGTCAAAGTAAACACATCGTAACTTATGGGTTTCCCAATGTAATATCCCCCATCTTTCAAATGAAAGTCTCTTATAAACCAAGACATTCTTGGAACGTTCTTCGAATGTCTTACAAACTGATCTCGCCTTAAATAGTTGTGCCGAAGAATTCTGACCGACTTTAGACAAGATTTCATCAATCATGTCTCCGGGTAGGTCTCTTAAAATATTGGATTGTCTATCCATTTTGTGTTTTTATACTGTAAAATAGACAAGAGTTAGATTCATAAAAAAAATACTTATTAATACAAGTAATTTTTACATATATCATAAAGCATAAGCACACTATATTACTTATATTACACCACACGAATACAACTATCTTATTCCGACTCGCTTGTTTCTTCTTCTTCGGTTTTGGTTCGTTTTGCCAAGTTTCTAGGGATATATGATGTTCCCCTAATACGAGCCGTCGTTATCCACATTGGTTTAGAAAAACCTGGTGGTTTAGAGGTTCCCGGGTCATTGTTACAACTTAAGGACTTCGGGGGTTGACGATACATATAAAGTTCATCGGGGTTGGAATTAGATTTCTCTATTTTTATGCCCTTTCCCTTATTATTTTCTTTTGCCTTTTTAAATTCTGTTGGGGTAATTTCTATAACATCATCGGAATTCTCGTCGGAATCCGATTCATCGGAGAATTGGTAATCCTCCCAATATTTTGCTTCCTTGGCGGAAACACCATTGACCATAATTAACTTTGGTCGGTTGGTTGAGGATTTTCTTTTACTTAACCGTTTTATTATTTCCCCCACCGGTTCTATTTCTTCATCCGGTTCCGATTCTTCTTCCGGTTCCGATTCTTCTTCCGGTTCCGACTCTTCTTCCGGTTCCTCTTCGGGAACTTGTGAATCAGTCCACGAATCATTCCAATTTACATTTGACTCTTCATTATTATTAGGTGAGTCAATGGGACTTGTTCTAGAGGTAGACATCTATCACATAATATCAAACGCGTTAAGAGATTAATATATCACATAATATTCACATTTAAAAATATATAGTTTCCAACAAAATTTGTTAAGCAATCATTTTTCAAGTAAACACGGTCGAAGTCCAGACTCACTAATGCATCCTAACAAACTAGATAAGACACATTAATGCAAAATTCTGGTTCTCTAAGACCAACGCTCTGATACCAACTGAAATGTCCCGTTCTTATTGATTAAAAACGTTCCATATTAATTGATTTCGTTGCGAGGTTTTGACCTCTATATGAGACGTTTTTCAAAGACTGCATTAATTTTTAAAACAAACCATAACCTTTATTTCATAAATAAAGGTTTAAAAAGCTTTACGTAGATTATCAAATAATGATAATCTAAAATATCATGTTTACACACGACCATTACATAATGGTTTACAATACAAATATGTTACATCGAAATCAGTTTCTTGAATGCAGTTTTTACACAATATCATACAAACATGGACTCCAAATCTTGTCCTTATTTTAGTATGCAACAGCTGAAGCTCTTAGTATTCACCTGAGAATAAACATGCTTTAAACGTCAACAAAAATGTTGGTGAGTTATAGGTTTAACCTATATATATCAAATCGTAACAATAGACCACAAGATATCATATTTCAATACACATCCCATACATAGAGATAAAAATCATTCATATGGTGAACACCTGGTAACCGACATTAACAAGATGCATATATAAGAATATCCCCATCATTCCGGGACACCCTTCGGATATGATATAAATTTCGAAGTACTAAAGCATCCGGTACTCTGGATGGGGTTTGTTAGGCCCAATAGATCTATCTTTAGGATTCGCGTCAATTAGGGTGTCTGTTCCCTAATTCTTAGATTACCAGACTTAATAAAAAGGGGCATATTCGATTTTGATAATTCAACCATAGAATGTAGTTTCACGTACTTGTGTCTATTTTGTAAATCATTTATAAAACCTGCATGTATTCTCATCCCAAAAATATTAGATTTTAAAAGTGGGACTATAACTCACTTTCACAGATTTTTACTTCTTCGGGAAGTAAGACTTGGCCACTGGTTGATTCACGAACCTATAACAATATATATATATATATATATATATATATATATATATATATATATATATATATATATATATATATATATCAAAGTATGTTCAAAATATATTTACAACACTTTTAATATATTTTGATGTTTTAAATTTATTAAGTCAGCTGTCCTTGTTAGTAACCTACAACTAGTTGTCCACAGTTAGATGTACAGAAATAAATTGATAAACATTATCTTGAATCAATCCACGACCCAGTGTATACGTATCTCAGTATTGATCACAACTTAAACTATATATATTTTGGAATCAACCTCAACCCTGTATAGCTAACTCCAACATTCACATATAGAGTGTCTATGGTTGTTCCGAAATATATATAGATGTGTCGACATGATAGGTCGAAACATTGTATACGTGTCTATGGTATCTCAAGATTACATAATATACAATACAAGTTGATTAAGTTATGGTTGGAATAGATTTGTTACCAATTTTCACGTAGCTAAAATGAGAAAAATTATCCAATCTTGTTTTACCCATAACTTCTTCATTTTAAATCCGTTTTGAGTGAATCAAATTGCTATGGTTTCATATTGAACTTTATTTTATGAATCTAAATAGAAAAAGTATAGGTTTATAGTCGGAAAAATAAGTTACAAGTCGTTTTTGTAAAGGTAGTCATTTCAGTCGAAAGAACGACGTCTAGATGACCATTTTAGAAAACATACTTCCACTTTGAGTTTAACCATAATTTTTGGATATAGTTTCATGTTCATAATAAAAATCATTTTCTCAGAATAACAACTTTTAAATCAAAGTTTATCATAGTTTTTAATTAACTAACCCAAAACAGCCCGCAGTGTTACTACGACGGCGTAAATCCGGTTTTACGGTGTTTTTCGTGTTTCCAGGTTTTAAATCATTAAGTTAGCATATCATATAGATATAGAACATGTGTGTAGTTAATTTTAAAAGTGAAGTTAGAAGGATTAGCTTTTGTTTGCGAACAAGTTTAGAATTAACTAAACTATGTTCTAGTGATTACGAGTTTAAACCTTCGAATAAGATAGTTTTATATATATGAATCGAATGATGTTATGAACATCATTACTACCTCAAGTTTAGTAGGTAAACCTACTGGAAGTGACAAGAAATGATATAGCTTCAAAGGATCTTGGATGGCTTGAAAGTTCTTGAAGTAGGATCATGACAAAAAAACAAGTTCAAGTAAGATTTTTACTCGAATTAAGATAGTTTATAGTTATAGAAATTGAATCAAAGTTTGAATATGAATATTACTTGAATAAGAAAGATAACCTACTGTATATAACAAAGGTTTCTTGATCTTAGATGATTACTTGGAATGGATTAGAAAGCTTGGAAGTAAATTAGTAAACTTGAAGGGATTTTTGAAGTGTTCTTGAAGTGTTCTTCCTATGATGATTATAGCTTGATTCTTGAAGTGATTTTTGATGAAGAAGATGATTAACTACTGGAAAAATACGTTCATAATAGTGTGTGTATGTTGAGAGAGAATTAGAAAGAGAATTGGAAGTGAAATGGAGTGAATGATGAGTGGTAATTGGTGAGTGGTGAGTGGGGTTAAAAGGAGTTCTAGTTAGTTGACTAGCTCATGGTAGAAGTTAAAATTGATTAGTCATACATGACATAATCAAGAGTGGAATCCCATGCAAGTTCCTATTGGTATATACTCATAGTAAGTACGTTTTGAAGCTGTGTATAATACGGGTAAGAATACGACTAGAATTCTTGATGAAAGAAAAGAATGGGAAAGTAACTGTAACCATTTTCGTTAAGTATGAGTATTTTGATATATGTCTTGAAGTCTTCCAAAAGTATTTTAATACATCTAAATACACTACATGTATATACATTTTAACTGAGTCGTTAAGTCATCGTTAGTCGTTACATGTAAGTGTTGTTTTGAAACCTTTAGGTTAACGATCTTGTTAAATGTTGTTAACCCAATGTTTATAATATCAAATGAGATTTTAAATTATTATATTATCATGATATTATCATGTATGAATATCTCTTAATATGATATATATACATTAAATGTCTTTACAACGATAATCGTTACATATATGTCTCGTTTAAAAATCATTAAGTTAGTAGTCTTGTTTTTACATATGTAGTTCATTGTTAATATACTTAATGATATGTTTACTTATCATAGTATCATGTTAACTATATATATATATCCATATATATGTCATCATATAGTTTTTACAAGTTTTAACGTTCGTGAATAACCGGTTAACTTGGGTGGTCAATTGTCTATATGAAACATATTTCAATTAATCAAGTCTTAACAAGTTTGATTGCTTAACATGTTGGAAACATTTAATCATGTAAATATCAATCTCAATTAATATATATAAACATGGAAAAGTTCGGGTCACTACACTATTATTCCAGGATAATTTTCGGTAGGAACGATCGAGTGAATAAGGTTCTGAATTTGAGATAGTATATAATCATGGCGAGATATTCGAGAAATGAGGGTGAAAATGGTGTTTCAAATAGGTTCGCCAGTAAGTACATCAGGTTCTTCGCCAAGAGGAAAATGTAGTGGATGGAAGGGATCACCTTCTTCGCGTCTCCATTGGTTAAGTCGACTACGAACCATCAGATAAATTGGGGTTGGCTGATTGGTTGATTCATTCTAGTGACGTTGTCTTCAGAGCTCGAGTGAATATCCATATCGGAATCCGAGGGACTTGAACTAGTGGTGAGTTCCATTCCGTACGATTGAATAAAGGATTTTTCGATATGAAGTGATTTTCGGATATCAGATGATATTCTGATTATATAGAATACCTATACATAGTACAGAAGTTCCCGTAGATTACGAAGGGATTTAAGGAAACGTGTAAGATAAAGTCTACAGTAACAGATATGCTAAGATATGAATTTATCTATACACTATCTATCAAATAAGTGTAGGAAGTCGTTTCTAGACCTAGGAATGATAAGCAGGTAATTTTCCACTAGAAATGATAAGCAATACTTATAATATGCAGCTAAGGTCGAAGTCCAGACTCGCTAATGCATCCTAACAACTATCAGTTAGACACACTAATGCAAGACCTGGTTCGCTAGGACCAACGCTCTGATACCACCTGTAACAACCCGTCCTTATCCCCCTGGACGAAGTCATAAACATCCGGTCCCATTGCGATGATCGACTCCAAGTAATGTCCTTAGAATGAGCTAATGCACAGCGGAAGTCTTAATTCGTACCTGAGAATAAACATGTTTAAAAGTGTCAACCAAAAGGTTGGTGAGTTCATAGGTTTATCATAACAATCATTTCAATATATTAATAGACCACAAGATTTCATAATCATAAACATAATACACTCGCAAGTGTATGTAAAGCATTCTAAGTGGTTGAGCACTTGGTAACCATACTTAACATTTAATCAACGTCGCATATTCCCTTTATTATGAAATCTCACTACACCGTACCAAGTGTAGTCACCAAAACGAAGTACTGTGCAACCGTTGAATACTGGTCGTCGAGTCCGTTTGGGGTTGTCAGGCCCGATAGATCTATCAACAGGATTCGTGTTTACAATACCCATGTAAATAGTAGTTACCAAGCTACAGGGAAGTATGCCAGTGGTACAACTTAACGTAGAATGTATTTTAAGTACTTGTGTCTATTTCGTAAACATTTATAAAAGTAGCGCATGTATTCTCAGCCCAAAAATATATATAAAAAGGGAGTAATGAAACTCACGCATATAAATATTGTAAAACAGTTAATAAAGCATTTGCATGTATTCTCAGCCCAAAAACGTAAAGAGTAAAAAGGACAAATGAAACTCACCATATTGTATTTTGTAGTAAAAATACATAGAACGACATTTAACAAGTATAGGGTTGGCCTCGAATTTATGAACCTATATCATTTATATACATATTAACACGTAAAATGGTAATCGAACGAATTTATATATTATTAGAGATTTAATTGTTATTTTAATTAGGTTTTTCATTAATAACCTTATTAATTATACTTATTAATATTTATTATTAATATAGTTATGTTATATATAGTAAATATAGTTTTATATAACTGATAGTTATTGGATAAAATAATTTTGATAATAATAATAAATAAAAGTTACCTTATTTTACAATAATAATAATAGTTATTATGACAATAATATTAATAATAAAATAATATTAATGTCAAAATAATAATAATGATAGTAATAATAATAATTTTGATAAAGATGATAATTTTTCTAATAATGATAATAATAATAATAATAGTAAAAATGATACTTTTAATATAAATAATAGTTTTTAATAAAAATGATACTAATAATAATATTAATGGTATTATTAATATTAATTTTAATAATAATAGTAATAACAATAATAGTAATGATAATAATAATAATAATAATAATAATAATAATAATAATAATAATAATAATAATAATAATAATAATAATAATAAACATATAAATAATACCTTAAGGAAGTAGCCCTAAATATAATGCCCAAGTCCGGGTTTCAACCCGCAACGTCCCACTAACCCGATAAAATCCTTAACCAACAATCCGTCTGTTACATTTATGATTTAATTCGTACATAACATTTATCTAACCCATATGTTATCATTTTCATCTTTCCCGTTAATCACCTCATCATCATCTAACTTCACTTATAACATTGTTATCAATATTTTTGTCATACTCTAACTCTAACCTAATCATAGACATAACCATAATAATCATAAACATCTCCATCATCGTTTATCACCTATCATGATCATGTATGTAAACATCATTATTTTATCTATTATTATCATAATCTTAACCATGTCATAATCTAAATCATCATAATGATCATGTTCGTTATTCATCATCGTCTTCTTTGTTAACTAACATCGTCACCTTTATTCATTATCATTCACTATCGTCTACCTTCATCATCATATACTCGTCCCCTTTATAACTCGATCATCATCAATTGTCATCATCATCATCATCCTTATCCCGTATCATCATCATGCGTTACCATGCATCATCAATATGTAATCATTATCGTCATCACGTTTTTAATCTTAACAAAACATAAGTAGCAATTTTCCTATGATAGTTGCTATAGACTTGGCCCAACAAACACATTCATGGCGGCCCACTAGTGCAAAAGAATTCTGGCCCATCAATTTAAATACATAAGCCCGTGATCGGATCTAATAAACTCGATTTGATTATCATTTATGCGGTTGATTAAAAAAATATATATATACAACCATCAAACATGCTGTAACCAAATTCGTCCCCTCATTCTTTAAATATACAAGTGGGCCGTGATCCCATTTAAACTATCCCTTGAATCATCAAGTGGTAAATTGTGTCAATTTCTTTTAATGATAAGTGGGGTTGCATGCTTAATATTTTTCTGCCACAAGGAAAACAAAGGGATAAAAATATCACGCATCATTTGATTTAAAGGATAACAAGAATTTGTAGTTTTGCATCATTCGAATTTTTTTATCATGGCTATTTTGGTTTTTGGGTTTCTAACATCAGTAGATTGGCAGACGACGGTGGTGAGATGGGTGTGGTGTCGGGTGGCAATTAATGGTTGAGGGTGTCCTTGGGTGTTTGATGGAAACAGAAAATAGATAGATAAATGGTTGGTGTTTACTGTGGTTCGAATGAAACAAGAAACATAGTAACGTGTTGGTGGTTCGATGGCTATGGGTGTGATCAGAGATGTTAGGGTTGATCAAGGTTGTGGTTCTTGATCAACTAAAGGTGGTGAGGTTTTGAAGTGGGTGTCATGATTTAATGGGTGGCTTACAAGAAGATAATAGAAAGAGATGATGAGAGAGAGTTGTGAAGGTGGTATCCGGGATTCAAGTGGTGGTGACAGTTGTGTATCATGGTAGTGTAGGTCGTGGTGGTGATGGATGGAGGAAGTGATGATGGAGAGTTGTCAAAGAAGAGATGAAGAGTTTATGGTATACATACATCTATCTAATATCTCATATGTATATAAAGAGGATAGAAGATGATTTGGGTTCGGTTTAAATAGAAAAATAGTCGAGCAGTAGTAAAAATACATGAGAGAGATGATGGTTTAAATAGAGAGAGATATAGAGAAAGAGATTGATGGTTTAAGGTGGCGAGGTGGGTGTTTGTTCGTGTGAGGTTATTGGCCAAAACAGCAAGGAACACAACAAAAAAAGTGGGTTTGAGTTTAGTGATGGTGGTTAACCGATTAAGAACACTTGTAGTATTAAATGGATGATGGTTCTGGGTTATGAAAGAAGAGAAATAGAAAGGAGATTGTCCTTAGAGAAGAAAAGAGAAGAAAGGAGATTGATATAGATAGTACACGTCTATGTACATATGTATATATAAAAGATATGTTGTTGATTGCAAATCAAGAACAGTGATCACAATTAATCATATGTGCAATAATTTCATGGATCAATCAATAAGATACTGTATTTTAAATAGTAATTATATTATAATATAAAAATATAAATATAATTCATATGTGAATGTTAATCAGAGAAAAACGAAATATGTGAAACAAACAGTTAGCCGCCTCTCTTCCAACAGTTCTAATTATAGATGCTATATCGAGTCCAATGTTAATCAGTGGCGGATAAAAGTTCTTCGAAAAATTCTCAAAATTTTACATTAATTATATTTATTTATTCAAATTATTATGGTATAAAATTCATTATTTATAATTAAATTATTTTCTAGTTCTCAACACCAAGTAAAGTATACAAAGTGTAAAAATTTAATTAATAACTCCTAAATATACTTTATTTATATAATAAGATATGTTTTAAATAATAATCATAATATCATATGTCATAACAACAACATTTAATATTTCAAATTATACTTCCAATTTTTTTTATATATATACACACATATCTATTTATAAATAGTTATTCGTGAATTGTCGGGAATGATCGAAAGTGAAATGAATATATAAAACAGTTCAAAATTTTTGAGACTCAACCTAACTGACTTTTCTTATCGTGTCAAAAATATTAAATCGTATCAAAAGTTTGATTAAAAATTAGTCGAAATTTTCCGGGTGGTGACAATATATATTAAATGAAATTGTTATTTACATGATTAAATTTTTCCAACATGTTAAGCAATCAAACTTGTTAAGACTTGATTAATTGAAATAGGTTTTATGTAGACAATTGACCACCCAAGTTGACCGGTGATTCACGAACGTTAAAACTTGTAAAAACTATATGATGACATATATATATATATATATATATATATATATATATATATATATATATATATATATATATATATATATATATATATATATATAGTTAACAAGATATTATGATAAGTATGTATCTCATTAAGTATTTTAATAATGAGTTATATACATAAAAATGAGACTATTGAATTATGAAACTCGAAAACGATATATATAACAATTATCGTTATATCAACGTCTTACTAAATACATATGAATCATTTTAAGATATTGTTACATTATATAATCATGATAAATGATAATTAAACATATCATTAAGTATATTAACAATGAATTACGTATGTAAAAACAAGACTACTAACTTAAGGATTTCGAAACAAGACATATATTTAACAATTATAGTTGTTACGATATTTAATCGTATATATATCATATTAAGATATATTAATACATATTAATATCATGATAATGTAATAATTTAACATTTCATTAGATATAATAAACAATGGGTTAACAACATTTAACAAGATCGTTAACCTAAAGGTTTCAAAACAACATTTACATGTAACGACTAATGATGACTTAACGACTCAGGTAAAATGTATATACACGTAGTGTTTTAATATGTATTCATACACTTTTGAAAGACTTCAAGACACTTATCAAAATACTTATACTTAACAAAAATGCTTACAATTACATCCTCGTTCAGTTTCATCAACAATTCTACTCGTATGCACCCGTATTCGTACTCGTACAATACACAGCTTTTAGATGTATGTACTATTGGTATATACACTCTAATGATCAGCTCTTAGAAGCCCATATGAGTTACTTTACACATGTGGGAACCATCATTTGGCAACTAGCATGAAATATCTCATAAAATTACAAAAATATTAGTAATCATTCATGACTTATTTACATGTAAACAAAATTACACATCCTTTATATCTAATCCATATACCAACGACCAAAAATACCTACAAACACTTTCATTCTTCAATTTTCTTCAACTAATTGATCTCTCTCAAGTTCTATCTTCAAGTTCTAAGTGTTCTTCATAAATTCTATAAGTTCTAGCTTCATAAAATCAAGAATACTTCCAAGTTTGCTAGCTTACTTCCAATCTTGTAAAGTGATCATCCAACCTCAAGAAATCTTTCTTACTTACCGTAAGATATCTTTCTAATACAAGGTAATACTCATATTCAAACTTTGATTCAATTTCTATAACTATAACAATCTTATTTCGAGTGGAAATCTTACTTGAACTTGTTTTCGTGTCATGATTCTGCTTCAAGAACTTTCAAGCCATCCAAGGATCCTTTGAAGCTAGATCTATTTTCCTCATTTCTAGTAGGTTTATCCACAAAACCTAAGGTACTAATGATGTTCATAACATCATTCGATTCATATATATAAAACTACCTTATTCGAAGGTTTAAACTTGAAATCACTAGAACATAGTTTAGTTAATTCTAAACTTGTTCGCAAACAAAAGTTAATCCTTCTAACTTGACTTTTAAAATCAACTAAACACATGTTCTATATCTATATGATATGCTAACTTAATGATTTAAAACCTGTAAACACGAAAAACACCGTAAAATCAGACATACGCCGTCGTAGTAACACCGCGGGCTGTTTTGGGTTTGATAATTAAAAACTATGATAAACTTTGATTTAAAAGTTTTTCTTCTGGGAAATAATTTTTCTTATGAACATGAAACTATATCCAAAAATCATGGTTAAACTCAAAGTGGAAGTATGTTTTTCAAAATGGTCATCAAGACGTCGTTCTTTCGACTGAAATGACTACCTCTTACAAAAATGACTTGTAACTTATATTTCTGACTAAAAACCTATACTTTTTCTATTTATATTCATAAAATAGATTTCAATATGAAACCATATCAATTTTATTCACTTAAAACGTATTTAAAACGAAGAAGTTATGGGTAAAACAAGATTGGATATTTTTTTATTGTTGTAGCTATGGGAAATATTGTAACAATTCTATACAAATCATATCCTAGCTAACTTATATTGTATTATACATGTATTATAATATATTATGTAATCTTGGGATACCATAGACACGTATGCAAATGTTTTGACATATCATTTCGACCCATGTATATATATTATTTGGAACAACTATAGACACTCTATATGCAGTAATGTTTGAGTTAGCTATACAGGGTTGAGGTTGATTTCAAAAATATATATACTTTGAGTTGTGATCTAGCCTGAGACGTGTATACACTGGGTCGTGGATTGATTCAAGATAATATATATCAATTTATTTATGTACATTTAACTATGGACAACTAGTTGTAGGTTACTAAGGAGGACAGTTGACTTAATAAACTTAAAACATCAAAATGTATTAAAAGTGTTGTAAATATATTTTGAACATACTTTGATATATATATACATATTTGTTATAGGTTCATGAATCGACCAGTGGCCAAGTCTTACTTCCCGACGAAGTAAAAATCTGTGAAAGTGAGTTATAGTCCCACTTTTAAAATCTAATATTTTGGGATGAGAATACATGCAGTTTTATAAATGTTTTATGAAATAGATACAAGTAAATGAAACTACATTATATGGGTGAATGATCGAAGCCGAATATGCCCCTTTTTGCTTGGTAACCTAAGAATTAGTAAATCGATCTACTAATTGATGCGAATCCTAAAGATAGATCTATTGGGCCTAACGAACCCCATCTATGGTTGCAGATGCTTTAGTACTTCGATGTTGTTTTATCATGTTCGATGGATTTCCCGGAATGATAGGGGATATTCTTATATGCATCTTGTTAATGTCGGTTACCAGGTGTTCACCATATGAATGATTTTTATCTCTATGTATGGGATGTATATTGAAATATGAAATCTTGTGATCTATTATTACAATTTGATAAATATATAGGTTAAACCTATAACACACCAACATTTTTGTTGACATTTAAAGCATGTTTATTCTCAGGTGATTATTAAGAGCTTCCGCTGTTGCATGCTAATATGTGGACAAGATTTGGTGTCAGCATGCTTGTATAATAGTGTTTAAAATTGCATTCGAGATTTATTTTGTTGTAACATATTAATATTGTAAACCAATATGTATTGGTAGTGTGTAAGTGTTATATTTTTAGATTATCATTTCTGGATAATCTAGGTGGTGTCTTTTTAACCTTGTCAATAAAATAAAGGTTATGGTTTGTTTTAAAAACGAATGCAGTCTTTGAAAAACTTCTCATATAGAGGTCAAAACCTCGCAACGAAATCAATTAATATGGAACGTTTATAATAGATATAAACGGAACATTTCAAATAAGGTGCGTCTTAACTTTTGTCGTTGTCTGATTTGAATTCCGGAATTCAAGGGATTTAAAGAAAATCTTCGAAATCTAAAGGATTTGATTCTTCGGCGAGTATGGAAAATTAAGATCTCTAAAATTATATACGGTGATCTGCCTCAATTACTCTGTCTGATATTTTCACTATAAATGCACTTCTTCCGTTCCATTACTTCCCATCACTTCCAATTTCTATATTTTAATTCATTCTTCCAAATCATCAATCAATATGCTTCATCCAGTTTTAATTCTGGGTATATTCCTGACTTTCATAATGACCATTCTCCTTTTTCATCTACCTCTAGAGGAATCTGTCGACTTCTACTATGCTTTTGGGTTTATAGTGTTTTTAGTCCTCCCGAGTCTTTATATGGCTATTCGTATTAATATCCACGGTTTGTGATCTCCGTGTTGTTATTGGGTTTTATATTTTCTCTTATATTTTGAAGTTCTTTGCCTTTTTATTATCTTCTCGACCTCTAGTAAAGCGAGTAATGGTCCAGAATTAATAAGTATGGAGTTTGGAATGATTATAATGTTCTAAGCAGGAAGGAACGTAATAGCACAGTTTGATTTGGTAAATTACCAGAATCACAGAGGATAGAACTATCAAGAATATATTTTCTTGATATGTTCAGAGGTTAAGTAGAATAAAAGAGTTATGTAACATGACACATGATAAAGGTATGATATGTGATCCTTTATCACGTTCCATTAGAAACTCAGCATAACTTACTGTAATATAATCACGTTGGCCGGGCGTCATTATATTATACTAACCCATGCTTCAATTCCCAACACTTCTCCACAATTCATTCATAATTTATACTTAAAGTTTACAGAAGTTTTCAATATAATGGAATACAGAAAGCACGAAGAGGTAGATAATTTCGGACAAGAATATTTTTGAAAATATCCTCAGAAATATCAAAGATATATATGATGATATTTTAGAATTTTCTAAGTTCGAAGGTTGATGAAGCAAAATTTTTCGCAAGATTTTAACATGACTTCGGAACAGGATATTCTCTAAAGATTTCGGCGGATCCAGAATTACCTGGATTCTTTGAATATAGGGTTCGGTCCTTGTATTTGTCCTTGGTCTCAATCAGGGTTTGCTCAATCCATTTTTCAGTATCAAATTTTCTATCAAGCGTTCCCAACACTCCATTCTTTACCATTAAACTCCTAGCCATTTAGGTCATCTACAATTTTGTTGTTTCCTCTACATTTAATGATACGATATCTGAATCATTGGTTATCAATTCGAGGTGGTTTCAGGAGAATTATCTTTTTAGATGATTAAACGCTGATGGTACTATGGTGGGACATAAAAGATTCTCCGGTAACAATAAAAGAGCACACTTATATATTAAGGTTATAATTTGGTTGTTTCAAACGAAAAGTCGAAGTTGACTTGCTGGAGCTGTGACAAAATTTGCTAATTTGAAAAGGAATTGCAGAGTTATTTTCGGTAATAACAATGCCAAAGGAGCTAGCACAGATACGTGTTAATCATTTTTTCAGATTCTGAGTGTTTTCAGGTGCATAACCATATGCATCAATCTTTTCTTCCGTAGATGAAGTGCGGTTGGTTCATCCTCTCGATTGAGGTGTTTTCAAGAATCATGAAAGGTTTGAATGCAGATTGTAATTGTTAAGATACAAACGAGGTTTAAGATGAAATCAAGTGGCAAACTTGAAGAATTGTTCAGTTTCATATGTTATAATCAATATTTTAATTCATTTTAATTGTCCAATGTTATTAGTCTACAGTCGATAGTACACAATTAACAGTCCAATAATTCATATATAGTTTAATATATAATATTTGAATTAATTAATACGTATCATGACCCGTGTACATGTCTCAGACTCCATCACAACTCGAAGTATATATATTATTATAGAATCAACCTCAACCCTGTATAGAGAATCATTACTGCATATAGAGTGTCTAAGGTTATTCCAAATAATATATATATATATATGTATCGATATGATATGTCAAAACCTTGTATACGTTTGCCGATATTTAAAGTGCGTAAAAATAAATAACAGAAATTAAATGACGATAAATAAAGTGCGTAAAGTAAATAACAGAAATTAAATGACGATAAATAAAATTGCGAGAATGTAAATTGCGATAATTAAATTGCGATAAATAAAATGTAATCAATTAGATAGGAACAATTAGCTAGGGACAGCTAGCGTGGATTGTTAACAAAATTCTTCTCGTAGTTAAATTATTTGTTTCTAATAAATTTTATTTTGTCCAATGTTTTCTTCATTATGCCACTTGTTGGATTCTGAAGAGTCAAAATCCAATTTTGAAATTGAATGTAAATGGTTACTCTATGGTGAACGGATACATATATCTGTGGATGTAAGTAGAATAGTAAATGACTGTCGAATTAGATTCAAAGAATGTACAGTGTAACACATTAATGTAAAATCTAAATATTCCTCGGGTATTACCTACCCGTTAAAATATTTTCACCATTAACAGTGTGTACAAAAGGATTTTTAATTACAATCTTTATGAAAACATATATACATATATATTTTCTTCAGATGTAATCATGGATTTAATGAGTCAATATAATATTAAACTCATTTGATTTGCTGTTAGAACAAGAATATATAATCTCTAAAACATTAGAGATTACATAATCGCCATGTCGAACAAAGATAAATGATGTAGAATGATACGTAGAACGATGATTATTCTCGAGGTACAGAATGAGATGTTGAGGCATGGATTGTTGATGATACTTGTGCTGTTGCTGATGGTACTGTTGGTACCGGTGATGTTACTGAAGCTAGTAAGTTTTGCACCATATTCTCCAAATTGATTACTCGAGCGTGTAGTTCGTTGACTTCTTCTATTATTCCTGGATGATTGTTGGTCAGAACGAGTGGATGAATAAGGTTTAGAATTGTGGATAGAATATAATTGTGACGAGATACTTTGGAAATGAGAGAGAAAATGGTGTCTCGAACAGGTTCGCCGGTAAGTGCTTCAGGTTCATCGTCAAGAGGGTAATTTGGTTGGTGGAAAGGATCACCTTCTTCGCGTCTCCATTGATTAAGTTAACTACGAACTCATCAGATGAATTGGGAATGGATGATTGGTTGATTCATTCTGGTGACGCTGATTTCGGAGCTTAGGTGAACATCCATGTCGGAATAGCTGTCGGAATCCGAGGAACGCGAACTGGTGGAGGAATCTATCTCGTACGATCAGATGAAAGATTTTTGATAAGAATTAGATTATAAAATGTAGATTAGTACCCTGCAATACATAATTTACATATGCATATATAATACTAAAATCCCATAAGTTACGGAGGAATCTACGGAAGCTGTCAGGCAAAGGTAACAATAACATATACGCTAGGATATAAATTTATCTATACACTGTCTATGCAATAGAGGCAGTAAGACATGTCTAGACTAAGAATGATAAGCAAGTGATTCTCTAAGAATGATAAGCAGGTAATTTTCGACACGAAATGATAAGCAAAACTTTTGACATGCAGAGACGGTCAAAGTATAGACTCACTAATGCATCCTAACGACTTATCAGTTAGACACACTAATGCAGACCTGGTTCGCTAAGACCACAGCTCTGATACCAACTGAAATGACCCGTTCATATACATTATAAACGATTCACAATAGTTGATTTCATTGCGAGGTACTTGACCTCTATATGATACATTTTACAAACATTGTATTCATTTTTAAAAGACAAACTTTCATTTACATCAAAAGTTGACGGCATGCATACCCTTTCATAAAATATCCATCTATAATTGACTTATTAATAATCTTGATGAACTCGACGACTCGAATGCAACGTCTTTTGAAATATTTCATGAATGACTCCAAGTAATGTCTCTAATATGAGCTAATGCACAGCGGAAGATTTCTTTCATACCTGAGAATAAACATGCTTTCAAGTGTCAACCAAAAGGTTGGTGAGTTCATAAGTTTATCGAAAACAATAAAATTCATCATTTTGATAGACCACAATATTTAAATGCTGCATGGTATAAATGGGCCCAAATCCTATACCCACCTGTAATGTACAAGCGATATCTTTTAAATACAGTACACCTTTCTCATGTACGAAATCATCTTTCATAAATCTTAGTAACCGTACACATATCTCGTGCACAAAAATAACATACACATAACCTGTGTATAAAATCATTCTCTCGATACATATCATTCACTTTTCATTTCTTTCATAGCTTGGCTTGGTAACCGACCTTAACATATAATGCGCATAATAATATCCCCAAAACAGAACATCTCGTCTGTATAATAATCATATAAACTTCGAAGTACTAAACACCACGCCCACTAGCCCTTCCGTCTAGTGAACATTTTGGGTGGGGGTGTTAAACCTTGTAGCTACCTTTAGGATTCGCGTCAATTAGGCGTGCACTAATTCTCAAAATTAGTGATGTTCCCTAATTCTTAGGTTACCAAGCAATAATAATCAGGGGAAAAATATTCATATCAATTGTGGCAATTATCACGTCCACATAATTCAATGGTGGCAATTACCACGTCCACATAATTCATTCGAGGAATGTTTTGCATGTGTCTATCTCGTCAAACATTTATAAAAGCATTTCATGTATTCGCAGTTCAAAATGTATTTCAAAAGCCTTTAATAAAGCAGTTGTAAAAGTAGCGCATGTATTCTCAGTCCCATAAATGTAAAGAGTAAAAGGGAGCAAATGAAACTCACCTAATGTATTTTGTGGTAAAAATACATATAACTATATTGAACAATGCAGTGTTGGCCTCGTATTCACGAAACTATATCAAGTATATATATTAGCACATATAATTGTAACCAAATAAGTTTATATATTAATATTAGTAATATATTTTTTATTTTCATTTTCTATCTCGTTAATATAATTAATATCTATTTTTAACTTAGGTATGTTCTTAATATTAATATATCAAATACTTATTAAACTACTCTAATTAACTAATTTATTGAGAATTGATACATATAATAAATATAATACATATAATTTAATATTCGTTTGGTAAAAATAATAATAATAATACAATACAACAATAATAGTGATAATAATACTTAAAAATAATATTTGATAATAATAGTACTGATAATTATATTAACTATAAAACTAATAATTTTTCTGCTAATGATAATTACGATACTAGTTTAGTTGTAATAATAATCCTAATGGTAATAATAATAATAATAATAATAATAATAATAATAATAATAATAATAATAATAATAATAATAATAATAATAATAATAATAATAATAATAATAATAATATTACTAATAATATTACTAATAATGTAAAAAATAATAATAATTTTAATTAAAATGAAAATACTTATAACACTAATAATAAAAATTATTATATTTATAATTCTGATAACAATAATATTCACAATAATAATACTTATAAAGTTATTAATAATAACACTACTAGTATAATATTAGTAATAATAATGATACTAATAATATTAATGACAAAAATAATTCTAATATTAATGTTGTAAATATTTAACATAACAATAACAACAATAATTAATAATCAATAATAATAATAATAATAATAATAATAATAATAATGAATATTTTACTACCTTTAAAGAGATTGTAAAAGCTTTTAAAAAAATATAGCTGTTGCCAAGGCTCGAACCTACGACCTCTCGGTAATCATCAATAACACCAACCATTCCACCATCGTTCCTTTTCTGTTTTAAAACACCCCTTATTTCTATATCATCTGTTTTAACTGGTTTCATCATCTCTTCTAATCAATCGACTATAACCCAACCAATAGAAGGATAAATTTGGCTTATAAATGTTGGGCCGACAGGATAAATGGGCTGAGCAGAAACAGATTTAAAGTACCCATTTCTTTTAATCAGCCCGAACAGAAGGAATAAAAAATAAAAATTGATGGTTTGCAGATTAATTCAAATACGGAGTATTAAAACAAACACCAGCTCATCACTCTAACCCTACATGCCTTTGCATCCCACCACTTCAATTGAATAATATATGTATCTGTTTCAACTTTACTTCCTAAAAATCCAAGTTGGAATTCGTTATACAATTACAAGGAAACTTTCGATGAGGTGGATAAAATTAATTGAACGTGACCCTTTACACAACAACTCCATATCTTGAACAAGTGGGGTTATATTGTAACAATTGAAAATTTGATCTTTGCAAGTGGGTTTTCGGTGGGCTGTGGGGTTCGAATAAAAGGAAGATAGAAAGACAATTATATATACGTGTAATATTGTATACGTTCAAGTTCACCTCATTCTTAACAAAACTCCAAAACAGGAAAATGCAGGTGTCTTCGATTTCCTTGATGCTTTTCGAACAGGAACAGAATTTTAACAAGGTTTGTGGTGGTTCTTGATGGGTTCGTTTGGTTTTATCATCATAATAGACAAGGAAAAATAAGTTGTGATTTCATGATGATTGTGAAAGCTCGTGGTGATTATTGAAGATGGTAAGTGTTGATGTTTGATGGGTTTAAGATGGTGATATTGTGATCGTTGGGTTAGCAAAGCAACAAAGGTGATGTGTACTTATTTGAACAAGATCCGAAACAAGAATTCTCAGCAAGTTCGATAGTTTGGTTTGAAGAATGGTTTGTGGGATGTTTTCGACTAGAAAGTAAAACAGAATAATCAGATTGAGAGATGATTGTCGTGGGTTTGTTTATGGTGATATTCAGCTAACAACAATAATAATAGTAATGCATCAGATAATAACTTGATTTGATTGTGTTATATGCCAAATCGAAGTCGACAGAATAATCTTGTTCAGAATAGGAAGGGAAAACGATGGTAAACAGAATTTGGATTTTTGTTCTTGAAGTTAATCTCTGATTGTACTAGTGAATCAATTACTTCAGATATAAATGATATAAATCAGATTTGTTTCCAATTCGTTTATTGTTTATTCAACTTGCTCGACAGGTTTCAGTACTAGAAACAGAAAATAAAATAAAGAATGTAATGATGGATTTCAATACATAAACAAAGTCACAAACCCATTTTGTTACATATAAATTCGTGTGTATATGTATATATAAAGCGGAAGCAATTTCAAGTTTATGCATGTAAAGTTTAACCCTTTTAAATTTGAAATCCATTAAAGATCTAGTCTTGAAAATACACTTAAATGTAAATAGAGCTAGTTAGATGTTTATACCTACTCCAAAATGGAGGTGAAGAACTAGGATGAAGAAGATGATGTAGATGAAGAAAACTTCTAACTTGAAGCCTCAAATCTTTGATACCCACAAGCAATAATCAACACCCAAGACTTGGTTAGGATTTTAGACACTTAATTACTTGCAAAAATCAACCAAGAATCCCTTGAAGAAGCTCCAAAATTTCGGCCAAAAAGGGGAGGAGAAAGGAGAGGAAATTGCAAGTATTATTTTCAAAATGCTAGAGTCAAAGAGTGTGTTGAAAGTTGCACCAATGCATGTGTATTAGTCATAATTATATGGAGTAATCAAGGAAGGGTGGTTGGCACCTAGGAGCCTTCAAAAAAAATGGCCCCCCACCCCTTCCATTTATTTTATATTTTATTACATATTTATAAAACATACATGCATTTAGTTGTAAGTATTTTATTTTATAAGCCTTTTATAAAATAAAATGCAACACACATATGTTACATACACTTTATATTATTTATAACCTATATAAATAATATACAACATGTAGTAACTTATAATTATCCAAATAATTATATCTAGCATTTATTTTAGAAAACCAATTTCTAAAATTCAAGTGTCGTGTATTTGCTTTAATGATCCGATTGTCAAAACAAATACATAAAGTGTTGATAGCTTGTTATTGGGTATGACCCGACTTGGATCACAACATGTAAGCCACATTAATTTATTATGTCTCTCGGGCACAAGAAAATCCTTCAATCTCCCACTTGCACGAGAAACATAAGGAATTAATGCAAGTGACAGATACCACCTAACGACCGTCCATCACCCCCAACATGTTAAGACTTAGTGCCATTCAATAACATCATCCCTTTCGAGTTTCCATTTCGAATATGATTTAGGTGAATCTTTCAATATATCCTTTTGCCCTAGATGTCATGTTAAATCCAAGAGACATAGAATGATCACTCTCTTATAGATTTAACTTTGTCAGGCCTTAGACATCTGACTCTCAACGAATAAGAGGGACAAATTCCATCTTGACTACATACGTCCTAGACATTACACTTCGTACCATACCTGAAACCTCCCTTATGTACTACCATGTTTCAGAATAGCGAAGGAAAGAATCAAGGCACAATATTCGGTGAATATCTGAACCCAATATGTGTCTCAGGTCAGAGGATATAATGATATTCTCCTTTACTCAAGATTACATGTGATCAACCACAAAGGTTCCATATAGTAATCTTGAGAGCGGGTCTTCCAATATTTGTGTCCCACAAATATCTATGAACCTTGGTTGCAACCTTGCCCTACATTCACCATTTGAATGTTAATCAATCCAAGTTCATAATAGTCTAGACCTCACACTTGTTCCCACAAATGTGATCAACTACGGAATTTAGAATAATAATTTATTCATGGATAAAATATGCTAAATTGGAACATGACTCATAATTTAAATTAATACCATAATTATATTAATGAGTTTGAACTAATTCGTTCCGTTACAATACATAAAGTAGATCAATTCCAATCACTAGAATGTCGAAGCCCTAATGCACAAACATGTCCCTCATGTTTTGGCCCATGTAAAAGCTTCGTGAGTGGATCCGCAACATTTTGATCTGTGTGAACTTTGTGAATACATATCTTTCCCTTTTCAACCTCATCCCTAATGTAGTTGAATCTCCGCTCAATGTGACGAGTCTTTTGATGAGCACGAGGTTCCTTGATTTGAGCAATCGCACCCTCGTTGTCACAAAAGATCTCAAGAGGGTCCTGAATGGAAGGGACCACTCCTAAGTCGTCGATGAATTTCTTCATCCATGCAGCTTCCTGAGCTGCCAATGAGGCGGCAATGTACTCCGACTCTGTAGTGGATAACGCAACAACTTCCTGTTTCGCACTCTTCCAAGAGACCGCACCACCATTTAACATGAATACATAACCGGATTGTGACCGAGAGTCATCTCGATCAGTTTGGAAACTCGCGTCCACGTAACCTTTTACAACGAGTTCCTCCTCACCAGACCCATATATTAGAAACATATCCTTAGTCCTTCTAAGGTATTTCAATATACATTTAACCGCAGTCCAATGACTATTTCCTGGGTTATTCTGGTATCTACTTGTCAAGCTTAGAGCGCATGACACATCCGGTCTAGTACATATCATTGCATACATGATAGACCCAATAGCAGATGCGTATGGGACTTTCTTCATTCTCTCTTGTTCATCTTTCGTGGTAGGACACTGAGATGAACTGAGAACGGTTCCTCTTTGAATAGGTACCAAACCTTTCTTAGAGTTTTCCATCTTGAACCTTTTCAAGACCTTATCAATGTATGTACTTTGACTTAAGCCTATCAATCTCTTGGATCTATTCCTATAGATTCCAATCCCCAATATATATTGTGCTTCTCCAAGATCCTTAATGGAGAAGCAACTTTTTAACCAAGTTTTGACCTCTTGCATTGTGGTTATATCATTCCCAAATAATAATACGTCATCCACATATAGCACAAGGAACATTATTGAGCTCCCACTAGCCTTCTTGTATACACAAGCTTCATCACCATTTTTAATAAAGCCAAATTTCTTTGCCTCTTCATTAAAACGATGATTCCACATTCTCGATGCTTGTTTCAACCCATAGATTGATTTCTTTAACTTGCATACTTTTTTAGGATTTTTCGGATCGACAAAACCTTCGGGCTGTGCCATATAGACATCTTCCTCAAGATATCCATTTAGGAAAGCGGTTTTGACATCCATTTGCCAAATTTCGTAATCATAATGAGCAGCGATGGCAAATAATATCCTAATAGACTTTAGCATTGCCACAGGCGAGAAGGTCTCATCATAGTCAACCCCTTGAGTTTGAGTGAAACCCTTTGCTACAAGTCTAGCTTTGTATGTATCCAAGTTTCCATGTATGTCGGTTTTCATCTTGAAAATCCACTTGCAATCAACTAGCTTAGAGCTAGGAGGTTGCTCAACAAGTTCCCAAACTTGGTTTTCATACATGGATTGCATCTCGGCGTTCATGGCTTCCTGCCATTTATCTTTATCTATCCTTGATAAAGCATCTTTGTAGTTTGTCGGTTCATCCAAATCAACCGTATAGCAACCATCCACGAGAAACCCATATCTCTCGGGAGGATTACTAATCCTACTAGATCTTCGAACGTCTTGTGTACCTTGATCATCCACTTGATCATTTTCAGCATCCTCATGTTGAGTGCTAGTGTCAACCAATTGTGTATCATCGGCTTGATCTTGTACCTCTACAAGATCTATTTTTCTTTCACCATCACCTTCCATAAGGAACTTGGTTTCAAGGAATTCCGCTTTCCGAGCTACAAATACCGTTTGCTCGGATGGATCATAGAAGTAATATCCCATGTCATCTTTGGGATATCCTATGAAGATACACTTTGTGGATCGAGCATGTAGCTTATTTGCTACATAACGCTTAGGATAAGCTTCACATCCCCATACTTTCAAGTATGAAAGAGAAGGAGGTTTTCCAAACCACATCTCATGAGGAGTTCGTTCCACTTTCTTGGTTGGGGCCATATTTAAAATACGAGCCGCGGAGCTTAGACAATAACCCCAAAATGATAGAGGTAACGAGCTTCTAGCCATCATAGATCGAACCATATCCATTAGGGTTCGGTTCCTCCTTTCGGATACTCCATTAAGTTGGGGTGTTCCGGGTGGAGTAAGTTGTGAGATGATCCCACAACTCCTAAGATGATCTTGGAAGGCATCGCTTAGGTATTCACCTCCTCTATCGGTACGAAGTACCTTGATTGTCCTATTGAGTTGATTTTGTACTTCGTTTTGATATTCTTTGAATGCTTTAAACGTTTCGTCCTTGTGTCTTAGTAAATAGACATATCCGAAACGACTAAAGTCATCAATGAAAGTAACAAAGTATCTTTCACCATTCCTAGTTATGGGTTTAAAGGGTCCACATACATCCGAATGTATTAAACCCAATAAATCTTTAGCCCTTTCATGAGTGCCTTTGAAAGGTGCTTTAGTCATCTTGCCTTGTAAACAAGATTCACATACATCAAACGAATCCATTTCATTTGATTTCAAAAGTCCATTCCTTTGAAGTGTATGCATTCGGTTCTTGTTTATATGTCCAAGGCGACAATGCCATAAATAGGAATCACTCAAATCCCTTTTGAGTTTCTTGGTGCTAGTATGGTATATTGAGCTATTAGATGATGCATCATCATGAACCAATTCATAAATTCCATTTGAAGGCGTAGCCTTGAAATAGAATATATCATCTTTAGAAAAATGGATATCATTATCAATAAAATTAACATTGAAACCACATTGTCTTAAGCGAGAAATAGAAATAATGTTTCGACATAAATCCGGTGCATACAAAACATTTTCTAAAATAAGCTCCAATCCACTTGGAAGCTTCAAAACAAATTCTCCTTGAGCTTTAACATGCACCTTTGCACCATTGCCCATATAGAGACTTGTTGTTCCCGCTTTATGATCACTTCTTTTGAACCCCTGCAAAGAATTGCAAATATGAGTTCCACATCCCGTGTCTAATACCCATGTATTAGAAGAAGTAATACTAAGCTCTATATATACCATATATATATTACCTGAGGTTTGCCCTGCATCCCTCTTGTCCTTCAACTCTTTAAGATAGACCGGACAGTTTCGTTTCCAATGACCCATCTCACCGCAACCGAAACATGGGTCTTCCTTGGGGTTTGCCTTCTCGGCTACCTTTTGCTTCTTGGCCTTGTTGATGGTTGGGGTAACCATCTTCCCCTTCCCTTTGCCTTGATGGACGGGTCCTTTTCTCTTAGCCACCTTTGGCTTAGAGGTGTTACCTTTAGACCCACCTTGATCGATTGCTAACACGGGTAAAGCTCTTTTACCCATGCTTGTTTCCGCCGTCCTAAGCATACCATGAAGCTCACCTATGCTCTTATCCATCCCATTCATGTTGTAATTAATTACAAATTGATCAAACCTCTTTGATAGGGAGTTAAGGATAAGATCGGTGGCTAACTCATTAGATATGTTAAGGTTGAGACGGTTAGCACGATCAATAAGGCTTTTCATCTTAAGTACATAAGATGAAACCGATTGGGATTCGTCCATACGACAAGCATGAAGCGCCCGAACCGTTTCGAAACGCTCAACACGTGCTTGTTGGAGAAACATCTCCTTCAATTGTGTTATCATGTCGTAAGCGCTATGATGCTCGAAATCCTTTTGGAGTTCGGGTATCATAGTCCCAAGCATTAAGCATGAGACTTGAAGGGAGTCGTGGCAATACTTATCGTAAGAGGCCATTGCCTCCACATCACTCTCATCCGGTTGGTCGGGAATGGGGTCCTCAAGCACATACATTTTATCCTCTTGTTTGAGGACAATCCGAAGATTGCGGAACCAATCCATAAAATTTGTATGGTTGAGTTTGTCTTTCTCGAGGAGAGACCGTAACGATAGGTTGTTAAAGTTAAGTGGTGCGTTGTTCATGTTGTTGTTGTTATTAGCGGCCATCTACAAAATTCAACAAAGTTCTTTTAAGTATCGATTTGGATTTAATAAACAATACCCTTTTAATTTGTTTTATTAAATATTAGAATCCAACGGTAAATCAAATTTCGGTTAGGTGACCTTTATCCCGTCATTTGATTTAGCTAGGTAGTCATAATGACAATTGCAATCCTTTTGCAACTTCTAAGTTATGGGATCATGCAATCCTTTTGCATGGCATATTAATCCCATCAACGCCTATTTGTTCCTCATGCTTCGGTGACCCTAAGTTCATGATTCCCAAATCAAGTCGTCCTACTTGTGTAGACATGTAGACTTAACATACAAGTGGTTAGGTGACCTTTATCCCACAAGCATGCAAAGTGTACTTTATTCATATTAGTTCACTCATGACGGTTAGGTGACCTTTATCCCATCATGAGATTCCTAATATGTCTAAGTGTTTCCACAAAAGGATGGCGTTTAACTTGTTTATCTTGTATTAGTAAAGGGATTTTAGGTTTTCTACATTCTAGTTTAGAAAACAAAGTGCTATACACCAACATGCATTTGGTGTGTAGTATGTTTATGAAAAACCCATTTTCATGTGCCTTTTAGTAACCAATTACTAGTTTTAACCATTTCATTACCTTTTTAAATAAACCATTTTATTCAAGTCTAATAACCAATTATTAGTGTCATTTTGTTATGTTTTATTATAACCATTTTATAATGTATTATGCAAGTGTAATCATGTGATGATCTTGTAGCAACCAAACATACAAACATACACAAACATGCATAGCAAAGTGTTCACAATCAAGAGCCATTTTGGTAGACATTTGTTTAGCCAATAAACAAATGTCACCTAAGGGGTTAAACCAAAGTAAGAGATTTTACCAAAATCTCCCACTTAATCTTGTAATCTTCAAAACTTCATCTTGTAATCTTCTTCATGAATCTTCACTTTCATTTTACAAAATCATATCCTAATACAATTTTTCTAGAAAATGAAATAACAACCTATTCTATTTTACAAACCAAAATAGAACAAATTACATACAAAATACAAGATTAATTACAACTTTTACAAACCAAAATTACAAAATAATTACAAGCCATATGAATGAATATTACACCCATGAATAATCACCAAATCAATCAACCAAACAAACACATGGCCTAGGCTCGATTGTGAACAACAACATAACATCAAACATGGCCAAAACTTGAAATCCCAAACCCATTTTTGGGACCAAATATTTCGGCCATCACCATACACCCACCAAAACTCAATATTTTTACATTCTACTTTCATGCATGTTGGTAGATTGTAAAGAAAGTGAGTTTACTAGCCAAAAACAAGAAGCATATTAACAAGACTTTGGCTCTAGATACCATTGATGGATTTCAATACATAAACAAAGTCACAAACCCATTTTGTTACATATAAATTCGTGTGTATATGTATATATAAAGCGGAAGCAATTTCAAGTTTATGCATGTAAAGTTTAACCCTTTTAAATTTGAAATCCATTAAAGATCTAGTCTTGAAAATACACTTAAATGTAAATAGAGCTAGTTAGATGTTTATACCTACTCCAAAATGGAGGTGAAGAACTAGGATGAAGAAGATGATGTAGATGAAGAAAACTTCTAACTTGAAGCCTCAAATCTTTGATACCCACAAGCAATAATCAACACCCAAGACTTGGTTAGGATTTTAGACACTTAATTACTTGCAAAAATCAACCAAGAATCCCTTGAAGAAGCTCCAAAATTTCGGCCAAAAAGGGGAGGAGAAAGGAGAGGAAATTGCAAGTATTATTTTCAAAATGCTAGAGTCAAAGAGTGTGTTGAAAGTTGCACCAATGCATGTGTATTAGTCATAATTATATGGAGTAATCAAGGAAGGGTGGTTGGCACCTAGGAGCCTTCAAAAAAAATGGCCCCCCACCCCTTCCATTTATTTTATATTTTATTACATATTTATAAAACATACATGCATTTAGTTGTAAGTATTTTATTTTATAAGCCTTTTATAAAATAAAATGCAACACACATATGTTACATACACTTTATATTATTTATAACCTATATAAATAATATACAACATGTAGTAACTTATAATTATCCAAATAATTATATCTAGCATTTATTTTAGAAAACCAATTTCTAAAATTCAAGTGTCGTGTATTTGCTTTAATGATCCGATTGTCAAAACAAATACATAAAGTGTTGATAGCTTGTTATTGGGTATGACCCGACTTGGATCACAACATGTAAGCCACATTAATTTATTATGTCTCTCGGGCACAAGAAAATCCTTCATGTAAAAGTGGCGTACAATTCCTAATCTAATTTGGATGGGTCCTATTAATTTAATCCTGATTCGTACGAATTAGATCAATTATCTACAGATGGAAAGTGATGTGAAATCAATTTCTAAATCCTGAATCTATTTATATGATTTTATATAATTATTATTAATTATTTATGGTTATAATTATATAAATAATAATATTATTAATATTAATAATAATGATATGATAATATCACATATACTCAATAATAATAATCTTACTAAGTTTGATCATAATTAATAATAATGATAATAATATAATTAATGGTACTAATATAAATTTTAATATTATTAATGATAATAGTATATAATAATAATAATACAATAACTTACACATAACCAGTTTCAGATATATATATATATATATATATATATATATATATATATATATATATATATATATATATATAAATTTATTTTAAATTATACTTAATTATCTTGTATATTATTTTACATTTTGAATTACACACAATTGTTCGTAAATCGTCGAGAATGGTCAAGGTCAAATGCATTCATGTAATCCATTCCAAGTTTTCGAGACTCAACATTACAAACTTTGCTTATCGTTTCGAAATCATATAAAGATCAAGTTTAAATTTGGTCAGAAATTTCTGGGTCATCACAATATATATATATATATATATATATATATATATATATATATATATATATATATATATATATATATATATATATATACATATATACATATATACATATATATAAAGTATATTAAAAATAAATATTAAATGATTGTAATACTCGTTTGATGTTCCGATTGATATTAAGCAAATTAAATTCAAACTTATGTGATTTAAAAATAAACGGTGAGTCAAAAATGAGTAATATAAATTTTAGGCTTATTAAAAATGTATTTAGGAACTATTTGTTGAATTTTAAAACTTTTTATATTTTACTTGGGGTAGGAGGTGAATAATTAATGTAATTTTTATTTAATAGTTAATGATCGAATTTTATACCATAATGACCAAAATAAATAAATATAGTTAATTTAAAAATATAGGATTTTTCCGAAGACTTTTATCCGCCACTGATTTCAAACAGTGCACGATATACAGTCCGTGAAAACTGTCGGTAGAATAATTACAATATTGCAGGCTGCTGTACTGTTGGTCTATACACGTTGTAATTTAATAATTCTTTGTGAATTACTATTCTTATTATTATATTATTATATTTGATAATTGATTAGTGATTTAGATTATATATACATGTACATATTGGCATATAGATTCAACCATCTCCACTTCGATCATCACTTATATTGCTATATTGTGTTATGATTCAGTCACCATCCCCTACCTTCAAAAACATCCGTATCACCACCATAGCCGAACTTCACCACTTCCACCTTGATCACAAACAACCACATCACACTTCAACTGCTCGATGACAACATAACTACCACCACCTGCTACTCTACTCGTGTTCGAGTCATGAAATCTCAACCATAACAAACCATCACCATATTACATCGATCACAACCACCTTTGTGTTTCCTTCTGTTTTCTCTTGTCTGTTCGAAACTATTGATGCTTTTGTTATGTCCAAAACCTTGAACCATCACATACTCAAACCATCTCGTGCAACCTATAATTTACTCGATACTTGTTGCTACTACTGCACTTTGTTTCTCAGTTTTAAATTATCATAAAACGCTGCCCAACAGTCATCATAGCCGATTGCTTCAACTGTTTTTGTTTTATTTTCCTGTCTCCCTAGTTCATCAAACCATCTATTGCTATGGTTGATCAAACAACGCTGCTATCTATCTATCTGTTTCTTCTTCTATTTCGGTTCCTGAACAATGACAATAAATAATGATAAACGATTAAAACGATGTTAATAATAGCGGGTATGATAATACGTGATACTTGGTAATGAATATGATGATGAAAGGCTGCACCTGCGAAAACCACAACAAATCACATGCTACTATAATCGCTGTTTTATGTCCAAGAAACCCAAACCCAAACCCATTTGTGATTATTGCTTTTATTATTTCTTTCTTTTCTTTTTGACAACCAACATAGAAAACAAGGCTGATGTGATCGTGTTTCGGTTTTGATAAAACAAAGAGAATGATGAGCGATTATGATGTTATTTCGAGGAGGAGAATGATGATAAAGATGAGATGAGTTAACAAAAGATAATGATGATATGATGATGAAGAACCAAAGTCGAAACCTACTATATTTTTTTCCTGTTATCCGAAAACAACTTATGTTTTAATTCAAATGTAACCCAAACAACCCTACACACCCCTATTCGATGATCAATGCTAACCCAGATGATTAAAGGGACGATTTTTGCTGCTGCTGTGTGTGGATCGAATCACATACAAAAACTAAAACCCTCGTTGTTTTTACAGCTACAATCGTTGTGGTTGCTGTTACTCGTACAGGGTGAAGACAAACGATGATGGTGATGTAAATGACCATGATCCATTAATAATAGCGATGATGAGGATGATGTGAAGAAGACAAGGAAACGCGTATGTTGATAACAATAATAAGAATTTCTGAGGATGAGCTGTAAAGACGTATATATAGTGACGGCTTAATTTCTGTTTCTATCAAGTTACAAGTACCGTAGTATGATTTCATTCTATCAGGCTGATGCGTTGAAACAGTACCTTTATTTTTGAATGGATTTGAGTTGTTTTGTTACACGAATTGATTTATTGTATATATGGTATTTTAATGAATTTAGGTTGGTTTCAAACATATATAGGCAACTGGTCCTATCCGTGTAGTTTAGTTTGTTGGTAAATCCAGTTCGTTCCACAGGGAGACAGTGTTCAATGGTTTTTTAATAGTCTTTGAAGTTAAACTTATTTTAAGGGGGTTTTGGATTAGGAATTGATAATACTACATAATAATAAAATATAACTTAATCCTAATTTAATTTAACTACTTATTAATTTATACAAATACATTATTTATAATTATTAACTTAAAAGTGAATTAATTGAAATTATACTAATAAATTTATTACTAAATGATAATTAATAAAATAATAACTTTTAATAAAACTAATTGTTTAGAATTTTGTTTTGCGCAATTATAATATAAATTTATTTAAATTAACTAAATAGCATGTTTTAACTAAATTAATATAAATTAAGAGGAATTATAATATTTAACTAATTATAAACTAATTACTAATTATAAATTATCATAATTAATACTAATTATAAATTAATAACTTAAATATAATAATAAAATATTTAAAACCCTAGATTTTAACCTAATTCGCTACAGTACCCGTATCTATACTTACGCGTTTCGCGTAGTATTATATGCTTTCCGCATATGTTTTAAATCGTACGCGTATCGTGTAGAGTTGTACGCGATCCGCGTATGATATGATTGATGTGACAAAACAGTGACGAATAAACTGAATTATAATGTTGTGTAATAATTTTTTTTTGTTTTACTTTACTGAATAAATAAACGTAAATAATAATAATAATAATTAGCAATATATAAATAGGGAGTGTTTACTTAAATGTGTCACCTCTAGATCCATGGATTATTTTAAGTTTAAGCTCGTATTAAAATGTTTAGTATAAAACTTATATTTTCCTTTCGAATAAATAATAAGTTTTGACTAACTAAATTAAATCTAATTTTCATTAGATTATATTTAGATAGTTTACTAGTTATTAAGTATTTAAATTGAGACCCAACCCAGTTTTGACCTTCGCCAAAACCCAAATCATAACGGTTTCCCTTTTTATAATTTCATTATTATATGACTCGTGATATTACCCAAACCACCGAACCTTACTTTTAATTTAGTGTTAGTAAATTAGTCATAAGTTCGTCAAGATCACTTTTAATGTTGAAGCTTAATTTATATAAATAAAAATAACTTTCGTTATTTTAATCTAACAAATTAAGTGACAGGGTTAAATATCCAAATACATAATAATGGTTCTTTTAATTAGGCTCAATGTTAAAAATACTAAAGTTACATTTTAATTTTTTACAAGTGATACAATCCATTTCACTAGGGGCTCTACATCTAAGCAAACACTAGGGAGATTAGCTACTCATTATACTAAGATAAATATGAAAATTTAAATATACAAACATAATAATAACGATAAAAATTGATAACGATAATTTTAATAGAATATACTTACGAAAATCTTCACTCTCATTTACTTTAAACGGTAGAAAATTACAATAACAACACCCTTTCACGCGTACAATAATACCCTTAATCACGAACAATACACCCTTAATATTTGAAACTATCCTAACTCTTCAAACTTGAAAATTAATTTGGTACAGAACTAAATTATACGGAGTACTAAAAAATTAAATGACAGTAGCTAATTATTTTGTGATATGTGTTTTTGTGTATTTCTTCCTCTCTCTGCTCTATATTGTCACTCTGTCTCCCTCCGTACTTCTTTTTTATAGCAAACTAGTAGTAGAGATTTGTGATTTGTTCTTCATTTTTAAAATCAACTAGATGGAATATGACTGTAAAGAGTTCTTGCACTGATAAAGAATTGATTTTAAATTAAATAAAGCAGCCGTCCCATTTTCTTTTGTTCAAGTACTCCGTATTATAGATAGATGGATGATTAAACAAAGAACTCAACTGCTCCTCTTTTAGTGTGTAAAGTGAACCAGCCACGTGAACCTTTAATCGATATCTGAAAATAACATTACGCGTTTCGCGTACGGGTCTACGCGTTTCGCGTGGTCTATGATATTACACGTTCCTCGTACTAGGTTACGCGATCCGCGTAAGTGTATATTTGAACCTGCAATAATTATTTTCGATCTGCATTTGTAATTATGCCTACGCGTTCTTCGTGAGGAACTACACGATACGCGTAAGTGTAAAGAGAATTTTTCTGGTTTTTCTTTTAGCGTTCGTTTTTTTTGTTGATCCCGTGTTGGCGTATATAGAATTGGAACTTTCCATTTGAACTCTTTTTCTTTGCTCATCTTGAACTTGTATTCGGGTAACGTTATCTCGATATATATTTGGTTTAAATCCATCGTTTATCTTCGTTTCTTCAAACTTCGAGCTCGTGTTATGTTTTGTCATTTTTCTCGTGATTTATACATTTGAATGTCTTAGTAAACGATAAAAGCTGATGAAATATAAATGATATTGCGTCGAATTATATGTATGTTTAAAGCAATATCAAAATACCCCACACTTGAACGTTGCTTGTCCTCAAGCAATTACATTTTTTAACAGAATCAGAACATTACATATTTTTCCTTATCGAACATTAAATCACAAAACACACACCACACGAAATGAAAACACACGCTATATGGAATAAGTTTGAGACACTACACAATTTTTATTGAATCACACGCACACCACACGAAATGAAATTCTGACAACAGAAACAAAGTTGAAACTCGTGATTAAGGGTTAAAAATTTGGGTCCTTAGGGAAAATTGGACCTTGTGAAAACGTTTTATGATTTTTATAAAATGGCATGCTTGTTTTTACACTAGACACGTTTTCCGGTTTTAACCTCAAATTCCGGTTGAGGGTAACTGAAAATCGTAGTCTCAGTCGGCGATTAGCAAGCTATCCGCCCCCATAATTGAAGTATCATGGAACTTGAAACCGAATGTCCTAAAAATTTGTTTTACACAATATAATTCATAAAATAGCATAAGTTTTAGAAGAAACTTATATCATGTCCAAATATCATCGGTGAACCATGAGTTTGCACACCTCAATTTGTTATGGCATATGTATGTTGACCGCGGTCAAACATAGATGCAGTGGATCTTTAAGGAGATCATCCATCTGGGGATTAGATTCATTAGTCTTAAAAGCTAATTTGCAATGTGCCCCCCATTGTACGAGACAGATCCATCTCATGGTTAGGATAAGTCTGACCACCAAAAACCCTGTTTGATGCTGAGGATAGGTGGATTTCCTGCCGATTTTAGGGATGAATTTTTCAAGATTTTTCGTCAACCTACAGCTGTTCTGGACTACATCTTCTAACATAAGTTAGCAAGTGTGTCATTTTAGAAGACTTTACTTCCTTAAGGGATATTCAGGTTTATACATTCCAAAGCGATGATATCTGCAATAAACTTCATAGAAACATGTGATAAATAGTTCTAAACATATGGGGTTTATAAATTCTGTTATACTTGGTTTTCTTTTATATATTTCAATCAAATAAACTTATGTATTTTTAATGTATGGAGACAATAATTTCGGTTTTTGACACCTAATCTTTAATTGCTCGTTATTACCTTAAAAATTGATTAGTTATATTTGTTTAAAAATTGTAAAAATTTTCATAAAAACCACTAAATTATAAGTTCTCGAGAATTTATATACTCCCACCCCACACTTAAGATTATGTAATGCCCTCATTACATAAAATCAGATAATAATGTATAAATTTGAGAGGACAAAAAGAGTAAAGTATTTGGAACTTCCTTTGTTAACCGATTTGGATTTTTTAAATTGCTTTATGCATGATCATATCCAACTTTTGTATCATAATGCATATCGGTGTTTCATTACGTCTAATTGCATTTTCGTCGGTACCTGTCAAAACCATGTTAAAAACATACAAAAAATGGGGTTGTACTTCAATCGTACAAAACGTTTTTACCCCACACTATATTTTCTTGCAAATATATAATAAAACATAAAACATAATAAGTATTAATACACACCATAAAAATTATTTTATTACAAACAAAAAATTGTTTTCAAGACTAGAACTAGATAAATGGCCATAATGGGCCTCCCTGATTTTCCTGTTCTCGCTCCTGTTGCTGCCGTTGTTCATTTAGGCGTTGTTCCTCGTAAAAACGCCTATAAGCTTCCTGACTTGCGGCTAGGGCAGCGTTGGGGTCATAAGGTAGAGGTAGAGGGTCACCGTGTCCTTGCCATTTGGGATATGAAGGAAAGACTGAGGGTGCGTATTGTTGTGGGTTAGCTGCGTATAAATATGCCTGATGATGCGCCCACTCTAACTGTGCTCCCTGGCCCCTCTGATCGTCGCGGATATTTTCTAACATATTATCCTGAGCCAGTTGGGTATGCCTAATTTCCCCTATTTTCCTAGACAAACTAGTATATTGTTCTTCTGATCTCCGTCCCCAATTATCATACTAGTTCCTTAAATCTAAACTCAATGAATTAAACAAATTTTGTAGCTTATCGAAATCAGAAGTACCTGCATTAGACGAACTAGCCTCATCTGGCTGTCTTCGTCTCCTCCTAGTTTCCCTAGCGGGTTCCTCATCCTCCTCTATAGGAGCATGAGCGACAACTTCTTGCCTTCTCAAACTAATTACCCCACCCCTCACTTGTATAGCCTTAGCCGTCCTATACACGTCCAATCCTAAAGTTTTAACAGCTTAATCTACCGGTTGGATTGGAGGTTCTGATTCACTCGGGTCGAGTCCGAACCAGCTTCCTAGACACGTGATGTAGTGACCCCCCGACATGTCACTTGTCCCTCGAGCACCCTTACCAACATGGGCCAAAAAGTAAGCAACTCCATAGGGTATACTAATAAATGTATCCCTATCTCTGATCGCATCCAAGTACCAAAGGTCAATATAATTAATTTTATCTGTATTAGTAAACGACCTTTGGTTTATTGTGTTCGCTATAAACTTATGAATTATTCTAAAGCGAACATCAGTGATCTTTAGATAAGATTCCTGGCCTGGCTCATATGTATTTATATTAGTGAAAGATTGCCAAACTATACCAGAATTATAGTTACCTGTATATCTAGCCCCTGTAAAAATATATTCCCTAAAACCGGGAGCTATCATCTCCTCAACGGTGTAAATCCCTAATGTGGTAGTAACGTCGCTTAGGGACATTCCTCTATCTACCCCACCCAGCCTAAATTGTAGAAAATTAATATCATCGATATTTTCTGGGTGTAAACTTATTCTAACGGTAGAGTAAAACTCTAAACACCATTCTCTATATACAGGGTTATTTAAACTAAATAACCTCTCAAAATCATTAAAAACCAAAGTCATTCCAAATTCGTTTGTAAAACTTTGGTTTAAAATTCCCCTTATTTGCTCATCTAAATTGACTGGGGGTCCTAAAGGAGCCCAGTCCACAACATATACTGGAGAGATGTTTCTACTGACCAGAGAAAGTAAGTCCTTAACCTTTTGTAATCGGTTAGGTATATCATCAGGAAATCTCAGGTTTGGGTATAGATTCTGAAGTTGTTGTTCCATTTCTGGTGTTACTTGTTCTTCCCCTTGCTGTTGGTTAACAGCTCTCATTCTAGAATCCCTGCATAACATTTTAAAACAAGAGAATTGTCCCGATTGGGTATGTTAATGTTAGCAAAGAATTCATTCTTGACATACAAGCTTGTTTCAACACCACAGGAATCAACAGTTTACTTCTAAAAATTAAAGCAACCAAAAATAAAAAAAATTCACAATCATAAATCAAGTTTCAAAAACAAAGTTTAATTCACAAGTGGAAACACGCAATGAGCTAAGCATATATAATCTAATTCAATCACATTGCGTATTTTCCAGCTCCTAATCATTATTATAATCAATACTTGATTCATGACAATTACAAAAAAAATATCAAATTTAGACGAAAATTAAAATCACAAAATCAATCAATCAAACTTATATTCAATGGTTCTACTACTATCAAAACATCTAAAAACATTTAATTAGACCCAAAATAACACAATTCAATAGCAATACTTCAATTTCCCCAATTTACATAAACCCTAACTTTTCAAAAATCAATTAAATATCAAATTCTTATGCTAATCGGGTTTAACATCACACTAACAACATAGATATAGCATTAATCAATCAAAAATTCAACAATATCATGCATTATTTCGGATTAAAGCCATAGAAATAATAAATGAAAAAGTTGAAAAACAAGTGGTAAAAACGGGTTTAGGACTCTTACCAATCTCGGCATGTTGAAAGGTAGATGAATTGGAGGAGATTGATAGTGTTAATTTAGTGTTTGGGTGTGATTTTTGGGGTTTTTTGTGCTTCTCCTTCGTCCACAGAGAGCAAAAACAATAATAAGAGTGTGTGGAGGAGAGGCTGCAGGTCGACTGATATCTCTCTGGTTTTATACTCTACGCATTTCGCGTAGTACTAGGCATTTCGCGTAGCTTTTAAATCTACGCGTTTCGTGTGAATTGTCACACGTTTCGCGTAAGTGTTCTGTCCCATTTTTATTTATTTTTTTTCAAACTTTTAAAATTTCTTTTATAAATTTATATTTGTTGCTACGGAAATTTCGGTTGTTATACCTAGTCTTTATCCGTTTATAAATTTTAAAATTCAATTTATAAAATTTAATGATTTAAAAGTTAAAGTTTTTAATATTTTTCAAAAACAACTTAAAAACAAAACACTCTATTTATTTATTTTTTAAATTTTATAAAAGAAAATTAATATTTAGAATTAAAAACAAGTACATGAAAAATAAAAATTAAATGAATTTAAAATACACTCTATTTTTTTAAATTTTTATATATACTTTTAAACCAACTAATTTTCAAACATAAAACTTTGTTTCCTATCAACTAGGTAGAGACAATCTCGGTTGTTACACCTATCATTACCCACGACAAAAGTTTACAAGTTATATATCTTTACGGTTATTGATAAAAAGTATATTTTTAGTAGTTTTAATTTTTCTTTTGTTTTTGGTGGTTTACCATTTAAAATATATATTATGAATCCAACAATTAATTTCGTGCAATTTGAAGAACGATAATTCAGTTATTACACTTAGCATTATCGTTTTCAATGAAAACAGGTTAAACTCAAGGTTTATCAATTTTAAATGGTAGACCCTTTTTAATAAAAACACAACAAACAATTACAAACTAAAACACACCAAAAAATAAACACACAAAAATTAAAAAACACACAAAAATGCACAAAAACAAAAATGCACAAACACACAATTGGCGAGAAAAAGGATTAGATTGTGAAACCACATTGACTCGCCTCGTAGTGGAGTCGAATCATTTCGCCCCCCATGTCTTCGTAGGCGTAACCTCGTTGGTTTAAGAGGTTTTCCTTTGAACATTTAATAGGCCCTTCTCGGCATAAGGTTACGTACTCGAAATTAGAGTCCGTCGAGTTCTTTGGGCAATTTCCGTAATGAGCTGGTTTTCCACATTTTACACATTTGCCCAAATGACGCGCTCGACGTTTCTTAGTTGATTTTGATTTTCCTTTGGCATAATTTTTCTCGTTAAGTTCTTGCCTTATTTCTTTACCATCCTGATCGCATCTTCTTTTTATATCTAAAACCACATCTCTCGGTAAAATTTTATCGCATATCAAAAAGAAGTGGTTGTAGACATATTGATTACGCATCTTGAAAATAAACAATAAATAAAAACAAAAAGAAGAAAATAAAAATAAAAAGGTAGAATGGAGGGAGAAGACTAGTTCTTTAGTGTCTGCTAGGGAAAGACCGAACAAACCCCACTCTTAAAGATGAAACTAAAGTTCGAGAATGGAGTTGAAAACCTTAAAGTTACCCTGAATTTACTTGTCCTTAGGGTAGAATGTGATCTCGTCTCTTTCCGTAGTATTGATTTCTTCAAAGTATAATTTGAGTCGATGACCGTTTACTTTGAAAGTTCCACCGTCCTTGCTATATAATTCTGCATATCTAGATGGAAAAACTTGTTTTATTATATATGGCCCAGTCCATCGGGATCTAAGTTTCCCAGGTGAAAACTTAAAATGTGATTGGAATACTAATACTTTATCCCCTTGTTCAAATTCTTTCTTTTCTTTTAACCGTGCATCGTGCCATCTTTTAGTTTTCTCCTTGTATGTTTTAGAGTTTTCATACGCTTGTAGTCTTAATTCATCTAATTCATTTAGTTGTAAGAATCGGTTTTCTCTAGCTTTCACAAGATCGGTATTACATTCTCTCAGATCCCAGTATGCCTTGTGTTCAACTTCGACAAGTAGATGACACGCCTTACCATAAATCAATCGGAAAGGTGTAGTACCGATGGGCGTTTTAAATGCAGTTCTAAATGCCCAAAGCGCATCATCTAGCTTTCGATGCCAGATTTTTGGATTATTTTTAACTGTTCTTTCTAAAATACGTTTAAGACCTCTGTTTGTGTTTTCAACTTGACCACTCGTTTGAGGGTGGTAAGAAGTTGAAAAACGATGATTAACTCCGTACTTTTTAAGCACTTTCTCGAGTAGTTGATTTGTAAAATGAGTTCCACGATCACTGATTAATGCTTTTGGAATCCCAAAACGCGAGAAAATATTTTTAAGAAAACTGACAACAACTCGAGCATCGTTAGTGGGTAGGGCTTTTGCTTCAGCCCATTTAGAAACGTAATCGACTGCCACGAGAATGTATTTGCATTTGTTAGAAGCGGGGAATGGACCCATGAAGTCAATACCCCAAATGTCGAATACTTCGCATACTAAGATGCTTTGTTGTGGCATTTTGTCTCTCTTGGAGATATTTCCAGATCTTTGACAAGAATCACAAGTTATCACCATATTGTATGCATCTTTAAAAATTGTAGGCCAGTAAAAACCTGAGTCAAAAACCTTTTTGGCTGTATAGCTAGGTCCGAAATGTCCACCAGCCGGTCCTTCATGACAGTGCTCTAGAATTTGTTGCGCTTCTTTGCCGTATACACATCGACGAATAACTTGGTCAGCCCGTATACGAAAGAGGTTAGGGCTTTCCCAGAAGTAAAACTTCAGATCAGCAAAGCATTTCTTCTTTTGCTGATAAGTTTGATTTTTAACGAGAATTCCTGCGGCTAGATAATTAGCATAGCCCGCAAACCATGGAATTTCTTCTTCTGTTTCAATTCTCATAAGGAACTCGTCCGGAAAAGTATCATGAATAACTGATTCATCGAGTGTTTCTAAGTTAGGATTTTCAAGACGGGATAAGTGATCTGCAGCGAGATTTTCAGCACCTTTTTTATCCTTAATTTCAATGTCGAATTCTTGTAGGAGAAGAATCCAACGAATTAGTCTAGGTTTAGCATCTTGCTTTTTGAATAAGTACTTTAGGGCTGAATGATCGGTATAAACAATTGTTTTACATAACACTAAGTAAGATCTAAACTTATCGAAAGAAAAAACTACTGCAAGGAGCTCCTTCTCAGTAGTTGTGTAATTCAACTGAGCTCCTGTAAGTGTTTTACTTGCGTAATAGATTGGTTGAAATTTGTTATCTTGATGTTGACCTAAAACAACTCCCATCGTGAAATCACTACCATCACACATTAGTTCGAAAGGTTTGGACCAGTCGGGTGATACCATAATGGGTGCATTCGTAAGTTTATTTTTTAGAATGGAGAAAGCTTGTAAGTATTCGTCATTGAAGTCGAATGTACTGTCTTTCTCGAGAAGTTTAGTAATGGGTCTAGCGATTTTGGAAAAATCCTTTATGAATCGTCGATAGAATCCCGCATGACCTAAGAAACTTCGAATTCCTTTAACGTTAGTTGGAGGAGGAAGCTTTGAGATTACATCGATCTTAGCTTTGTCTACTTCCATTCATCTCGAGAAATCTTGTGTCCTAAAACAATGCCTTCCTTCACCATGAAGTGGCATTTTTCCCAATTTAAAACAAGATTTGATTCCTCACAACGAATTAACATTCGCTCGAGGTTGGAAAGGCATGAATCGAAGGAGTCTCCAAAAACAGAGAAATCATCCATAAAGACTTCCATACTTCCTTCTATCATGTCATGAAATATTGCCATCATACACCTTTGAAAAGTGCCTGGTGCGTTGCATAATCCAAACGGCATTCGTCGGTATGCGAATGTACCAAATGGACAAGTAAATGTTGTCTTGTCTTGGTCTTTTGGATCAATGGGAATTTTAAAATAACCGGAGAATCCATCAAGGAAACAATAGTACTCTTTTCCCGCTAAACGTTCTAGCATTTGGTCAATATAAGGAAGTGGGAAATGATCTTTCCTTGTGGCGTCGTTTAAACGATGGTAGTCTATACAGACTCTCCAGCCTGTGACTGTTTTTGTAGTAACAGGTTCATTATCATCATTAAGAACGACAGTTGTACCTCCTTTCTTGGGTACTACTTGTACAGGACTAACCCATGGGCTATCGGATATAGGGTATATTAACCCGGTATCAAGTAACTTGATAACCTCCTTCTTGACAAGTTCTTTCATGTTAGGGTTTAACCTTCGTTGTCTTTGTACCACGGGTTTAAAATCTTCTTCCATTAGAATCTTATGAGTGTAATAAGCTGGATTAATCCCTGGAATATCAGTTGTTTTCCAAGCAATTGCTTTCTTATGAGTTTTTAGAACAGATATTAACCTACTCTTTTCGTTATCAGAAAGTTTTGATGAAATTATAACTGGTAATTGTGATGTACAGACTCTCCAGATGTACCTCCTTTCTTGGGTACTACTTGTACAGGACTAACCCATGGGCTATCGGATATAGGGTATATTAACCCGGTATCAAGTAACTTGATAACCTCCTTCTTGACAAGTTCTTTCATGTTAGGGTTTAACCTTCGTTGTCTTTGTACCACGGGTTTAAAATCTTCTTCCATTAGAATCTTATGAGTGTAATAAGCTGGATTAATCCCTGGAATATCAGTTGTTTTCCAAGCAATTGCTTTCTTATGAGTTTTTAGAACAGATATTAACCTACTCTTTTCGTTATCAGAAAGTTTTGATGAAATTATAACTGGTAATTGTGATGTACCTTGGAGAAAAGCATACTCCAAATGTTTCGGGAGTTCTTTAAGTTCCAAGGTTGGCGATTCTTCCAAGGAAGATTTTATTCGGAACCTGTTACCATCGGTAATTTCTTCAAAGGGTTCATCTTCTTTGGGAGTTTCTTCCTCACAATAATCTTCATCGATTACTACTTTCAATAATTCATCAAGTTTAAGTTCTACATCGAATTCATCACCTTCACTCACTGAGGTGAAGTTCGAGGTGTCGACATTTAGTAATTCTTGTAATTCTTTTTCGACACAACAATCAACAATATCTACCTTATAACATTCGTCATCGGAAGAGATAGGTTGTTTCATAGCTTTATCTATGTTTAGGGTAACTCTATCTTCCCCTACACCTAGACTAAGCTTTTTGTCTTTAACACGCACAATTGCGTCAGCGGTATTTAAAAATGGTCGCCCTAGAATTAGGGGAACCTTGCTATCTTCTTCCATTTCGAGGACAACGAAGTCGGCAGGAAAGATTAAATGATTGACTTTAACTGATAGGTTTTCGGCAATACCAATAGGATAGTTAAAAGTTCTATCTGCTAGGCGTATACACATCCTAGTTGGTTTTAGATCACCTAGGTTTAGTTTTAAGTATAAGGAGTGTGGCATAAGATTGATACTTGCACCTAAGTCAGCTAATGCATCGTACATTACTGAATCTCCCATCAGACACGGAATAATGAAACTACCAGGATCTCTGAGTTTCGGTGGCATCTTTTGCTTTTGCAAAATTGCTGAGCATTCCTCATTGAGGAATGTGGTTAAAACTTCTTCATATTTACCTTTATCGGCTATGAGATCCTTAATAAACCTTCCATAATTTGGCATACCCCTAAGAACTTCTGCGAGTGGCATGTTAATGCTAATTTGCTTGATCATATCTGCAAATTTTTTATATTGGCTAGCTAGTTTGTCTTTCTTTAATGCTTTCGGGTATGGAATAGGTGCTTTGTGCACCTTCAATAGTGGTTCTTCAATTTTCTTTGATATGATCTCAGGTGGATCATCTTTCTCTTGTTCTTTCTCAACATGCTCATCTACATCAATGGGTTCTTGTAAAATAGGAGAAGATAAAGAAACTTCTGAGGTCTTACTAGTTTTTGGGTTAACATTTAAACCACTTCTAGTAGTTATAGCATTTACATGCTCATTCCTTGTTTGATTGTTGTTGGGATTCACTTGAGTATTTGAGGGGAGAGCGCCTGGTGGCCTCTCTGATAGTAACTGTGAGATCCTTCCAACATCTCTTTCTAAATTCTGAATCGTAGCTTGTTGATTCCGAATTTGTTGAGTTTGAATTTCCGCAGTTTGCTCGTGCTTAACCATAAAATCTCTTAAGAGATCTTCTAAACCGGATTTCTTCTCGGGTTGTGGTTGTATAAGTGCTTGTGGTTGATTGTGTTGGAAATTATTTTGATAAATTCGTTGAGGTTGATTTCGGTTGTTTAGGTTATTGTAACCTGGTGGTGGATTTCTTTGATTTTGATTTTGATTTTAGAAATTCTGGTTGTTTTGGTAAACCGGATTTCCTCTTTGATAGTTATTATTATTTAAACCTGAAGGTCCCCCTGTTTGATAGTTGTTAATTGGAGGATATTTTCGGTTATTTGCTTCTATCGCTGGAAAATCGTTGAAATTCATTTTACCTTTTCGCAAGTAACCTAGGAAATTTGCTTGCTCTTCCATCATTGTTTTATCACAATCTCTAGTAAGATGGGGGCCTTGGCACATTTCACATCCTACCCTGATAGCATGCATTTCCTTGGTTACTTTCTCAATTTGTCTTGCTTGATTTGCCATTTGTACTTTTAAAGAAGCAATGTCATCATTGCTTTCGATATTAGCAACGGTTGATGATCTAGAGAATTCTATCTCTTGATGCCAATTATGGGAATGTGCTGCTATATCGGCAATGATTGTGTGAGCGTCTTCTGGTGTTTTCTTCATTATCGAACCACCGGCTGCAACATCTATCTCTTTTCTAGTAGCTACATTGACTCCTTTATAGAATATTTGGACTTTTTGGAATGTATTCAACCCGTGTTGAGGACATACCCTAAGCATTTTGTTGAATCGGGTCCAAGCTTCATAAAGGGTCTCGTTAAACTTTTGCTTGAAATGATTTATATCACTTTACAATTTTGCTGCTTTTGAAGCAGGGAAGAATTCTGACAAAAATTTATCCATCATGTCATTCCAGTTTTCGATATAACCTTCTGGTAATGAGTCTAGCCAATCTCTTGCATCGTCCTTTAAGGACCATGGAAAGATTTTTAAACATGCGACTTCATCGGTGACATCCTTCATTTTGAATAGTTTGCAAATGCTTATAAACTTACGAAGAAGCTCGTTAGCATCCTCATTTGGAGCTCCACCGAATTGGCATGTATTAGTCACCATGTGAAGGAACTGACCTTTTATTTCAAAGCCGTCAGTCATCATAGGTTGGATGATTGCGTGTCCTTGACCTGTTCTTATCACCTTCATTAGTGCTTCCATCGTTTGATTTGTAACAGCCATAACTGGTTCAATGATTTGTTGAAAATCTTGTTCAGAGTTAGAATCCAATGAAAGTGATTCTAAATCTTCAGCGAGAGATTCTACTTCTTGAGCTCTTAAACGTTCGTGAAATTCTCTTTCGGATTCAGGATATGGAGGAGTTAATTCAGTGTTAGAGGAACGTAAATTCATGCATTAATTTCTATCATAACACTAAAAACTTTTCTAGGAATAAATTCCTATAAAAGGATCGAATAACCTAAAGTTTATTAAAATCTTTTAAACGTAACTGTTCCCCGGCAGCGGCGCCAAAAAGTTGATGCGTTGAAACAGTACCTTTATTTTTGAACGGATTTGAGTTGTTTTGTTACACGAATTGATTTATTGTATATATGGTATTTTAATGAATTTAGGTTGGTTTCAAACATATATAGGCAACTAGTCCTATCCGTGTAGTTTAGTTTGTTGGTAAATCCGGTTCGTTCCACAGGGAGACAGTGTTCAATGGTTTTTTAATAGTCTTTGAAGTTAAACTTATTTTAAGGGGGTTTGGATTAGGAATTGATAATACTACATAATAATAAAATATAACTTAATCCTAATTTAATTTAACTACTTATTAATTTATACAAATACATTATTTATAATTATTAACTTAAAAGTGAATTAATTGAAATTATACTAATAAATTTATTACTAAATGATAATTAATAAAATAATAACTTTTAATAAAACTAATTGTTTAGAATTTTGTTTTGCGCAATTATAATATAAATTTATTTAAATTAACTAAATAGCATGTTTTAACTAAATTAATATAAATTAAGAGGAATTATAATATTTAACTAATTATAAACTAATTACTAATTATAAATTATCATAATTAATACTAATTATAAATTAATAACTTAAATATAATAATAAAATATTTAAAACTCTAGATTTTAACCTAATTCGCTACAGTACCCGTATCTATACTTACGCGTTTCGCGTAGTATTATACGCGTTCCGCGTATGTTTTAAATCGTACGCGTTCCGGGTTCTCTATAGTTGGTTCATCCGGAATTTGTGAGTCTTTCCCAAAGATATTATTTTCGTCATCGGATAGGTTAATGACTGAAACACCATCTGAAGATTCTGGTTCGGAGTCGCTGAATGTGATAACAAGTTTTGAGCCCGACATCTATCACACAACAACTAACCCATTAGTACTACATAATATTTACATGTAAATTTTAACTAACAATGATAAGCAATGGTTTTTAAATCAGACCCGGTCAAAGTCCAGACTTACTAATGTATCCTAACGACTTATCAGTTAGACACACTAATGCAAACCTGGTTCGCTAAGACCACCGCTCTGATACCACATGTCATAACCCGTCCTTAACCATAAGAACGAGTTAGATAACGTATGATTTCATTGCGAGGTATTGACCTCTATATGCAACATTTTTAAAAGAACAACTGCATTTATTTTACATTACAAACCATAACTCTTATGTTAATACAAGCTTTAGACAATATAAAGATGATTATCGTTTAGCGATAATCTTAGACTTACAAACTTTACATGTGATGATAACAATACGATTTCTAGCATATTTTACATTACAATTCCTCGGATATGCAGTTTTATTTTTGACACAAATATGCATACTCAAGATCTTGCTTAAATTCAACATGTTGCAGCGGAAGCTTTTAGTTATCACCTGAGAATAGACATGTTTAAAACGTCAACATAAAGTTGGTGAGATATAGGTTTAATGCCGGCAGTGATATAAATATAGACCACAAGATTTCATATGTAAACATTTTAATAAAAATATTCTAAGTGGTTGAGCACTTGGTAACCATACTTAACATTTAATCACGTCGCATATTCCCTTTATTATGAAATCTTACTACACCGTACCAAATGTAGTCACGAAACGAAGTACTGTGCAACCGTTGAATACTGGTCGTCCAGTCCGGTTGGGGTTGTCAGGCCCGATAGATCTATCAACAGGATTCGTGTTTACAATACCGCTGTAAATAGTAGTTACCAAGCTACAGGGAAGTATGCCAGTGCTACAACTCAACGTAGAATATATTTTTCAGTTACTTGTGTCCATAACGTAAAACATAAAATACATGTATTCTCATCCCGAAATACTTAGAGTTTAAAAGTGGGACTATATACTCACTTTTGCCTTGAAGATATATATATTTTGACTTGGTCTCCGGTTGATATCACGAACCTATCCATATATAGTTTATCAATATATTTCCATTTTAAACAATCGTCACATATATATACTTATTATACTTTTAATAGTTTTAATAATTTCTTAGTCCGTAGTTAGCAGTCCGATGTTAGTAATTCAATTTTAATGGTTCATATTTAGGTGTTTAATAAATAAAACCCCCATCAAAATAAATAAAACCCCATCGTATTTGTATTGGTCGGGATTAATCTTGACCCACGGTACCGGTGTTGTCAAATGACGTGTTGCGTACATAAAGTACCGGTGTTGTCAAATGACGTGTTGCGTACAATCATGGGATCTTATGATTAATCTTCTCGTATTGTTTACGGGTGGTCCTGAAATATATAAAATTAAATTATGAGTACATATATATAAAATATCATGTTATTTTAGAAAGATGTGATTCATTTAATTTTTCTCCAATTATTTTCGTGGCTAAACTAGTTTTGGATATCCGATCTTGTTTTGGTCATAGTTTCTTCGTTACAACTCCGTTTTCGTTGGTTCAACTTGCCACTTCCTTGGATCGAGTTCTTCTTTAAGACTATGAACTGTAAATATCTTAGTTTGTATTTGAAATCACAGGTCATAGGTCAAACTTTGGTGAAACTTATGAAGTTAATCATTTTCCCTTATGTAAACAACATTAAATGATTATTTTTCTAAAAATACTTATACTTTGAGTTAAATCATGAAATTTTTATGTGTTATCATATTCATAGTAAATATCATTTTTCCAGAAAATAAACCTCCAATTCAAGGTTCAAAATAGTTTTTAATTATCCAACCCAAAACCGCCCCCGGTTGCACTCCGACGTCGTAAAAACAGTTTTTAAGGTGTTCTTTGAAAAACCAAGTTATACCTTGTTAAATTATCATATATTTGTGATATATTACATGTCTTGAAGTATTTTAAAAGTTAAGTTAGAAGGATCTATTTAGTTTGCAAACAAGTTTGAAAACATTCCAACTATGTTCTTGTTGTTAAAATTTTATACCATAAAATAAGATAGCTATATATATATGAATCGAATAAGGTTATGAACAAAGTTACTACCTCAAGTTACTTGGACAAGATTGCTGTAAAAGAGGAGTAAAAACCTAGAACCAAAAGAGTGATGGAATTGGAAGAAAGATTGGAAGTAAACTTGTGTTCTTGGAAGGATTCTTGAAGTGTTTTTGTAAGGATTTTCTTATGATGATTAAGTGATGTTTTTGGAACTAGATCTTCATGGTTGTGAGCTGAGATGGTTAAGGGGTTTAAGGCTCATAAGTGTGTGTGTTTTTAGCTAGAGAATTGAAGTAAAAATGAATCAAAATGATGATCCCCCATGGCCCTTTAAAAACGTGAATGGGGGGGAACCAAGACAAGATTTTAGTTTGTAATTTTATGTATTTAGTCAAGCAATCATACAAAAGTAATTACCTTATACATAAGGCATGAACAAGGGCTGGTTGGTGGTGATTTGATGTGTATTTACCAATAGTAAATACGTATAGAAGCTAGGTATGATACGAGTACATATACTCTAGATATACGTACAGAAATCTTGTGAAAACGGAATGAGAATTCAAATATAGCTATCTTTTGTGAATATACTTATATGGTTTTATGTATTTAAGTCCTTAAAAAGTGATTAAATACATTATATATACGATATATGTATAAACATTATAGGTCATAAGTATTTATGTCAAATAACGTTACGTATGGTTATCGTTTTGAAAACTTAAGTTAGTAGTTTCAAAATATACTTATAACTTATTGTTATTAATACAAAATGAGATATTAAAACATCCATAAATCATGTTAAATATGTATAAATACATATATATACACAAACGTATAATTATCATATATTATATAGTTCGTGATATCATCGGTCAAACTAGACGGTCAAACGTTGTGTAAAATTCTTTTCGAAAACATAAGTTTCAATAATTTAGATTGCTTATCATGTTGGTAAGGTTTAATTTATGTAAATATTAATCTTATAAGTATAGATTGATCGAAAAAGTCCGGGTCATTACAGTACCTACCCGTTAAATAAATTTCGTCCGGAAATTTTAAAATTGTACCTATTTTGCGTCATCGAGAAACAAGTGTGGATACTTTTGTTTCATCTGATCCTATCGTTCCCAAGTAAACTCAGGACCTCTTCAAGCATTCCAACGAACCTTAACGATCGGTATGTTGCTCTGCTTGAGCCGTTTAACTTCACGATCCATGATTTCGATTGGTTCTTCGATGAATTGTAGTTTCTCGTCGACATGGATTTCTTCAAGAGGAATGGTGAGGTCTTCCTTTGCAAGACACTTTTTAAGGTTTGAGACGTGAAAGGTATTATGTACTCCGGCGAGTTGTTGCGGTAACTCGAGTCGATAAGCTACCGGTCCAATGCGTTCGATGATCTTGAACGGGCCTACATATCTTGGGTTCAGTTTACCCCTTTTTCCGAAGCGTATTACACCTTTCCACGGTGACACCTTTAACATAACCATGTCCCCGATCTGAAAGTCTAATGGTTTCCTTCGGATATCGGCGTAGCTCTTTTGGCGACTAAGGGCTGTTTTCAATCTCTCCTTGATTTGTACTATCTTCTCAGTCGTTTCGTGTATGATCTCAGGACCAGTTAATTGTCGATCTCCTACTTCATTCCAACAAATAGGAGATCTACACTTCCTTCCGTACAATGCTTCGAATGGCGCAGCTTTAATGCTCGCATGATAACTATTATTATACGAGAATTCTGCTAATGGTAGATATTTATCCCATCCGTTTCCAAAATTGATCACACATGCCCTGAGCATGTCTTCAAGAGTCTGAATTGTTCTTTCACTCTGCCCGTCGGTTTGCGGATGATATGCGGTACTCATATCCAAACGAGTTCCTAGTGCCTCCTGTAGTGATTGCCAGAACTTTGAGGTAAATCTACTATCACGATCAGATATAATAGAAATAGGTATTCCATGCCTTGAAACTATTTCCTTTATATATAATCGTAATAATTTCTCCATTCTATCCGTTTCCTTTATAGGCAAGAAATGTGCAGATTTGGTAAGACGATCAACAATTACCCAAATGGTGTCGTATCCCCAGGCAGTCTTTGGTAACTTCGTGATGAAATCCATGGTAATACCATCCCATTTCCATTCTGGAATTTCTGGTTGTTGAAGTAACCCTGACGGCTTTTGGTGTTCTGCTTTGACTTTGGAACAAGTTAAACACTCCCCAACATATGTTGCAACGTCTGTCTTTAAATTAGGCCACCAATAATGTGTCTTAAGATCTTGGTACATCTTTCCAACTCCAGGATGTATCGAGTATCTTGTCTTATGTGCCTCATTCAATATCAACTTCCTTAATCCACCCAAATTTGGTACCCAAATACGATTTGCAAAATATCGAATTCCGTCTTCCCGTATAACGAGTTGCTTCTCATACTTCTTCATTGTTTCATTTCCTATGTTTTCTTTAGTAAGTGCTTCTCGTTGAACCTCTTTGATTTGTGAGTTGAGATTCTTGCGAATTTTTATGTTCATCGCTCGTACTCGAATTGGTTCTCGTTCTTTTCTGCTTAGAGCATCGGCCACCACGTTCGCTTTCCCGGGATGATAGCGAATTTCATAATCATAGTCGTTTATCAGTTCGACCCACCTACGTTGCCTCATGTTCAATTGTTTCTGATCAAAAATGTGTTGAAGGCTTTTATGATCAGTAAACACAGTGCATTTAACCCCATATAAGTAGTGTCTCCATATCTTCAATGCAAACACGACTGCTCCCAGTTCTAGATCATGCGTCGTATAATTCCGCTCGTGAATCTTCAATTGTCGGGATGCGTATGCAATAACTTTCTTCCGTTGCATAAGAACACAACCAAAACCTTGTCGCGAAGCGTCACAATATATTTCAAAATCATCGTTCCCTTCAGGTAACGATAAAATAGGCGCCGTAGTTAACTTCTTCTTCAGTAATTGAAATGCGTTCTCCTGCTCCGAGGTCCATTCGTATTTCTTCCCTTTTTGCGTTAATGATGTCAACGGCTTAGCTATTCGGGAAAAATCTTGAATAAACCTTCTATAATAACCGGCTAAACCCAAAAATTGGCATATCTGCATTGGTGTTTTAGGAGTCTCCCATTTTTCAATGGCCTCGATTTTAGCTGGATCAACCTGAATTCCTTTGCTACTAACAACGTGACCAAGAAATTGCACTTCTTTCAACCAGAAAGCACACTTAGAAAATTTAGCGTATAGCTGTTCTTTTCTCAACAACTCTAATATTAACCTTAAATGCTGCTCATGCTCTTGCTCACTCTTGGAATAGATAAGAATGTCATCAATGAAAACAATAACAAACTTATCTAAATATGGACTACAAACTCGATTCATGAGGTCCATGAATACAGCTGGCGCATTCGTCAATCCAAACGGCATGACCAAAAATTCGTAATGACCGTAACGTGTCTGAAAAGCAGTTTTCGGTATATCTTCTTCTTTGACGCGTAATTGATGATAGCCCGATCTTAGGTCAATTTTTGAGTACACACATGATCCTTGGAGTTGATCAAATAAGTCGTCAATTCTCGGTAGTGGATACCGATTTTTGATAGTTAACTTATTTAATTCACGATAATCTATACACATCCTAAAAGATCCATCTTTCTTTTTAACAAATAGAATCGGAGCTCCCCACGGTGAAGTACTTGGTCGTATGAATCCACGATCCAGTAATTCTTTTAACTGACTCTGAAGTTCTTTTAACTCGGATGGTGCAAGTCTATATGGAGCACGGGCAACTGGTGCAGCTCCTGGTACTAAATCTATTTGAAATTCTACAGATCTAAATGGAGGTAATCCCAGCAACTCTTCCGGAAAAACTTCAGGAAAATCTCTTGCCACAGGTGAAATGTCCCGTTCTTATTGATTAAAAACGTTCCATATTAATTGATTTCGTTGCGAGGTTTTGACCTCTATATGAGACGTTTTTCAAAGACTGCATTCATTTTTAAACCATAACCTTTATTTCATAAATAAAGGTTTAAAAAGCTTTACGTAGATTATCAAATAATGATAATCTAAAATATCCTGTTTACACACGACCATTACATAATGGTTTACAATACAAATATGTTACATCGAAATCAGTTTCTTGAATGCAGTTTCTACACAATATCATACAAACATGGACTCCAAATCTTGTCCTTATTTTAGTATGCAACAGCGGAAGCTCTTAATATTCACCTGAGAATAAACATGCTTTAAACGTCAACAAAAATGTTGGTGAGTTATAGGTTTAACCTATATATATCAAATCGTAACAATAGACCACAAGATTTCATATTTCAATACACATCCCATACATAGAGATAAAAATCATTCATATGGTGAACACCTGGTAACCGACAATAACAAGATGCATATATAAGAATATCCCCATCATTCCGGGACACCCTTCGGATATGATATAAATTTCGAAGTACTAAAGCATCCGGTACTTTGGATGGGGTTTGTTAGGCCCAATAGATCTATCTTTAGGATTCGCGTCAATTAGGGTGTCTGTTCCCTAATTCTTAGATTACCAGACTTAATAAAAAGGGGCATATTCGATTTCGATAATTCAACCATAGAATGTAGTTTCACGTACTTGTGTCTATTTTGTAAATCATTTATAAAACCTGCATGTATTCTCATCCCAAAAATATTAGATTTTAAAAGTGGGACTATAACTCACTTTCACAGATTTTTACTTCGTCGGGAAGTAAGACTTGGCCACTGTTGATTCACGAACCTATAACAATATATACATATATATTAAAGTATGTTCAAAATATATTTACAACACTTTTAATATATTTTGATGTTTTAAGTTTATTAAGTCAGCTGTCCTCGTTAGTAACCTATAACTAGTTGTCCACAGTTAGATGTACAGAAATAAATCGATAAATATTATCTTGAATCAATCCACGACCCAGTGTATACGTATCTTAGTATTGATCACAACTCAAACTATATATATTTTGGAATCAACCTCAACCCTGTATAGCTAACTCCAACATTCACATATAGAGTGTCTATGGTTGTTCCGAAATATATATAGATGTGTCGACATGATAGGTCGAAACATTGTATACGTGTCTATGGTATCTCAAGATTACATAATATACAATACAAGTTGATTAAGTTATGGTTGGAATAGATTTGTTACCAATTTTCACGTAGCTAAAATGAGAAAAATTATCCAATCTTGTTTTACCCATAACTTCTTCATTTTAAATCCGTTTTGAGTGAATCAAATTGCTATGGTTTCATATTGAACTCTATTTTATGAATCTAAACAGAAAAAGTATAGGTTTATAGTCAGAAAAATAAGTTACAAGTCGTTTTTGTAAAGGTAGTCATTTCAGTCGAAAGAACGACGTCTAGATGACCATTTTAGAAAACATACTTCCACTTTGAGTTTAACCATAATTTTTGGATATAGTTTCATGTTCATAATAAAAATCATTTTCTCAGAATAACAACTTTTAAATCAAAGTTTATCATAGTTTTTAATTAACTAACCCAAAACAGCCCGCGGTGTTACTACGACGGCGTAAATCCGGTTTTACGGTGTTTTTCGTGTTTCCAGGTTTTAAATCATTAAGTTAGCATATCATATAGATATAGAACATGTGTTTAGTTGATTTTAAAAGTCAAGTTAGAAGGATTAACTTTTTTTTGCGAACAAGTTTAGAATTAACTAAACTATGTTCTAGTGATTACAAGTTTAAACCTTCGAATAAGATAGCTTTATATGTATGAATCGAATGATGTTATGAACATCATTACTACCTTAATTTCCTTGGATAAACCTACTTGAAAAGAGAAAAATGGATCTAGCTTCAATGGATCCTTGGATGGCTCGAAGTTCTTGAAGCAGAATCATGACACGAAAACAAGTTCAAGTAAGATCATCACTTGAAATAAGATTGTTATAGTTATAGAAATTGAACCAAAGTTTGAATATGATTATTACCTTGTATTAGAATGATAACCTACTGTAAGAAACAAAGATTTCTTGATCTTGGATGATCACCTTACAAGATTGGAAGTGAGCTAGCAAACTTGAAAGTATTCTTGATTTTATGAAACTAGAACTTTTGGAATTTATGAAGAACACTTAGAACTTGAAGATAGAACTTGAGAGAGATCAATTAGATGAAGAAAATTGAAGAATGAAAGTGTTTGTAGGTGTTTTTGGTCGTTGGTGTATGGATTAGATATAAAGGATATGTAATTTTGTTTTCATGTAAATAAATCATGAATGATTACTCATATTTTTGTAATTTTATGAGATATTTCATGCTAGTTGCCAAATGATGGTTCCCACATGTGTTAGGTGACTCACATGGGCTGCTAAGAGCTGATCATTGGAGTGTATATACCAATAGTACATACATCTAAAAGCTGTGTATTGTACGAGTACGAATACGGGTGCATACGAGTAGAATTGTTGATGAAACTGAACGAGGATGTAATTGTAAGCATTTTTGTTAAGTAGAAGTATTTTGATAAGTGTATTGAAGTCTTTCAAAAGTGTATAAATACATATTAAAACACTACATGTATATACATTTTAACTGAGTCGTTAAGTCATCGTTAGTCGTTACATGTAAGTGTTGTTTTGAAACCTTTAGGTTAACGATCTTGTTAAATGTTGTTAACCCAATGTTTATAATATCAAATGAGATTTTAAATTATTATATTATCATGATATTATCATGTATGAATATCTCTTAATATGATATATATATACATTAAATGTCTTTACAACGATAATCGTTACATATATGTCTCGTTTAAAAATCATTAAGTTAGTAGTCTTGTTTTTACATATGTAGTTCATTGTTAATATACTTTATGATATGTTTTCTTATCATAGTATCATGTTAACTATATATATATATCCATATATATGTCATCATATAGTTTTTACAAGTTTTAACGTTCGTGAATCACCGATCAACTTGGGTGGTCAATTGTCTATATGAAACATATTTCAATTAATCAAGTCTTAACAAGTTTGATTGCTTAACATGTTGGAAACATTTAATCATGTAAATATCAATCTCAATTAATATATATAAACATGGAAAAGTTCGGGTCACTACAGTACCTACCCGTTAAATAAATTTCGTCCCGAAATTTTAAGCTGTTGAAGGTGTTGACGAATCTTCTGGAAATAGATGCGGGTATTTCTTCTTCATCTGATCTTCACGCTCCCAGGTGAACTCGGGTCCTCTACGAGCATTCCATCGAACCTTAACAATTGGTATCTTGTTTTGCTTAAGTCTTTTAACCTCACGATCCATTATTTCGACGGGTTCTTCGATGAATTGAAGTTTTTCGTTGATTTGGATTTCATCTAACGGAATAGTGAGATCTTCTTTAGCAAAACATTTCTTTAAATTCGAGACGTGGAAAGTGTTATGTACAGCCGCGAGTTGTTGAGGTAACTCTAGTCGGTAAGCTACTGGTCCGACACGATCAATAATCTTGAATGGTCCAATATACCTTGGATTTAATTTCCCTCGTTTACCAAATCGAACAACGCCTTTCCAAGGTGCAACTTTAAGCATGACCATCTCTCCAATTTCAAATTCTATATCTTTTCTTTTAATGTCAGCGTAGCTCTTTTGTCGACTTTGGGCGGTTTTCAACCGTTGTTGAATTTGGATGATCTTCTCGGTAGTTTCTTGTATAATCTCCGGACCCGTAATCTGTCTATCCCCCACTTCACTCCAACAAATCGGAGACCTGCACTTTCTACCATAAAGTGCTTCAAACGGCGCCATCTCAATGCTTGAATGGTAGCTGTTGTTGTAGGAAAATTCTGCTAACGGTAGATGTCGATCCCAACTGTTTCCGAAATCAATAACACATGCTCGTAGCATGTCTTCAAGCGTTTGTATCGTCCTTTCGCTCTGCCCATCAGTTTGTGGATGATAGGCAGTACTCATGTCTAGACGAGTTCCTAATGCTTGCTGTAATGTCTGCCAGAATCTTGAAATAAATCTGCCATCCCTATCAGACGACTTCCTTCAAATACAGTCGTGCTAACTTCTCCATCTTGTCATCTTCTCTTATTGGTAGGAAGTGTGCTGATTTGGTGAAACGATCAACTATTACCCAAATAGTATCAAAACCACTTGCAGTCCTTGGCAATTTAGTGATGAAATCCATGGTAATGTTTTCCCATTTCCATTCTGGGATTTCGGGTTGTTGAAGTAGACCTGATGGTTTCTGATGCTCAGCTTTGACCTTAGAACACGTCAAACATTCTCCTACGTATTTAGCAACATCGGCTTTCATACCTGGCCACCAAAAATGTTTCTTGAGATCCTTGTACATCTTCCCCGTTCCAGGATGTATTGAGTATCTGGTTTTATGAGCTTCTCTAAGTACCATTTCTCTCATATCTCCAAATTTTGGTACCCAAATCCTTTCAGCCCTATACCGGGTTCCATCTTCCCGAATATTAAGATGCTTCTCCGATCCTTTGGGTATTTCATCCTTTAAATTTCCCTCTTTTAAAACTCCTTGTTGCGCCTCCTTTATTTGAGTAGTAATGTTATTATGAATCATTATATTCATAGATTTTACTCGAATGGGTTCTCTGTCCTTCCTGCTCAAGGCATCGGCTACCACATTTGCCTTCCCCGGGTGGTAACGAATCTCAAAGTCGTAATCATTCAATAATTCAATCCACCTACGCTGCCTCATATTCAGTTGTTTCTGATTAAATATGTGTTGAAGACTTTTGTGGTCGGTATATATAATACTTTTGACCCCATATAAGTAGTGCCTCCAAGTCTTTAATGCAAAAACAACCGCGCCTAATTCCAAATCATGCGTCGTATAATTTTGTTCGTGAATCTTCAATTGTCTAGACGCATAAGCAATCACCTTCGTTCGTTGCATTAATACACAACCGAGACCTTGCTTTGATGCATCACAATAAATCACAAAATCATCATTCCCTTCAGGCAATGACAATATAGGTGCCGTAGTTAGCTTTTTCTTCAATAACTGAAACGCTTTCTCTTGTTCATCATTCCATTCAAATTTCTTCCCTTTATGCGTTAATGCAGTCAAGGGTTTTGCTATTCTGGAAAAGTCTTGGATGAACCTTCTGTAGTAACCAGCTAGTCCTAAAAACTGGGGTATGTGTTTCGGAGTCTTCGGGGTTTCCCACTTTTCAACAGTTTCTATCTTTGCCGGATCCACCTTAATACCTTCTTTGTTCACTATGTGACCGAGGAATTGAACTTCTTCCAACCAAAATGCACACTTTGAAAACTTAGCGTACAATTCTTCCTTCCTCAATACTTCTAACACCTTTCTCAAATGTTCACCGTGTTCTTGGTCATTCTTTGAGTAAATAAGTATGTCATCAATGAAAACAATGACAAACTTGTCAAGGTATGGTCCACACACTCGGTTCATAAGGTCCATGAACACAGCTGGTGCATTAGTTAAACCAAACGGCATGACCATAAACTCGTAATGACCGTAACGTGTTCTGAAAGCAGTCTTTGGAATATCATCTTCTTTCACCCGCATTTGATGATACCCGGAACGTAAGTCAATCTTTGAATAAACAGACGAGCCTTGTAGTTGATCAAATAAGTCGTCGATTCTCGGTAGTGGGTAGCGGTTCTTGATGGTAAGTTTGTTCAACTCTCGGTAGTCGATACACAACCTGAATGTACCATCTTTCTTCTTGACAAACAAAACAGGAGCTCCCCACGGTGATGTGCTTGGTCGAATGAAACCACGCTCTAAAAGTTCTTGTAATTGGCTTTGCAGTTCTTTCATCTCGCTGGGTGCGAGTCTGTAAGTAGCACGAGCTATTGGTGCAGCTCCTGGTACAAGATCTATTTAAAATTCAACGGATCGATGTGGGGGTAATCCCGGTAATTCTTTCGGAAATACATCAGGAAATTCTTTTGCAATGGGAACATCATTGATGCTCTTTTCTTCAGTTTGTACTTTCTCGACGTGTGCTAGAACAGCATAGCAACCTTTTCTTATTAGTTTTTGTGCCTTCAAATTACTAATAAGATGTAGCTTCGTGTTGCCCTTTTCTCCGTACACCATTAAGGGTTTTCCTTTTTCTCGTATAATGCGAATTGCATTTTTGTAACAAACGATCTCCGCTTTCACTTCTTTCAACCAGTCCATACCGATTATCACATCAAAACACCCTAACTCTACTGGTATCAAATCAATCTTAAATGTTTCGCTAACCAGTTTAATTTCTCGATTCCGACATATATTATCTGCTGAAATTAATTTACCATTTGCTAATTCGAGTAAAAATTTACTATCCAAAGGCGTCAATGGACAACTTAATTTAGCACAAAAATCTCTACTCATATAGCTTCTATCCGCACCCGAATCAAATAAAACGTAAGCAGATTTATTGTCAATAAGAAACGTACCCGTAACAAGCTCCGGGTCTTCCTGTGCCTCTACCGCATTAATATTGAAAACTCTTCCACGGCCTTGTCCATTCGTGTTCTCCTGGTTCGGGCAATTTCTAATAATGTGGCCTGGTTTTCCACAATTATAACAAACTACATTGGCATAACTTGCTCCGACACTACTTGCTCCGCCATTACTCGTTCCGACACCATTTGTTCCTTTCGTTCTATTAACCCCTGGTCCGTAGACCTCACACTTCGCCGCGCTATGACCATTTCTTTTACACTTGTTGCAAAATTTGGTGCAGAACCCCGAGTGATTCTTTTCACACCTTTGGCATAGCTGCTTCTGATTGTTGTTGTTGTTGCGGTTATTATTGTTGTTGGGATGATTGTTGTAGTTGTTGTTGTTGTTGTTGTTGTTGTTGGGCCGTTTGTTGTAGTTGCGATTGATGTTGCGATTGTTGGGATAATTGTTGCGATTATTGTTGTAATTGCTGTTGTTGTTGTATTGGTGATTCTTATCACCGTTTTCCTCCCACTTTCTTTTGACTTGCTTCACATTGGCCTCTTCAGCAGTCTGTTCTTTAATTCTTTCTTCAATCTGGTTCACTAGTTTGTGAGCCATTCTACATGCCTGTTGTATGGAGGCGGGCTCGTGTGAACTTATATCTTCTTGGATTCTTTCCGGTAATCCTTTCATAAACGCGTCGATCTTCTCTTCCTCATCTTCGAATGCTCCCGGACACAATAGGCACAATTCTGTGAATCGTCTTTCGTACGTGGTAATATCAAATCCTTGGGTTCGTAATCCTCTAAGTTCTGTCTTGAGCTTATTGACCTCGGTTCTGGGACGGTACTTCTCGTTCATCAAGTGCTTGAATGCTGACCACGGTAGTGCGTACGCATCATCTTGTCCCACTTGCTCTAGATAGGTATTCCACCATGTTAACGCATAACCTGTGAAGGTATGCGTAGCGTACTTCACTTTATCCTCTTCAGTACACTTACTTATGGCAAACACCGATTCAACCTTCTCGGTCCACCGTTTCAATCCGATCGGTCCTTCGGTTCCATCAAATTCCAAAGGTTTGCAGGCAGTGAATTCTTTGTAGGTGCATCCTACACGATTTCCTGTACTGCTAGATCCAAGGTTATTGTTGGTATGTAGCGTAGCCTGTACTGCGGCTATGTTTGAAGCTAGAAAAGTACGGAATTCCTCTTCATTCATATTCACGGTGTGTCGAGTAGTCGGTGCCATTTCCTTCAAAATAGTTAAATGGAACAAGTTAATCATACAGAATATTAAGAGTAGTTAATAGTATTTCGTAGCATAATATGAACTCATTTATAAAAGCTTTTTCTTCATATTAGCGTTTTATAAGTTTAAATTCGGGTAGTACCTACCCGTTAAGTTCATACTTAGTAGCTAATATACAATTCAACTACTACAATTCTATATGAAAAACTGATTATAATAATATTTCGCGTTCAAACTTTTATACAATATTTTACAAACTTACAATACCGCTTATTTTACATAAAGCATGAAATATAGCACAAAATAACTTTGATACAAGATAGTTGTGAAGACAATTCTAGCTAGTACACAAGTCGTTCAGCAAAGGCAATAAAGACACGTAATTCATACGTCCAGAAACAAGTCATGCATTCTGGTTTTACTAGGACTACTTCCCATCCTTGGTCTTGTGCAACATAACCGTTATGGCCGTTGATAAGACAGCGTGTTGTAACGTCATCAAAGGGACGAGGGTTACGTAATGTCCAACAGTCCCGTAATAATCTAAAAACCTCATTTCTTACCCCAATTACCGACTCCGTCACTTGTGGAAACGTTTTGTTTAATAGTTGTAGCCCGATGTTCTTGTTCTCACTTTGGTGAGAAGCGAACATTACTAATCCGTAAGCATAACATGCTTCTTTATGTTGCATGTTAGCCGCTTTTTCTAAATCACGAAGTCCAATATTCGGATATATTGAGTCAAAATAATTTCTTAACCCGTTGCGTAAAATAGCATTTGGGTTCCCCGCAATATATGCGTCAAAGTAAACACATCGTAACTTATGGGTTTCCCAATGTGATATCCCCCATCTTTCAAATGAAAGTCTCTTATAAACCAAGACATTATTGGAACGTTCTTCGAATGTCTTACAAACTGATCTCGCCTTAAATAGTTGTGCCGAAGAATTCTGGCCGACTCTAGACAAGATTTCATCAATCATGTCTCCGGGTAGGTCTCTTAAAATATTGGGTTGTCTATCCATTTTGTGTTTTTAAACTGTAAAATAGACAAGAGTTAGATTCATAAAAAAATACTTATTAATACAAGCAATTTTTACATATATCATAAAGCATAAGAACACTATATTACATATATTACACCACACGAATACAACTATCTTATTCCGACTTGCTCGTTTCTTATTCTTCGGTTTTGGTTCGTTTTGCCAAGTTTCTAGGGATATATGATGTTCCCCTAATACGAGCCGTCGTTGTCCACATTGGTTTAGAAAAACCTGGTGGTTTAGAGGTTCCCGGGTCATTGTTACAACTTAAGGACTTCGGGGGTTGACGATACATATAAAGTTCATCGGGGTTGGAATTAGATTTCTCTATTTTTATGCCCTTTCCCTTATTATTTTCTTTTGCCTTTTTAAATTCAGTTGGGGTAATTTCTATAACATCATCGGAATTCTCGTCGGAATTCGATTCATCGGAGAATTGGTAATCCTCCCAATATTTTGCTTCCTTGGCGGAAACACCATTGACCATAATTAACTTTGGTCGGTTGATTGAGGATTTTCTTTTAATTAACCGTTTTATTATTTCCCCCACCGGTTCTATTTCTTCATCCGGTTCCGATTCTTCTTCCGGTTCCGATTCTTCTTCCGGTTCCGACTCTTCTTCCGGTTCCTCTTCGGGAACTTGTGAATCAGTCCACAAATCATTCCAATTTACATTTGACTCTTCATTATTATTAAGTGAGTCAATGGGACTTGTTCTAGAGGTAGACATCTATCACATAATATCAAACACGTTAAGAGATTAATATATCACATAATATTCATATGTTAAAAATATATAGTTTCCAACAAAAATGTTAAGCAATCATTTTTAAAGAAAACACGGTCGAAGTCCAGACTCACTAATGCATCCTAACAAACTCGATAAGACACACTAATGCAAATTTTCTGGTTCTCTAAGACCAACGCTCTGATACCAACTGAAATGTCCCGTTCTTATTGATTAAAAACGTTCCATATTAATTGATTTCGTTGTGAGGTTTTGACCTCTATATGAGACGTTTTTCAAAGACTGCATTCATTTTTAAACCATAACCTTTATTTCATAAATAAAGGTTTAAAAAGCTTTACGTAGATTATCAAATAATGATAATCTAAAATATCCTGTTTACACACGACCATTACATAATGGTTTACAATACAAATATGTTACATCGAAATCAGTTTCTTGAATGCAGTTTTTACACAATATCATACAAACATGGACTCCAAATCTTGTCCTTATTTTAGTATGCAACAGCGGAAGCTCTTAATATTCACCTGAGAATAAACATGCTTTAAACGTCAACAAAAATGTTGGTGAGTTATAGGTTTAACCTATATATATCAAATCGTAACAATAGACCACAAGATTTCATATTTCAATACACATCCCATACATAGAGATAAAAATCATTCATATGGTGAACACCTGGTAACCGACAATAACAAGATGCATATATAAGAATATCCCCATCATTCCGGGACACCCTTCGGATATTATATAAATTTCGAAGTACTAAAGCATCCGGTACTTTGGATGGGGTTTGTTAGGCCCAATAGATCTATCTTTAGGATTCGCGTCAATTAGGGTGTCTGTTCCCTAATTCTTAGATTACCAGACTTAATAAAAAGGGGCATATTCGATTTCGATAATTCAACCATAGAATGTAGTTTCACGTACTTGTGTCTATTTTGTAAATCATTTATAAAACCTGCATGTATTCTCATCCCAAAAATATTAGATTTTAAAAGTGGGACTATAACTCACTTTCACAGATTTTTACTTCGTCGGGAAGTAAGACTTGGCCACTGTTGATTCACGAACCTATAACAATATATACATATATATTAAAGTATGTTCAAAATATATTTACAACACTTTTAATATATTTTGATGTTTTAAGTTTATTAAGTCAGCTGTCCTCGTTAGTAACCTATAACTAGTTGTCCACAGTTAGATGTACAGAAATAAATCGATAAATATTATCTTGAATCAATCCACGACCCAGTGTATACGTATCTCAGTATTGATCACAACTCAAACTATATATATTTTGGAATCAACCTCAACCCTGTATAGCTAACTCCAACATTCACATATAGAGTGTCTATGGTTGTTCCGAAATATATATAGATGTGTCGACATGATAGGTCGAAACATTGTATACGTGTCTATGGTATCTCAAGATTACATAATATACAATACAAGTTGATTAAGTTATGGTTGGAATAGATTTGTTACCAATTTTCACGTAGCTAAAATGAGAAAAATTATCCAATCTTGTTTTACCCATAACTTCTTCATTTTAAATCCGTTTTGAGTGAATCAAATTGCTATGGTTTCATATTGAACTCTATTTTATGAATCTATACAGAAAAAGTATAGGTTTATAGTCAGAGAAATAAGTTACAAGTCATTTTTGTAAAGGTAGTCATTTCAGTCGAAAGAACGACGTCTAGATGACCATTTTAGAAAACATACTTCCACTTTGAGTTTAACCATAATTTTTGGATATAGTTTCATGTTCATAATAAAAATCATTTTCTCAGAATAACAACTTTTAAATCAAAGTTTATCATAGTTTTTAATTAACTAACCCAAAACAGCCCGCGGTGTTACTACGACGGCGTAAATCCGGTTTTACGGTGTTTTTCGTGTTTCCAGGTTTTAAATCATTAAGTTAGCATATCATATAGATATAGAACATGTGTTTAGTTGATTTTAAAAGTCAAGTTAGAAGGATTAACTTTTGTTTGCGAACAAGTTTAGAATTAACTAAACTATGTTCTAGTGATTACAAGTTTAAACCTTCGAATAAGATAGCTTTATATGTATGAATCGAATGATGTTATGAACATCATTACTACCTTAATTTCCTTGGATAAACCTACTGGAAAAGAGAAAAATGGATCTAGCTTCAATGGATCCTTGGATGGCTCGAAGTTCTTGAAGCAGAATCATGACACGAAAACAAGTTCAAGTAAGATCATCACTTGAAATAAGATTGTTATAGTTATAGAAATTGAACCAAAGTTTGAATATGATTATTACCTTGTATTAGAATGATAACCTACTGTAAGAAACAAAGATTTCTTGAGGTTGGATGATCACCTTACAAGATTGGAAGTGAGCTAGCAAACTTGAAAGTATTCTTGATTTTATGAAACTAGAACTTTTGGAATTTATGAAGAACACTTAGAACTTGAAGATAGAACTTGAGAGAGATCAATTAGATGAAGAAAATTGAAGAATGAAAGTGTTTGTAGGTGTTTTTGGTCGTTGGTGTATGGATTAGATATAAAGGATATGTAATTTTGTTTTAATGTAAATAAATCATGAATGATTACTCATATTTTTGTAATTTTATGAGATATTTCATGCTAGTTGCCAAATGATGGTTCCCACATGTGTTAGGTGACTCACATGGGCTGCTAAGAGCTGATCATTGGAGTGTATATACCAATAGTACATACATCTAAAAGCTGTGTATTGTACGAGTACGAATACGGGTGCATACGAGTAGAATTGTTGATGAAACTGAACGAGGATGTAATTGTAAGCATTTTTGTTAAGTAGAAGTATTTTGATAAGTGTATTGAAGTCTTTCAAAAGTGTATAAATACATATTAAAACACTACATGTATATACATTTTAACTGAGTCGTTAAGTCATCGTTAGTCGTTACATGTAAGTGTTGTTTTGAAACCTTTAGGTTAACGATCTTGTTAAATGTTGTTAACCCAATGTTTATAATATCAAATGAGATTTTAAATTATTATATTATCATGATATTATCATGTATGAATATCTCTTAATATGATATATATATACATTAAATGTCTTTACAACGATAATCGTTACATATATGTCTCGTTTAAAAATCATTAAGTTAGTAGTCTTGTTTTTACATATGTAGTTCATTGTTAATATACTTTATGATATGTTTTCTTATCATAGTATCATGTTAACTATATATATATATATATCCATATATATGTCATCATATAGTTTTTACAAGTTTTAACGTTCGTGAATCACCGATCAACTTGGGTGGTCAATTGTCTATATGAAACATATTTCAATTAATCAAGTCTTAACAAGTTTGATTGCTTAACATGTTGGAAACATTTAATCATGTAAATATCAATCTCAATTAATATATATAAACATGGAAAAGTTCGGGTCACTACAACAGGCACGTCGTTGATGCACTTCTCTTTTTCTTTCTTTTCGACTTTATTAACATGTGCTAGAATAGCATAACATCCCTTTTCTAAACACTTCTTGGCTTTCAAACAGCTAATGAGTTTTAGCTTTGAGTTACCCTTCTCTCCATAAATCATCACTGGCATTTTATCCTTACAAGGAATGCGAATTGCCTTCTTGGCACACACAACTTCAGCTCCTACTTTGGACATCCAGTCCATGCCGACTATTACATCAAAACTTCCTAATTCTACGGGTATCAAGTCAATTTTAAACGTTTCACCAGCTAAATTCATTTCACAATCACGACAAATTTTATCGGCTTTAATTAGTTTACCATTAGCTAACTCAATCATGTACTTAGCATCTAGAGGTAATGATGAACAATTCAATTTAGCGTAAAAGCCTCTACTCACGTAACTTCTATCGGCACCAGTATCAAATATAATAGATGCGGATAAATTATTAATGGTAAACGTACCCGTAACAAGCTCCGGGTCTTCACACGCCTCTCTAGCATTAATAACAAATGCTCTTCCACGTGCAGATCCATTATTCTTCTCTGGATTCGGACACTGGCTCTTATAGTGACCTTGTTTTCCACACCCATAACAAGTAATGGTAGCCAAAGCAGTTCTATTTGCATTGGTGGCAGAAGTCTTGGTACCATTTGTATTTGTAACGAGAGCCCTACAATCTTCAGCAAGATGACCCTTTCGATTACATTTGTTGCATACCACATTACAGTAGCCAGAGTGATGTTTGTGGCATCGGTTACATAAAGGATTTTGTCCTTTGTAACCAAAGCTTAAACCACTACCCGCACCTTGCGTGATTTCTTGTTTCTTAAAAGATTATTGTTGGTTACCTCGATCATAATTTCCATTCCACTTTCTTTTGTTACCTGATACCTTCACATCAGTATTGGATACTTTCTTATCCATGATGACCTGATCCATTAGCTCGTTTGCCATGGTTATAGCTTCATGAATTGTCTTAGGTTTCGATGCTGTAACATTTGCCTTGACCTTTTTGGGCAAACCATCTTTGTACATTTCAATCTTTCGTTCTTCGGTTGGAACCAATTCAGGACATAGCAAAACTAATTCCATGAATCGCTGATTGTAGTTGGTGATTTCAGTACCAACAACCTTCAGGCTTCGTAATTCATCTTCCAACTTCCTAACCTCGTTCCTTGGACAATACTCGTTGATTAACATTATTTTGAATTCTTCCCATGGGGTATCATAAGCTACATCTCCTCCTACAGCCTTCACATAATTTTTCCACCACGTGAGTGCACTATCTTGTAAAGTGCACGATGCATACTTGGTCATGTCCTTTTCAACACAACCACTGATTTTAAACACAGTCTCCATCTTTTCTATCCACCGGGTTAAACCGATCGGTCTTTCCGTTCCACTGAATGATGAGGGCTTGAAAGCTTGAAAAGTCTTGTAGGTACATCCTACACGAGGATTTGGGTTAACTGCAGCAGCTCTTGCAGCTTCGACCCATAACATTCTGTCATTCACTCGCTGGTTGATGAATTCCTCGACTTCTTGTTCCATCATTCGATTCAATCGCGCCATTTCCTAATGAAAGAAAATAATTATTCACATGGAATATTATAGATGTAGTGTGTATTTATAGTACATTATAGCTTGTTAACAATATGAACCAGGTATTATTATAAAAGCCTTTTCTTCTTATTAGCATTTTATAATTATATCTAGGGTAGTACCTACCCGTTAATGTTCATACTTAATAGCTTAGTACAGAACCAATTACTACAATCTAAATAATACTTAACCATGGAAAATTATTGCATTTCATACTTCACTATTTTACATATGCTTATCTTACATTGAACATTAAGCAAACCACACTAATAATATTATACAAAACATTATATGATCCCATGGTTTAATACGGCAGCGAATCGTTTGTTCTATTTTCTAGGACGTTTAGGTTCAAAGAATCGCTTAACGCTTATCCTGGCTGTCTGCCTATATTTTGGCGGTGGGGCTGAAGAACTGGATGCCGGGATAGAACGAATAGGAATAGTGGGAATAGGGGTGGTAGTGTCTAGTGGAGTTGGTGCCACATCATCCTTACTAAACTCGGGATTTGAATTTTCTAATTCATTAGCCTTTCGTTTCTTTCCTAGTTCGAACTTGTCTTTCGTAATTTTCTGTATTTCTTCCTCGGGTTCACTTTCCTCCTCGGGTTCACTTTCCTCCTCGGGTTCACTTTCCTCCTCGGGTTCACTTTCCTCCTCGGGTTCACTTTCCGGGTTCTCTATAGTTGGTTCATCCGGAATTTGTGAGTGTTCCCCAAAGATATTATTTTCGTCATCGGATAGGTTAATGACTGAAACACCATCTGAAGATTCTGGTTCGGAGTCGCTGAATGTGATAACAAGTTTTGAGCCCGACATCTATCACACAACAACTAACCCATTAGTACTACATAATATTTACATATAAATTTTAACCAACAATGATAAGCAATGGTTTTTAAATCAGACCCGGTCAAAGTCCAGACTTACTAATGTATCCTAACGACTTATCAGTTAAACACACTAATGCAAACCTGGTTCGCTAAGACCACCGCTCTGATACCACATGTCATAACCCGTCCTTAACCATAAGAACGAGTTAGATAACGTATGATTTCATTGCGAGGTATTGACCTCTATATGCGACATTTTTAAAAGAACAACTGCATTTATTTTACATTACAAACCATAACTCTTATGTTAATACAAGCTTTAGACAATATAAAGATGATTATCGTTTAGCGATAATCTTAGACTTACAAACTTTACATGTGATGATAACAATACGATTTCTAGCATATTTTACATTACAATTCCTCGGATATGCAGTTTTATTTTTGACACAAATATCCATACTCAAGATCTTGCTTAAATTCAACATGTTGCAGCGGAAGCTTTTAGTTATCACCTAAGAATAGACATGTTTAAAACGTCAAAATAAAGTTGGTGAGATATAGGTTTAATGCCGGCAGCGATATAAATATAGACCACAAGATTTCATATGTAAACATTTTAATAAAAATATTCTAAGTGGTTGAGCACTTGGTAACCATACTTAACATTTAATCACGTCGCATATTCCCTTTATTATGAAATCTTACTACACCGTACCAAATGTAGTCACGAAACGAAGTACTGTGCAACCGTTGAATACTGGTCGTCCAGTCCGGTTGGGGTTGTCAGGCCCGATAGATCTATCAACAGGATTCGCGTTTACAATACCGCTGTAAATAGTAGTTACCAAGCTACAGGGAAGTATGCCAGTGGTACAACTCAACGTAGAATATATTTTTCAGTTATTTGTGTCCATAACGTAAAACATAAAATACATGTATTCTCATCCCGAAATACTTAGAGTTTAAAAGTGGGACTATATATACTCACTTTTGCCTTGAAGATATATATATTTTGACTTGGTCTCCGGTTGATATCACGAACCTATCCATATATAGTTTATCAATATATTTCCATTTTAAACAATCGTCACATATATATACTTATTATACTTTTAATAGTTTTAATAATTTCTTAGTCCGTAGTTAGCAGTCCGATGTTAGTAATTCAATTTTAATGGTTCATATTTAGGTGTTTAATAAATAAAACCCCCATCGAAATAAATAAAACCCCATCGTATTTGTATTGGTCGGGATTAATCTTGACCCACGGTACCGGTGTTGTCAAATGACGTGTTGCGTACATAAAGTACCGGTGTTGTCAAATGACGTGTTGCGTACAATCATGGGATCTTATGATTAATCTTCTCGTATTGTTTACGGGTGGTCCTGAAATATATAAAATTAAATTATGAGTACATATATATAAAATATCATGTTATTTTAGAAAGATGTGATTCATTTAATTTTTCTCCAATTATTTTCGTGGCTAAACTAGTTTTGGATATCCGATCTTGTTTTGGTCATAGTTTCTTCGTTACAACTCGGTTTTCGTTGGTTCAACTTGCCACTTCCTTGGATCGAGTTCTTCTTTAAGACTATGAACTGTAAATATCTTAGTTTGTATTCGAAATCACAGGTCATAGGTCAAACTTTGGTGAAACTTATGAAGTTAATCATTTTCCCTTATGTAAACAACATTAAATGATTATTTTTCTAAAAATACTTATACTTTGAGTTAAATCATGAAATTTTTATGTGTTATCATATTCATAGTAAATATCATTTTTCCAGAAAATAAACCTCCAATTCAAGGTTCAAAATAGTTTTTAATTATCCAACCCAAAACCGCCCCCGGTTGCACTCCGACGTCGTAAAAACAGTTTTTAAGGTGTTCTTTGAAAAACCAAGTTATACCTTGTTAAATTAGCATATATTTATGATATATTACATGTCTTGAAGTATTTTAAAAGTTAAGTTAGAAGGATCTATTTAGTTTGCAAACAAGTTTGAAAACATTCAAACTATGTTCTTGTTGTTAAAATTTTATACCATAAAATAAGATAGCTATATATATATGAATCGAATAAGGTTATGAACAAAGTTACTACCTCAAGTTACTTGGACAAGATTGCTATAAAAGAGGAGTAAAAACCTAGAACCAAAAGAGTGATGGAATTGGAAGAAAGATTGGAAGTAAACTTGTGTTCTTGGAAGGATTCTTGAAGTGTTTTTGTAAGGGTTTTCTTATGATGATTAAGTGATGTTTTTGGAACTAGATCTTCATGGTTGTGAGCTGAGATGGTTAAGGGGTTTAATGCTCATAAGTGTGTGTGTTTTTAGCTAGAGAATTGAAGTAAAAATGAATCAAAATGATGATCCCCCATGGCCCTTTAAAAACGTGAATGGGGGGGAACCAAGACAAGATTTTAGTTTGTAATTTTATGTATTTAGTCAAGCAATCATACAAAAGTAATTACCTTATACATAAGGCATGAACAAGGGCTGGTTGGTGGTGATTTGATGTGTATTTACCAATAGTAAATACGTATAGAAGCTAGGTATGATACGAGTACATATATTATAGATATACGTACAGAAATCTTGTGAAAACGGAATGAGAATTCAAATATAGCTATATTTTGTGAATATACTTATATGGTTTTATGTATTTAAGTCCTTAAAAAGTGATTAAATACATTATATATACGATATATGTATAAACATTATAGGTCATAAGTATTTATGTCAAATAACGTTACGTATGGTTATCGTTTTGAAAACTTAAGTTAGTAGTTTCAAAATATACTTATAACTTATTGTTATTAATACAAAATGAGATATTAAACATCGATAAATCATGTTAAATATGTATATATACATATATATACACAAACGTATAATTATCATATATTATATAGTTCGTGATATCATCGGTCAAACTAGACGGTCAAACGTTGTGTAAAACTCTTTTCGAAAACATAAGTTTCAATAATTTGGATTTTTTATCATGTTGGTAAGGTTTAATTTATGTAAATATTAATCTTATAAGTATAGATTGATCGAAAAAGTCCGGGTCATTACAAGTGTTTACTTAAATGTGTCACCTCTAGATCCATGGATTGTTTTAAGTTTAAGCTCGTATTAAAATGTTTAGTATAAAACTTATATTTTCCTTTCGAATAAATAATAAGTTTTGACTAACTAAATTAAATCTAATTTTCATTGGATTATATTTAGATAGTTTACTAGTTATTAAGTATTTAAATTGAGACCCAACCCAGTTTTGACTTTCGCCAAAACCCAAATCATAACGGTTTCCCTTTTTATAATTTCATTATTATATGACTCGTGATATTACCCAAACCACCGAACCTTACTTTTAATTTAGTGTTAGTAAATTAGTCATAAGTTCGTCTAGACCACTTTTAATGTTGAAGCTTAATTTATATAAATAAAAATAACTTTCGTTATTTTAATCTAACAAATTAAGTGACAGGGTTAAATATCCAAATACATAATAATGGTTCTTTTAATTAGGCTCAATGTTAAAAATACTAAAGTTACATTTTAATTTTTTACAAGTGATACAATCTATTTCACTAGGGGCTCTACATCTAAGCAAACACTAGGGAGATTAGCTACTCATTATACTAAGATAAATATGAAAATATAAATATACAAACATAATAATAACGATAAAAATTGATAACGATAATTTTAATAGAATATACTTACGAAAATCTTCACTCTCATTTACTTTAAACGGTAGAAAATTACAATAACAACACCCTATCACGCGTACAATAATACCCTTAATCACGAACAATACACCCTTAATATTTGAAACTATCCTAACTCTTCAAACTTGAAAATTAATTTGGTACAGAACTAAATTATATGGAGTACTAAAAAATTAAATGACAGTAGCTAATTATCTTGTGATATGTGTTTTTGTGTATTTCTTCCTCTCTCTGCTCTATATTGTCACTCTGTCTCCCTCCGTACTTCTTTTTTATAGCAAACTAGTAGTAGAGATTTGTGATTTGTTCTTCATTTTTAAAATCAACTAGATGGAATATGACTGTAAAGAGTTCTTGCACTGATAAAGAATTGATTTTAAATTAAATAAAGCAGCCGTCCCATTTTCTTTTGTTCAAGCACTCCGTATTATAGATAGATGGATGATTAAACAAAGAACTCAACTGCTCCTCTTTTAGTGTGTAAAGTAAACCAGCCACGTGAACCTTTAATCGATATCTGAAAATAATATTACGCATTTCGAGTAGGGGTCTATGCATTTCGCGTGGTCTATGATATTACACGTTCCTCGTACTAGGTTACGCGATCCGCGTAAGTGTATATTTGAACCTGCAATAATTATTTTCGATCTGCATTCGTAATTATGCCTACGCGTTCCTCGTGAGGAACTACACGATACGCGTAAGTGTAAAGAGAATTTTTCTGGTTTTTCTTTTAGCGTTCGTTTTTTTGTTGATCCCGTGTTGGCGTATATAGAATTGGAACTTTCCATTTGAAATCTTTTTCTTTGCTCATCTTGAACTTGTATTCGGGTAACGTTATCTCGATATATATTTGGTTTAAATCCATCGTTTATCATCTTTTCTTCAAACTTCGAGCTCGTGTTATCTTTTGTCGTTTTTCTCATGATTTATACATTTGAATGTCTTAGTAAACGATAAAAGCTGATGAAATATAAATGATATTGCGTCGAATTATATGTATGTTTAAAGCAATATCACGGGCCATTTAAATTTATTGGGTTTCTGATCTTGTTGTCTGGGCCGAAGTGTTTATTTGTGTTGGGCCGTGTATCTGTGTTGGGCCGTGTATCTGTGTTGGGCCAGAGATGTTGTATGTGTGTTTTAAGAAAACTGAAAAATACGGGTTGTATATAATTTGATGGCGAATTAACTCAGCAAAACGAATATGGAAAATTGGTTGGAGAGTGTTTTGGGTGAGCGAGTGGTCGTGGGTTCGAGCCCTGCAGTGGCTTGTTTTCTTTTTGGAACTCGTTTTATAAGAGGTAGTTTTCATATTTATTATTATTATTATTGTTATTATTATTATTATTATTTTGATTATCATTTCTATTATTATTATTATTATTATTATTAATGTTATTACTATGATTATTACTATTGTTATTGATATTATTGTTATTATTAGTATTATAACACTTATTATTATTATTATTATTATTATTATTATTATTATTATTATTATTATTATTATTATTATTATTATTATTATTATTATTATTATTATTATAGTTATAAGTATTAAAACCATTATTATTATTATTAACATTACTAATGTATTTATTATTATAAATTTTGTCATGCAAGTATTAGTTATCATTATTATTACTATGATTATAGTTATAAATAAGAATATTGTTATTATTATTATTATTATTAACATAAGTAGTATTATAAATATTATCATTAATATTATTAATAAAATCATTAGTATTATTATTATTAAACTTATTATCATTATTATCATTCTTATAAAATTATTATTTTGTTATCTCTAAAACTATCAATATTATCATAAATAGATACTTTTATATAAAAATACATTACGCTATACTTTTATTACCAAAAAGATATTAGTTAAGCTATATCAATTAATATATAAATATATACTAAACCTTAATATACAGTTTTTATTATTAATAATAAGTAATAGTTATATAAAACATATAAACTAAAAATATTAAATTTATCGAAATAATATATAGTATAACAAGTATATTATTAATAACAAAAATATATATATAATTGATCGATTACGATTACGTGTATTAATATATCCATAAATGATATAGGTTCGTGAATCCGAGGCCAACCTTGCACTTATCCAGTGCCGTCATATGTATTTTTACTACAAAATACATTATAGTGAGTTTCATTACTCCCTTTTTAAATGCTTTTGCAATTTATATTTTTGGGCAGAGAATACATGCACAATTTTTATAAATGTTTTACTACATAGACACAAGTAATCGAAACTACATTATATGGTTGAATGATTGAAACCGAATATGCCCCTTTTTGCTTGGTAGCCTAAGAATTAGGGAACATCACTAATTTGAGAATTAGTGCACGCCTAATTGACGCGAATCCTAAAGATAGATCTATTGGGTCTAACGAACCCCATCCAAAGTACCAGATGCTTTAGTACTTCGAATTTATTTTTATCATGTCCGAAGGATTTCCCGGAATGATAGGGGATATTCTTATATGCATCTTGTTAATGTCAGTTACCAGGTGTTCAATCCATATGAATAATTTTTGTCTCTATGCATGGGACGTATATTTATGAGAAATGGAAATGAAAATCTTGTGGTCTATTAAAAATGATGAAAATGAATATTTATGATAAACTAATGAACTCATCAACCTTTTGGTTGACACTTGAAAGCATGTTTATTCTCAGGTATGAAAGAAATCTTCCGCTGTGCATTAGCTCATTTTAGAGATCTTACTTGGAGTCATTCATGACACATTTCAAAAGACGTTGCATTCGAGTCGTTGAGTTCATCAAGATTATTATTAAGTCAATTATAGTTGGATAGACTATGAAATGGTATGCATGCCATCAAATGTCGATGTAAAGAAAGTTTATCTTTTAAAACGAATGCAATGTTTGTAAAATGTATCATATAGAGGTCAAATACCTCGCGATATTATCAACTATTGTGAATCGTTTATAATGTATATGAACGGGCCTTTCAGCGTCGGCTACCACATTTGCCTTCCCTAGGTGGTAGCGAATCTCAAAGTCGTAATCATTCAACAATTCAATCCACCTGCGCTGCCTCATGTTCAGTTGTTTCTGATTAAATATGTGTTAAAGACTTTTGTGGTCGGTATATATAATACTTTTGACCCCATGTAAGTAGTGCCTCCAAGTCTTTAATGCAAAAACAACCGCGCCTAATTCTAAATCATGCATCATATAATTCTGCTCGTGAATCTTCAATTGTCTAGACTCATAAGCAATTACCTTCGTTCGTTGCATTAATACACAACCGAGACCTTGCTTTGAGGCGTCACAATATATCACAAAATCATCATTCCCTTCAGGTAATGACAATATAGGTGTCGTAGTTAACTTTTTCTTCAACAATTAAAACGCTTTCTCTTGTTCATCTTTCCATTCAAATTTCTTCCCTTTATGCGTTAATGCAGTCAAGGGTTTTGCTATTTTGGAAAAATCTTGGATGAATCTCCTGTAATAACCAGTCAGCAATAAAAATTGACGTATGTGTTTCGGAGTTTTCGGGATTTCCCACTTTTCAACGGTTTCAATCTTTGCTGGATCCACCTGAATACCTTCTATGTTCACTATATGACCGAGGAATTGAACTTCTTCCAACCAAAATGCACACTTTGAAAACTTAGCATACAGTTTTTCTTTCCTTAACAACTCTACCACTTTTCTCAAATGTTCTTCGTGCTCTTGGTCATTCTTTGAGTAAATAAGTATGTCATCGATGAAAACAATGACAAACTTGTCAAGGTATGGTCCAAACACTCGGTTCATGAGGTCCATGAACACAGCTGATGCGTTAGTCAACCCAAACGGCATAACCATAAACTCGTAATGATCGTAACGCGTCCTAAAAGCAGTCTTTGGAATATCATCCTCCTTCACCCGCATTTGATGATACCCAGAACGTAAATCAATCTTCGAATAAACCGACGAGCCTTGTAGTTGATCAAATAAGTCGTCGATTCTCGGTAGTGGGTAGCGGTTCTTGATGGTAAATTTCAACTCTCGGTAGTCGATACACAACCTAAATGTACCATCCTTCTTCTTGACAAACAAAATAGGAGCTCTCCACGGTGATGTGCTTTGTCGAATGAAACCACCCTCTAAAAGTTCCTGTAACTGACTTTGTAATTCTTGCATTTCGCTGGGTGCGAGTCTGTATGGAGCACAAGCCATTGGTGCAGCTCCTGGTACAAGGTCTATTTGAAATTTAATGGATCGATGTGGGGGTAATCCCGGTAATTCTTTCAGAAATACATCGGGAAATTCTTTTGCGATGGTAAGATCACTGATGTTCTTTTCTTCAGGTTTAACTTCCTCGATGTGTGCTAGAATGATGTAACAACCTTTTATTATTAGTTTTTACGCCTTCAAACTACTAATAAGATTTAATTTAACATTGTTCTTTTCTCCATACACCATTAAAGGTTTTCCTTTTTCACGCATTTTTGTAACAAACGACCTCTGCTCTCACCTTTTTCAACCAGTCCATGCCAATTATTACATCAAAACTCCCTAACTCGACTGGTATTAAATCAATTTTAAACGTTTCATCCCTAGTTTAATTTCTCTATCCCGACATATATTATCTGCTGAAATTAATTTACCGTTTGCTAATTCGAGTAAAAATTTACTATCCAAAGGCGTCAATGGGCAACTTAATTTAGCACAAAAATCTCTACTCATATAGCTTTTATCCGCACCCGAATCAAATAAAACATAGCAGATTTATCGTCAATAAGAAACGTACCCGTAACAAGCTCCGGGTCTTCCTGTGCTTCTGCCGCATTAATATTGAAAACTCTTCCGCGGCCCTGCCCGTTAGTATTCCCCTGATTCGGGAAATTTCTAATAATGTGTCCTAGTATTCCACATTTATAACAAACATCGTTGGTATAACTTGCTCCGACACAATTCGTTCCGGCATTACTTGTTCTGACACTATTTGTTCCTTTAGTTCTGTTAAACTTTGGTCCGTAGACCTCACACTTTATCGGGCTATGACCATTTCTTTTACACCAGTTGCAAAATGTCGTACAAAACCCTGGGTGATTTTCTTCACACCTATGACATGGCTGTTTTTAGTTTTTGTTGCCGTTGTTGTTATTGAGGCTGTTGTTGGGATTGTTATTGTTGTTGAAACGGTTGTTGTAGTTGTTGTTGTTGTTGGGACGTTTGTTGTAGTTGTTGTTAGGATTGCGGTTATTGTTGCGATTGTTGTTGCGGTTGTTGGGATAGTTATTGCGATTGTGGTTGTAATTGTTATTGTTGTTGTACTGGTGACTCTTGTCACCGTTTTCCTCCCACTTCCTCTTGAGTTGTTTCGTGTTGGCTTCTTCGGCCGCCTGCTCTTTAATTCTTTCCTCAATCTGATTTATGAGTTTATGAGCCATTCGACTTACATTTTGTATGGAAGCGGGCTCGTGTGAACTCACATCTTATTGAATCCTTACTGGTAACCCTTTTACAAATGCGTCGATCTTCTCTTCTTCATCTTCGAACGCTCCCGGACACAATAGGCACAACTCTGTGAATCATCGTTCATATGTGGTAATGTCAAACCCTTGTTTTCGTAACTCTCTAAGTTCTACCTTGAGCTTATTGACTTTATTTCTAGGACGGTACTGCTCGTTCATCATTTGCTTGAATGCCGACTACGGTAGTGCATAAGCAGCATTTTGTCCTACCTGTTCAAGATAGGTGTTCCACCAGGTTAATGCAGTACATGTGAAGGTATGCGTAGCGTACTTAACTTTGTCCTCTTCAATACACTTACTTATGGCAAATACCGATTCGACTTTCTCGGTCCACCGTTTCAATCCAATTGGTCCTTCGGTTCCATCAAATTCCAAAGGTTTGCAGACAGTGAATTCTTTGTAGGAGCATCCTACACTATTTCTTGTGGAATTAGTTCCACTGCTAGATCAAGAGTTATTGTTATTTTCCATCGCAACCTGTACTGCGGCTATGTTTACTGCAACGAAAACACGGAAGTCTTCCTCGCTCATGTTCAAATTCTGACGAGTCATCGGTGCCATTTCCTTCAAAAATAGCCCAAAAGAATTAAGTTAATCATATAGAATTTTAAGAGTAGTCAATAGTATTTCGTAGCATAGTATGAACTCATTTATAAAAGTTTTTTCTTTATATTAGCGTTTTATAGTTTTAATTCGGGTAGTACCTACCTGTTAAGTTCATACTTAGTAGCTAATATACAATTCAACTACTACAATTCTATATGAAAAAACTGATTATAATAACATTTCGCGTTCAAATTTTATACAATAATTTACAAACTTACAATACCGCTATTATACATATAGGATGAAATATAGCACATAATAATTTTGCTACTCGGCAGCTATAAAGGCAATTCTAGTTAATACGCAAGTCGTTCAGCAAAAGAAATAAAGACAAGTAATTCATAAGTCCAGAAACAAGTCATGTATTCTGGTTTTACTAAGACGACTTCCCATCCTTGGTCTTGTGGAAAGTAACCATTATGACCATTGGCTAGGCAGCATGTTGTAATGTCGTCAAAAGAACGAGGGTTCCGTAATGTCCAACAGCCCCGTAATAATCTAAAAACCTTGTTTCTCACCCCAACTACTGAATCTGTCACTTGTGGGAAGGTTTTATTTAAAAGTTGTAATCCGATGTTCTTTTTCTCACTTTGGTAAGAAGCGAACATCACTAACCCGTAAGCATAACATGCTTCTTTATGTTGCATGTTAGAAGCTCTTTCTAACTCACGAAATCCTATGTTGGGATATGTTGAGTCAAAATAGGTTCTTAAGCCGTAGCGTAAAATTACATTTGGGTTCCCCGCATTTAACGCTTTAAAGAAAACACGGTGTAACTTACGGTCTCCCCAATGTGATATACCCCACCTATAAAAGAAAACCCTTTTATAAACTAAGGCATTTCTGGAAAGTCTTTTAAATGTTTGACAAGTTAATTTCGCCATAACTAATTGTGTTGATGAATTCTAACCTACTCTAGACAAGATTTCATCAATCATATCCTCTTGTAGGTCTTCTAAAATATTCGGTTGTCTACCCTTAATGTCCATTTTGTGTCTTTATACTGTAAAATAGACAAGGATTAGATTCGTAAAAGATAATTAACAAACAATACAAGCAATTTTTACATAGATCATAAAAGTACAAGCACACTACAATACATATAATACACAACATGATTACAACCCTCTAATCTGAATCACTGGTTTCTTCTTCTTCGGACTTGGTTCGTTTTCCTAATTTTCTAAGGATATATGGTGTCCCTCTAATACAAGCCGTCGTTTTCCACAATGGTTTAGAAAAACCTGGTGGTTTAGAGGTTCCCGGGTTATTGTTACATTTTAGGAAATACGAATGTTGCCGATACTTATAACGTTCATCGGGGTTGGAATCAGGTTTCTCTATTAAATTGGGTCGAGGTAATTTCTATAACATCATCGGAATCCTCATCGAGATCCGATTCATCAAAAAATTGGTAATCTTCCCAATATTTTACTTCCTCGGCGAAAACACCATTGACCATTATTGACTTTGGTCCGTTGGTTGAGGATTTTCTTTTATTTAATTGATTTACTGTAGGTATCAATATTTCTTCCTCCGGAACCTCTTCTTCTTTCGGTTCCTCCTCTTCCGGTTCCTCCTCTTCCGGTTCCTCTTCGGGAATTTGTGAATCTTCCCAAAATATATTCGACTCTTCATTATTATTAGGTGAGTCGATGGGATTTGTACTAGTGGTAGACATCTATCACACAATATCAAACACATTAAGAGGTTAATATATCACATAATATTTACATTTTAATAATATATAGTTTCCAACAAAAGTGTTAAGCAATCGTTTTTAAAGAAAACACGGTCGAAGTCCAGACTTACTAATGTATCCTAACAAACTCGATAAGATACACTAATGTAAATTTCTGGTTCTTAAAGACCAATGCTCGAATACCAACTGAAATGTCCCATTCATATTGATTATAAACGTTCCATATTAATTGATTTCGTTGTGAGGTTTTGACCTCTATATGAGACATTTTTCAAAGACTGCATTCGTTTTTAAAACAAACCATAACCTTTATTTTATTGACAAGGTTAAAAGGACACCACCTAGATTATCTAGAAATGATAATCTAAAAATATCACACTTACACACTACCAATACATATTGGTTTACAATATTAATATGTTACAACAAAGTAAATCTCGAATGCAGTTTTAAACAATATTATACAAGCATGCTGACACCAAATCTTGTCCATATTTTAGCATGCAATAGCGGAAGCTCTTAATAATCACCTGAGAATAAACATGCTTTAAACGTCAACAAAAAATGTTGGTGAGTTATAGGTTTAACCTATATATTTATCAAATCGTAATAATAGACCACAAGATTTCATATTTCAATATACATCCCATACATAGAGATAAAAATCATTCATATGGTGAACACCTGGTAACCGACATTAACAAGATGCATATAAGAATATCCCCTATCATTCTGGGAAATCCATCAGACATGATAAAAACGAATTCGAAGTACTAAAGCATCCGGTACTTTGGATGGGGTTCGTTAGGCCCAATAGATCCATCTTTAGGATTCGCGTCAATTAGTAGATCGGTTTACTAATTCTTAGGCTACCAAGCAAAAAGGGGCATATACGGCTTCGATCATTCACCCATATAATATAGTTTCATTTACTTGTGTCTATTTCGTAAAACATTTATAAAACTGCATGTATTCTCATCCCAAAATATTAGATTTTAAAAGTGGGACTATAACTCACTTTCACAGATTTTTACTTCGTCGGGAAGTAAGACTTGGCCACTGGTCGATTCACGAACCTATAACAAATATGTACATATATATCAAAGTATGTTCAAAATATATTTACAACATTTTTAATACGTTTTACTGTTTTAAGTTTATTAAGTCAGCTGTCCTAGTTAGTAACCTACAACTAGTTGTCCACAGTTAGATGTACAGAAATAAATCGATATATATTATCTTAAATCAATTCACGACCCAATGTATACATATCTCAAGCTAGATCACAACTCAAAGTATATATATTTTTGGAATCAACCTCGACCCTTTATAGCTAACTCAAACATTACTGCATATAGAGTGTCTATGGTTGTTCCAAATAACATATATACATGGGTCGATATGATATATCAAAACATTTGTATACGTGTCTATGGTATCCCAAGATTACATAATATATTAGAATACATGTATAATACAATATAAGTTAGCTAGGAATTGATTAATATAGATTTGTTACCAATTTTCACGTAGCTACAACAAGCAAAATTATCCAATCTTGTTTTACCCATAACTTCTTCGTTTTAAATCCGTTTTGAGTGATTAAAGTTTCTATGGTTTCATATTGAACTTAAGTTTATGAATCTAAACAGAAAAAGTATAAGTTTATAGTCAGAAATATAGGTTACAAGTAAATATTATAAGAGGTATTCATTTTAGTCGAAAGAACGGCGTCTTGATGACCATTTTGAAAAACATACTTTCACTTTGAGTTTAACCATGATTTTTGGATATAGTTTCATGTTCATAAGAAAAATCATTTTCCCAGAAGAAAAACTTTTAAATCAAAGTTTATCATTGTTTTTAATTAACTAACCCAAAACAGCCCGCGGAGTTACTACGATGGCGTATATCCGGTTTTACGGTGTTTTTCGTGTTTTCGGGTTTTAAATCGTTAAGTTAGCATATCATATAGATATAGAACATGTGTTTAGTTGATTTTAAAAGTAAATTTAGAAGGATTAACTTTATTTGCGAACAAGTTTGGAATTTACTAAACTATGTTCTAGTGATTACAAGTTTAAATCTTCGAATAAGATAGTTTTATATGTAAGAATCGAATGATGTTATGAACATCATTACTACCTCAACTATAGTAGGTAAGCCTACTGGAAGTGACAAAAATTGATCTAGCTTCAAAGGATTCTTGGATGGCTTGAAAGTTCTTGAAGTAGAATCATGACACGAAAACAAGTACATGTAAGATTTCCACTCGAAATAAGATTGTTATAGTTATAGAAATTGAACCAAAGTTTGAATATGAGTATTACCTTGAATTATAGAGATAACCTACTATAAATAACAAAGGTTTCTTAATCCTAGATGATTGCTTGGAATGGATTAGAAAGCTTGGAAGTAGACTTGCAAACTTGAAAGTGTTCTTGAAGTTTACTTGAGTAGTTGTTTTGAAAGTTGATCTATGTTAGGATTTATGAACTAGATTGAGCTAGATTTTGTTGAATATGATGAAGAACACTTAGAACTATGAGAGAAAACTTGAGAGAGAGTAGTTTGATGCATGTAAGTTGCTAAATGGATGTGTTTGTGGTGATGCATATGGACGTGAATATGGGGTGGCATTATAGTCTCCATTAGTTTGTAATTTTGTGAGATATTTCATACTAGTTACCAAATGGTTAGTTCCACATGTTTGTTGACTAAATGAGGGCTTCTAAAATCTGCATTATTATGTGTATTTAGCAATAGTACATATGTCTAGAAGCTGGGTATTGTACGAGTACGAATACGGTTGCATACTAGTAGAATTGTTGATGAAATTGAAAGAGAATGCAATTGTAAGCATTTTTGTTAAGTAGAAGTACTTTGATATGTATCATGAAGTCTTTCAAAAGTGCATGAATACATATTAAAACACTACATGTATATACATTTTAACTGAGTCGTTAAGTCATCGTTAGTCGTTACATGTAAGTGTTGTTTTGAAACTTTTAAGTTAACGATCTTGTTAAATGTTGTTAACCCATTGTTAATTATATCTAATGAGATATTAAATTATTACATTATCATGATATTATGATGTATTAATATATCTTAATATGATATATATACATTTAAATGTAGTTACAACGATAATCGTTACATATATGTCTCGTTTCGAAATTTTTAAGTTAGTAGTCTTGTTTTTACATATATAGTTCATTGTTAATACATTTAATGATATGTTTACTTATCATTTATCATGTTTAAATATAGTGTATCAATATCTTAATATGATTCATATGTATTTAGTAAGACGTTGTTATAACGATAATCGTTATATATTGTTTTCGAGTTTCTTAATTCAATAGTCCCATTTTTATGTATATCCATATATATGTCATCATATAGTTTTTACAAGTTTTAACGTTCGTGAATCACCGGTCAACTTGGGTGGTCAATTGTCTATATGAAACCTATTTCAATTAATCACGTCTTAACAAGTTTGATTGCTTAACATGTTGGAAACACTTAATCATGTAAATATCAATTTTATTTAATATATATATAAACATGGAAAAGTTCGGGTCACTACACCCCTGATTATTATTGCTTGGTAACCTAAGAATTAGAAAATGGGTATGACCCTAATTCACGCGAATCCTAAAGGTAGCTACCGGGTTTAACACCTCCACCCAGAATGTTCACTAGACGGAAGAGCTAGTGGGCGTGGTGTTTAGTACTTCGAAGTTTATATATTTTACAGACGAGATGTTCTGTTTTGGGGATATTATTGATGAGCATTATATGTTAAGATCGGTTACCATGTTGAGCAATGAAATCATAATGAATGGTATGTATCGAGAGAATGATTTTATACACAGGTTATGTGTATGTTATTTTTGTGCACGAGATTTGTGTACGGTTATTAAAAATCGCAAGGCAACCTACGGGGGAGAAAAGGATACGAACCTACTCTTCTAAGCATTATGAAAAATGGTTTTGTACACGAGATAGATGTACTGTATTTAAATCTTGTGGTCTATCAAAATGATGAATTTTATTATTTTATGATAAACCTATGAACTCATCAACCTTTTGGTTGACACTTGTGAAATGTCCCGCTCATATCGATTATAAACGTTTCATATTAATTGATTTCGTTGCGAGGTTTTGACCTCTATATGAGACGTTTTTCAAAGACTGCATTCGATTTTTAAAACAACCCATAACCTTTATTTTATCGATAAAGGTTTAAAACCATAACATAGACTATCAAGTAATGATAATCTAAAAGATAACATTTTTACACACGACCGTTACATAATGGTTTAAAATACTATTACACATCGATATAAATTTCCGAATGCAGTTTTTAAATAATATATAACAAGCATGCAGACTCCAATTCTTGTCCTTATTTTAGCATGCAACAGCGGAAGCTCTTAATAATCACCTGAGAATAAACATGCTTAAAACGTCAACAAAAATGTTGGTGAGTTATAGGTTTAACCTATATATTTATCAAATCATAATAATAGACCACCAGATTTCATATTTCCATTTCTTATAATAAACATGCAATCTGCATAAAAATCATTCATATGGTGAACACCTAGTAACCGACATTAACAAGATGCATATAGAATCTCCCCATCATTCCAGGACTCACATCGGACATGATAAATCGAAGTACTAAATCATCCGTAACTCGGATGAGGCTTGTTGGGCTAAATAGATCTATCTTTAGGATTCGCGTCAATTGGTGGCAATTATCATAAACACCAATTCTTAAGCTACCAAGCTAAAAAGGGGCATATTCGGTTCGATAATTCAACATAGAATGTAATTTTGATTACTTGTGTCTATTTTGTAAAACATTTATAAAACTGCATGTATTCTCATCCCAAAAATAATAGATTTTAAAAGTTAGACTATAACTCACTTTCACAGATTTTTCCTTCGTCGAAAAATAAGACTTGGCCACTGGTCGATTCACGAACCTATAACAAATATACACATATATATCAAAGTATGATCGAAATATATTCACAATTTATTTTATTATTTTTTAACGATTTAAGTTTATTAAGTTTATAGTCTAACGTTGTAGTCCACAATTAATTGTCCACAGTTAGTAGTACAGAAATAAATCAATATAATTTCTCGAATCAATCCACCACCCAGTGTATACAAGTCTCAGACTCGATCACAACTCAAAGTATATATATTTTTGGAATCAACCTCAACCCTGTATTGCTAACTCAAGCATTACTTCATATAAAGTATCAATGGTTGTTCTAAATAATATATATAGATGACGTCGATATGATATGTCAAAACATAGTATACGTGTCTATGGTCTATCAAGATTACATAATATATATTAGAATACATGTACAATACAATATAAGTTAGTTAGGATATGGTTAGTATAGATTTTTGTAAAATCATCCCGTAGTCAAATTAACCATTTTTAACCAATTTTGTTTTACCTATAACTTCTTCGTTTTAAATCCGTTTTGAGTGAATCAAATTGCTATGGTTTAATATTGGACTGTAGTTTATGAATATAATTAGAAAGAGTGTAGGTTTATAGTCGGAAATACAGGTTACAAGTCATTTTTGTAAAGGTAGTCATTTTAGTCGAAAGAACGACGTCTAGATGACCATTTTTGAAAACATACTTTCACTTTGAGTTTAACCATGATTTTTGGATATAGTTTCATGTTCATAAGAAAAATTATTTTCCCAGAAGAATAGCTTTTAAATCAAAGTTTATCATAGTTTTTAATTATCCAAACCAAAACAGCCCCCGGTTTCGCTACGATGGCGTATGTCCGGTTTTACGGTGTTCTTCGTGTTTCCAAGTTTTAAATTATTAAGATAGCATATCATATAGATATAGAACATGTGTTTAGTTGATTTTAAAAGTTAAGTTAGAAGGATTAACTTTGTTTGCGAACAAGTTTAGAATTAACTAAACTATGTTCTAGTGATTACAAGTTTAAATCTTCGAATAAGATAGTTATATATATATATATATATGAATCGAATGATGTTATGAACATCATTACTATCTCAAGTTTAGTAGGTAAACCTACTGGAAGTGACAAAAAGTGATCTAACTTCAAAGGATTCTTGGATGGCTTGAAAGTTCTTGAAGTAGAATCATGACACGAAAACAAGTTCAAGTAAGATTTTCACTCGAAATAAGATTTTTATAGTTATAGAAATTGAATCAAAGTTTGAATATGAGTATTACCTTGAATTAGAAAGATATCTTACTATAAATAAGAAAGATTTCTTGAGATTGGATGATCACTTGAAATGGATTTGCAAGATTAGAAATAAGCTAGTAAACTTGAAAGTGTTCTTGATGTGTTCTTGAGTAGTTGTTTTGTATGTTGATTTAAGTTAACTAGATTGAGCTAGATTGAGCTAGATTATGAAGAAAAGGCTAAAGAACACTTAGAACAATGGAAGAACACTTGAGAGAGAGTAATTTGATTCAAGAAAATTGCAAAGTGAATGTGTGTGAGGTGCCTCATTCACGTGAACTTGAGGAGTCAATATAGGCTCCATTAGTTGGTTGTTTTGTTAGATATTTCATGATAGTTTCCAAATGATGGTTCCCACATGTGTTGGTGACTCACAAGGGCTGCTAAGGAGCTGATGATTGAGTGTATATACCTATAGTATATACATCTAGAAGCTGTGTATTGTACGAGTATGAATACGGGTGCATACGAGTAAAATTGTTGATGAAAACGAATGGAAATGTAATTGTGAGCATTTTTACTAAGTAGAAGTACTTTGATATATGTCTTAAAGTCATCCAAAAGTGTACTAATACATCTTAATACACTACATGTATACACATTTTAACTGAGTCATTAAGTCATCGTTAGTCGTTACATGTAAGTGTTGTTTTTGAAATCTTTAAGTTAACAATCTTGTTAAATGTAATTAATCCATTGTTATTATACTTAAATGAGATGTTAAATTGTTATGTTAACATGATAACATGGGGTAAGAATATATCTTAATAACATATATATATGTTAAAACGTTGTTACAACGATAATTGTTAACACCTATTTCCTTATGAGGTAAGGCTTAGTGTGTCAACACAATACTAGAAGTATCTAGCTAAAAGTGGGAGAGTGTTGCCGATTAATATTTACCCTCGGGAAATAATCCCTGCAGACCCGGTTCACAAGTATATACACTTGTGGGGTGGCTTAATCAATCTTTTGTCCGCTGAGCGCTGAGCTACTAGCCGGATGACTTCTAGTGAGAGAAAGTACTAAGTGAGAGAGAAAGGTGAAGTCTCTGCTCACAAGTTGTCAGAATGTCTGAATGTGGAAAATGACGACCCTGGGGGTCTATTTATAATGATAGATCCACCGGATTGTTCGGGGACATGTGTCAGATGATGATACGTTCTATTATTCTTGATCCAAAATATGCGCTGGATGTGACGTTCTCCGGTCAGGGCTTAAGCGCTAGGCGGCCTTCAGGGCTTATGCATGACGGAAGCAGCCTGCACAGCGGAGAATGCTTGACGGACAGTTTCACAAAACCAATGTTCTCAGTGTTCCTGATGCTATTTTCATGCGAATAGTGTGCCTTTATGCGTGTATACGATAGGATACAACATTAAGTCCCCCCAGTTTAATGACTTAAGCATTTGAAAAAGGATTAAGTTGTTAGAATTCTGCCAACGCATGCCAAACAAGTCTTCACATTTGCCATTTGCATCGGGGAAAACATTATTGATAATGATGACAGACTAATTTTACTGACATTATGATGATTACTTTTAAATGGTTGAGATTCTTCACGTGCCACCAGCTGTAAAAAGCGTTTCTTTATACCCCACTTTTAAACTTGCCCATACACGTGTCACAATCCTGTCCATAAAAAATACATTGATGAATCTGTATATAAACCGTCATAACCTTTGAACTTCACTTTTTTACTTTTGCTCAAGATCTAAAAAGCATATCTCTGCCCAAATCATCATCGCCTTCCTCAAGCTTTTACTTTCAACTTTTTAAGGTTTTTCATCCTTCAAGTTCAGTTGCATTTTACCTCGCTTTTACTTCTTTTTCACTTTTACTGTTCATATTATTACCTTGGCTTCTGTGTCGAGTACTGGCCGAGAGAATGTGGAGCTTTCTTCTTCAGAAACAACCGACCTTCCTGATGTTAGCAAGATAGCATCGTCATTATCGGAGAGCCATTTTGATGGCTTGAAGATCGCTTTTCATCATCTAATCAATACAACCCTATTCTTCCTACTGGCAATCAAAGGGCCAATAAATCGCCTACCGGAAAAATTACTTTGTATGCTTTACAACTTACTCACGGCAACTTCCGTGTTTCGCTAACTAAATTTCTTCTCCATATCCTTAGATACTTTAGAGCCTGCCTGAGCCAAATCTACCCCCACGGCCTTCAAAAAATTATCCTTTTTGAAATGTATTGCAATGCCAGCAATATTAAGCCTCGCCTTAAAGTTTTTATCTCTCTTTTTAGAATTCGAATGATTAGCCACTACTAGCTTACGATTGACAATAAATGAAATACATATTTTGTTGGAAAAAATGAAGTTTCAAACTTGAAGGACTGGAAGAGTCCATTATTCTTTGTTGACGAAGGAGTTATTCCTGAGGAGTATTCCGTGGTCCGAAAATGGATGTCTATAGATGCTGGTGTGGGAAAGGCCATTAAGGTAACCACCGCAGAGAAGTGAATAGTAAATAATCTTAAAGCTCTCCGCCTTCCTCCTAGATCATATGAGAAATATGAGGGTATTCTTGTGCTGTGTAAAGTGAGCCGAGAATGGCCAAGTACTTCTGTGCCAGTACTCCGCCAGAAAAACCAGGGTAGGATGTGATATGATCATCCTAACATATATATTTGTCTATCTTTTTTTAATGTCATTATTGCTTATGTTTACTATTTTTGCCTTTGTTTAATTTTTGCAGAAAATACGGAGATGCTTGTTTGTTCTGCTATCTTATCCCTTGATCTTGAGGATGACGTGGAGATCACTGCTTGTGACAAAACCCCTGCTGAGCTAGAGGCAGAAAGGATTGCTGCTGAAGTTGAAGCTGCTGCTAATGTTGAAAAGGAAGGGGAAGGCAGCGGTAGTAGCTCAGATAGCGAGTCCAAGTCCGACACTGAACGGACGGCGGAGGACACCACTATCGAGCATGAAACAACAGGGTCATTTGACATTACTGGTGAAACGCTTCCTAGCCCTCCTGCAACCAAAAAGACTCGCAAGAAGAGTATAGGCTCTAAGAGAGCAAAAAGTGTTGAGGAAAGCCCTAAGCTAAAACGCAGAAGAAGTATGCCAACATTGCCCTTTCTTGATATTGCATATATCTTTGCTCATAACTGTTATGTTTGCTAATTTATTTATGTTAGTAGTTTTAGCTGATTCTGATGATAGCCAAGGAAAGGCTGCTGAAGGTGGTGAGCAGAGGCCAGAGGAGAATCTTGAAAGTCAAGGAGATAAAGTTCTGAAAACTCCTGAGCAGAACTTTACTCTATTTGATGAAGCTGAATTCCATGAGTAGAGGCTGGAAGACGACGCCTCCTATTATTCTCCACCACACAGTACCACTATCCCTCCTGTCATATTATCAAATGTTTAAGAGCCATCCATTCCTGCTTATGTGAGCGCGCTGCAGGTGTTCATTGATAACCCTGCCACTAAGGGCACAGATTTTTTGACTCTTCTTCAGGTATGAATGATAAAATATCTTGTAATTATGTGCTTGCATTCTATTTACATGAATTATCAATATTGATCATAACATTTTTATTTTGCAGGGTTATGCTATCCCTGAGCTAAAACCTCATTTCAACGCTCTCCGCTCTGATCAACTTAGGGAATCAACCTTTTCAACTACTGTATTGTTAATTAATCACCTAGAGTCTTCCTTGCAACTGCAGAAGCATCAGGAGTCTATTCTTGCCATAGCCCGTACTGAGATGGCTGAAGGTGAAAATGCTCGCAAAAGAGCTATTGATGTTGAACGTGCCTTGACTGATGCTCAGAAAACGCTAAAGGCTAAAGAAACTGAGCTAAAAAGTACTCAAGATGCTGCTATTGCCTTGCAAGAGGAGAAGGATAGAGTGGTGGAGGCTGAAAAGAAGAAGGTTGAGGAGGAGCAGGTGAAGGTTAGTGAGATGGAGAAGCAGCTAAATGCTGAGAGGTAAAAGTCTGCTGAGCTTCTGCGGAGGGCGGAGGCCGGTGAGGGTAACTTTGCTGAGCTAAAGAAGGGAATACCGGGTGTGATAGCGAAGGATCTTGGATCTAAGCTTGTTGGGGAGCCTTACAATGACTATGTTGATGCTATTCGCACCCATTTCATTTCTGATGTTGCGGACAAGTTAACTAAACGCCTTGCCCCAAACCAGACTCTCCCTCCTGCCATTGCTAATCTCATGTGTTCTAGAACCCTTGAGAAAGTTGAAGAAGCTAGGGACAAGCTGATAAATCTTAAAATTGATGTTTATGACGAAGTATGCAGTAGGGAAGAGTCGTCTGCCCAGGATGTTCATGGTGTAGAGTTTTTCATGATTTGTATAAAAATTTCTGAACAATGATTGTAATAAACTTTTGCTTTTTTTTATGCCATAAATATATATACTACTTCTGTGACTATGTTTGGCTTTATGTTTGTTCCAAATAGTTTAATATTTATTGCTAGAATAAATCTGCTATGCACCAAGTACATAAGAAATTCTCTATGTACAATTGTATATTGTATAGCTGAACAAGGCATTTTAAAAAGTGTTTAAGGTAATGCAGATGCCTTGCATTGTGAACTTCTGCTAAATGAACAACATATCAAATATTGAAAATTTACTTTGCAAACATTATGCCTTCATATAATTAGTAGAACATTTGACGTCCACTATATTCTTTCCGTCACAAAGTTAATGAGGAATATGAAGTATTTTTTGAAAAATGGTTATGAATTAGTAACCTGTCCGTCATACGCCTTCCGTCATAAAGTTTATGAGGAAGAATTGTGAAATATTTTATCCTTCATATAATATAGAAACTTCTTTCGTTCTGTGAAGTAAGTTTTTTATAATGTTTGTCATGATAAGTATCTGATTTTTGTATTTTGCCTCGGTGCGTTATAGTAAAACTTTAACGTTTTCTAGCTGATCCCTTGTGCCTGTTGCTGGCCGACACAAAAGCTTCCGCCATCGGAGGTATAAAAATACTCTCCTTCTGTGGGCAGGATATAGATGCAATGTTTTACATTTGTCACAGGCAGCACTTTGCACAAGAAAAATATAAAATTTTATTGATCGATACCGTGCAGTACATAAACAATTAATGACGAATTTAGGTGGATCAAGCCTAATTAGTACAACATGAACGTTTAAAGTATGCAATTGTAAACATAGGCACTGTAAAATAACCACAATAGTTTACAGTAAATTGATAAACTTTGCTCTTCAGAAAATGCTAACAAACTGGTCTTCACACGCCAAGCGCCCGGCGCTATTCGGCTTGAAAGTTTGATCATGGTATGAAAAATTCCTGAACTTCATCCTCTCTGAACAATCGATTACGCCTTCTCTGATTTATCCTACCGTCTGGCAAATTTTCAAATGTGGACCGTTCCCTAGTTGGTGCCACATAATGTGAATGTATGGCAGCTACTCCGTTAGGAGTTGGGAATCTGATCTCTGCATGAGCGGTTGATGTAATTGCTCTAAATTTAGCCAACACTGTCCTTTCAAAAAGGACATTAAATCGATAATTTCCATCCAGAATAGTGAAATTGATTGTTTCAGTTCTTAGTAATGGGAATGTTCCCACAACAACCTCCAAACGAATTCGCCCTATGGCGTTCACCGATGCTCCCATCAATCCTGAAACCTTCAAACTCATCCGCCTAGCTCTATCCTGCACATGCCTTGGAAAAGTCTTCAAACAATGCCAATAAATGATATCAGCTTCACTACCGGTATTGGTATAGATACGGCTGATGAACTTGTTTGCAATTTCTGCTGACTGGCTGAACGGACAAGGCCCAATTTTGAATTGGTTGAAAAATGATTGGAGCATATCTCCAGCTATCAACATTGTTATCTGACTGCTCACTGACCTCATAGTGACTACCATTCAACCTCACCATTTTGATTACAACATTTGGAGTTGACTCACGCTCCATGATCCGGTCTCCATACTGGTTTCTGTTATCTCTTCTGCCATGCTCTTCCCTTCTTCTGTTCTCACCTCGACGACCTCTTCAATTATCATTCTTCTGCCATGCAAATTCTTGCGAGGATCATTTCTCCTGTATTGTTTGCCTGGAAACAAGTGGTTTAACTCTCCTGCTTTGATCTTTGCTTTGATTTCTCTCATCAGAGATTTGCAATTATCTGTATCATGACCCCATTGAAAGGACCCGTTCATATACATTATAAACGATTCACAATAGTTGATTACATCGCGAGGTATTTTGAACTCTATATGATACATTTTACAAACATTGCATTCGTTTTTAAAAGACAAACTTTCTTTACAACGAAAGTTGACGGCATGCACACCATTTCATAATACATCCAACTATAATTGACATAATAATAATCTTGATGAACTCAATGACTCGAATGCAACGTCTTTCAAAATACGCCATGAATGACTCTAAGTAATATCCTTAAAATGAGCTAATGCACAGCGGAAGATTTCTTTAATACCTGAGAATAAACATGCTTTAAAGTGTCAACCAAAAGGTTGGTGAGTTCATAGGTTTATCATAACAATCATTTTAATATATTAATAGACCACAAGATTTCCGTTTATAAATATATGTACACTCGCAAGTGTATAAGAGTATTCTATAAATTGTAGGCACCCGGTAACAAGCCTTAACGTTCATGTTTTACCATCTGAAGTACACCAGATCAGGTGTGTCTAAAATAACCTCGAAGTACTAAAGCATCCCATAGTCAGGATGGGGTTTGTCAGGCCCAATAGATCTATCTTTAGGATTCGCGCCTACCGTACATAGACAAGTAGTTTAATGTTACCAAGCTAAGGGTATATTCAGGCCCAATAGATCTATCTTTAGTACTTGTGCCTATTTCGTAAAACATTAATAAAAACAGCGCATGTATTCTCAGTCCCAAAAATATATATAAAAGGGAGCAAATGAAACTCACCATACTGTATTTCGTAGTAAAAATACATATAACGTCATTTAACAAGTGCAAGGTTGGCCTCGGATTCACGAACCTATATTAATTATATATATTTATATGTTGGTCAATATTTGTCTAACAATTTTTGATCAAGTCATAGTGTACCACAATCCTAATGCTCGAGACTAATATGCAAAAGTCAACAAAAGTCAACTTGACCCAAAATGACTTCTAAAATTTATACGTGTTTATTATATAACTTAACTATAGTCGTTTTATATATTTAAATATGTTTATTAGATTTTATAATAATAAAAGTCATTTATTAATAAAAATTTATATTAATGTTTATATATGATAAAATATACTTTTATATATCTTAAGTAGTAAAATTTATAAAGTTCACTTAATATCTTAAAACTATAGTGGTAAGTATTATTAATGTAATTATATTACGCGTGGTGAAAAATATCTTTGTATCCCCTATTTATTTGATAAAATAATATTGATCATAATAATAATAAGTAAAAGTTGTATTATTTTGTAATAATAATTATTATTATTCTATAAAAAAATAACAATATTTATATTTACTAAAAATGTTATTATGATAAAATGATAATACTAACATAATAGTAATAATGATATTTTATAATAACAATGATATTTCTATTAAAATAATAACGACGATAGTAATAATAATCATTTTAACAATAATACTAAAATTCAGTTGACTATAACTTCAAATCCGTTCATCGAAACCATTCGATATCTAAATGAAAAGTTCTTAATTTTTCGCTAGCTTTCCAATGACATGCATATCATATACCCTATCTCAGTAGCATATGTATCTAATTCAGGATTCAACAAACCTATCTAAGGACAATATCGAATGTACAAGCATGCATAATCCTATATACTCGAGCACTAGTCAGGGATACACTATTGATATATAAAAGTTAAGTTATGAGTGCTCACGTATCAATATTGAGATTCAATATTGCAGGAAAGTACGTAGACACAACGGAGATGATAAACACTAGATTGACTTCACGAGCATACACATGAACCATACCCATCACCTCCATAGCTATAACCCATAATTTCCTTAGCTTCGACTCATTCAAAAAAACTATTTTGAAATCACTCGGACATCACTCCGTCGTAATTTTTTATGTATACTAATAATATCTTGAAATAATACAGAGCAAATATATATATATATATATATATATATATATATATATATATATATATATATATATATATATATATATATATATATATATATATATATATATCGATTGAGAGAGTTTAGAGAAATATATTTTCAAGTTTCTATGAAATAATGAAACCTATTGAATTCTATTTATAATAGATTTTTGAATTATTAAAGTGAATTATTAAAGTATGAATTATTAAAGTGAATTATTAAAGTATGAATTATTAAAGTGAATTATTAAAGTATGAATTATTAAAGTGAATTATTAAAATATGAATTATTAAAGTGAATTATTAAAGTTAAAGTAAAGTAAAAGTAAAGTAAAGGTAAAGTTAAAGTATAGTAAAAGTATAAAAACTATGTATGTATAATATGCGTATAAATATATATAATATTAATTTAAATCGTTATATATATTTAATGAAATAAAATATAAATATCGTTATATTTATTATACTGGTTAAGTAATGAGTTGTCAAAAGTGATTCTAGATATTTATAAAAGTTATATACGTTTTAATAATAAAGTTCTTTTTAAACTGAAAACGTTTTTGTACGTTTGAAAATAGATTAATAGAATATTATGGAAACCAATTCTCCACTAGCTTTTGTCTAACTTTCGTAAATGACACTTTTTATTTTTATTTATAAATAGCTTTACAAATTATTCCGAATATCGTTAAGAGGAATAGATTTCTCAAATCATAGTGGACCTCTCAACAGAGACTTGTAATCATAATTCAATGTTTCTGATAATTCAATCATTTAATATATATATTTTTTAATTTCGTCGATAATCATATTGAAACAAATACATTCATATAAAGCATTATACTTTTAAATACTTTGTTGACATTTTCAATTTATAACATATACACATATACATACATATTCATATATGTTCATTTAATGGTTCGTGAATCATTGGAATTTGGTCGAGGTTTAAATGAATGTATAAACATAGTTTAAAATCCTTGAGATTTAACTTAACAAACATTGTTTATCGTGTCAGAATAATATAAAGATAAAGTTTAAATTTAGTCGGAAATTTCCGGGTCGTCACAGTACCTACCCGTTAAAGAAATTTCGTCCCCGAAATTTGATAGAGGTCGTTATGGCTAACAATGAGAATGTTATTATGACGATTATGAAGTTTTATCATGTCTAAGAAGTATGGATAAAATAATTTGATTACTCAAAGCGTATGAGTGAAGCTATCGTAAAAGAGTGAAATGAGAAAATAGGGATTCATCTTATCTTTTGACGTCATCACGGTTGATCTCCGGATTAAAGAAAATCTTTGTAATCTATATAGGATTTGATTCTTCGGTGATTAAGGAAATTATGATCCTCTTCGATTTAATGCGATGATTCATCTCGATTTTTCTGTCGGATATTCCACTATAAATCCACATCCTTCGTTTCTTTTTAATTCACACCTTCTATTCTCTCTCCCTCAATTCTTACTTTAAAATTATTCGTCAATATGCTTCATCCAGTGCTGATTCTCGATATACTCCTCACTTTCATATCTGTCGTTCTTCTTTTTCATCTACCTCCAGAAGAATCTATTTACTTCTACTATACTCTTGGTTTTATAGTGTTTTTAGTTCTCCCGTGTCTTTATATTGCTATATGCATCGATATATACGGTTTATAGTTTCTGGGTTGTTGTTGGGTTTTATATCTTCCCTTATATTTTGACGTCCCTGCTTCTGTCTTCTATAATCATTGTCATCCCCAATTAATGCTCTCTTTTATTTGCTGCGATTTATACCCCAATTTCTATTTCGGAGTTTTGTCCTTTCGTTTCTTCTTCTTGTGATTAAGCACCGCTTGTAATGGTCCAGAATTCGCATATATGAATTTCAGAATGAACATTGTTAATGCTCTAAGAAGGAAATTGTAATGGCACGATCTTGACTTGTCAAATTACTAGAATACCTCGGAAAAGGCCGAATCATCAAGAAATATTTTCTTGATATTTTAGAGGTTAAAGAGAATACAAGAGTCGTGTAACATAGCACATGATGACATTATGATCTGTGAATCATCACGTTCCATTTAGAAACTCAGCATGACTTACTGTAATATAATCACGTTGATCAAGTGTCATTATATTATACTAGTTCATGCTTCAGTTCCCAACACTACTTCAAAAATATTCCTATTTTAAATTCGAAAGTTTCAGAATTTAGAAACTAAAATAGTTTCTTTTATGATGTAATATAGACAGCACGAAGAGGTAAATGATTTCAGATAAGAATAATTATTGGAATATCTTCAGAAATATGGAGGATATTTATAATGAAAGATACGATGATATCTTAAAATTTCTAATATCAGAGGATGATGAAGAATATTGTCCGTAAGGGTTTAGAGTCAGGAGCAAGGTATTCGATAATGACTTCAGCAGACACGAAATCATTTGGATTCTTTGAAGGTAGATTTCGTCCTTGTGATTTATCCACAGCCTTCTTCATGGTTTGCTCAATCTGTATTTTTCAGTACCAAATCTTCTCTTTTTTCGAGCTTTGCCAACACACTACTCTTTATCATCAAACTTTTTACTGTTAAGGTCGTTTATAGTTTTTGCTGCTTCATCAGTATTTCGAGAACTAGTTCGCAGTTTAGGGTGTTTTTCAGAAACTTCACATTCAAAGTATATAAGTCCAGAAGATAGACACATATAATTGTTGACGTAGACATGCTGCGAGATTTCAAAATACTGATTGCTAATTTCTGATGATTCGTATGGTAATTCTTGTTACAAGATGCAGATGAGTAAATGATGGGGTTTTGATAAATATAAAGATTTTTCGGAAAGTCAAAGATCAATGAAGTTGTTAATAAGTTTACTGCTAATGTGGCGAGATATGAAAGGTTCCCCGGTAATAATGATGAAGGGGTAATCATTATAATAAGGCTTATTCGTATGAACAATTGAAGTTGGTTTGCTGGAGCTGTGACAAAACCGTCTATTTTTAGAAGGGATTGAAAAGTTATTTTAGCTAGTAAATGTCAAAAGGTCTGACAAGGATACATGTTAAATTATAACTTTGGTTTCAAGAGTTTTTCAGGTACGTAACTGTGGATAACATGTAGTTGGATCATCATCTCGATTGTTCATTATTTGAAGTGTCTTCAGGTATTTCGAAGGGCTTGAACACAGATTATAATCGTTAATATACATACGATGTTCTAACACAGTTTTGAAGTTGAAGTATAGCTTTGAAAGATGTAAGAATCTAAGAGTGATTATACCGGTTATAACTTGAATTGAATTCGGCGATTTCAAAATCAGAATATGTAATTAGATTTTTGAATGAGTATGGTTGTTTTGATTTCTATAAAAGAATGTATATTGTTGTGAAAGTAGGGAGTATAATGGATGATTTGCAGAATCAGATTCGAAGAATGTAACATATTAATTGTGAATTTATATATCTCTCGGGTATTACCTACCCGTTAAAAAAAATGTAACAATTAATATTTTGTACAAAAAAAATTTTATTACAGTCTTTATGAAAATATATGTATATATTTCTTCAGATGTAATATAGATTTAATGAGTTAATATTAAATTAAACTCACTTGATTTATGGTTAAGGCTAGGATAGATAATTTCTAAACTTTAGAAATTACATAATCGTCGTAGAATGTTTTCCCAATGAAGTTATGAATCAATACTTCATCATTGTGGTATTCCTTAGTATCTACAGAGCGTATGACGTTGATGCTCATGGGACAGATTGTGAAGTTGAGGTTTGCGATGCGGTTGTTGTTGGTGGTGGTAATGGTACTGTTGATGTTGTTGATGGTGGTACTGGTTATGTTGCTGGTGCTGCTGCTGGTGTTTGTAACCTTTGCACCATATTCTCCAAAGCCACTATCCGAGCGCGAAGCTCGTTGACTTCTTTTATTACACCGGGGTGATTGTCGGTTCGGACGAGAGGATAAATAAGATCTAGAATTTGGTGTAGTATATAATCATGACAAGATACTCTGAAAATGAGAGAGAAAATGGTGTTTCAGACAGGTTCTCCGGTAAGTGCTTCAGGTTCATTGCCAAGAGGGCAATGTGGTGGATGGAAAGGATCGCCTTCTTCTTGTCTCCAATGATTAAGGAGGCTACGAACCCATCCCCAATTCATCCAGAATAGATGATGGCTGATTGGTTGATCCATTCCAGTCACACTGCTTTCGGAGCTTGAGTGGGATTCCATTTCGGAATCCGGGGAACTTGAACTGATGACGAATTCCATTTCGTACGATTTGATAAAGGATTTTTCGATACGAAATGATTTTCCGGCTATCGGGTGGTATTCTAACTACATAGAATATCTATATATATATATCAAAAGATTTCATAGATTATGGAGGAATTTACGGAATATGTCAGGAAAAGTTTACGGTAATAGATACGATAAGATATGATTTAGCACATACGCTAAGATATGAATTTTGTCTATACACTATTCATGCAATCAATGTAGCAAGACGTGTCTAGACTAAGAATGATAAGCAGGTAATTTCCTAAGGATGGTAAGTAGATGATTTCTGACTAAAAATGATAAACAAAACTTTTGACATGCAGACACGGTCGAAGTCCAGACTCACTAATGCATCTTAACAACTATCAGTTAGACACACTAATGCAAGACCTGGTTCGCTAAGACCACCGCTCTGATACCAACTGAAAGGACCCGTTCATATACATTATAAATGATTCACAATAGTTGATTACATCGCGAGGTATTTTGACCTCTATATGATATATTTTACAAACATTGCATTCGTTTTTAAAAGACAAACTTTCTTTACAACGAAAGTTGACGGCATGCACACCATTTCATAATACATCCAACTATAATTGACATAATAATAATCTTGATGAACTCAATGACTCGAATGCAACGTCTTTCAAAATACGCCATGAATGACTCCAAGTAATATCCTTAAAATGAGCTATTGCACAGCGGAAGATTTCTTTAATACCTGAGAATAAACATGCTTTAAAGTGTCAACCAAAAGGTTGGTGAGTTCATAGGTTTATCATAACAATCATTTCAATATATTAATAGACCACAAGATTTCCGTTTATAAATATATGTACACTCGCAAGTGTATAAGAGTATTCTATAAATTGTAGGCACCCGGTAACAAGCCTTAACGTTCATGTTTTACCCTCTGAAGTACACCAGATCAGGTGTGTCTAAAATAACCTCGAAGTACTAAAGCATCCCATAGTCAGGATGGGGTTTGTCAGGCCCAATAGATCTATCTTTAGGATTCGCGCCTACCGTACATAGACAAGTAGTTTAATGTTACCAAGCTAAGGGTATATTTCTGGTTTAAACCCACGTAGAATTAGTTTTAGTACTTGTGCCTATTTCATAAAACATTAATAAAAACAGCGCATGTATTCTCAGTCCCAAAAATATATATAAAAGGGAGCAAATGAAACTCACCATACTGTATTTCGTAGTAAAAATACATATAACGTCATTTAACAAGTGCAAGGTTGGCCTCGGATTCACGAACCTATATTAATTATATATATTTATATGCTGGTCAATATTTGTCTAACAATTTTTGATCAAGTCATAGTGTACCACAATCCTAATGCTCGAGACTAATATGCAAAAGTCAACAAAAGTCAACTTGACCCAAAATGACTTCTAAAATTTATACGTGTTTATTATATAACTTAACTATAGTCGTTTTATATATTTAAATATGTTTATTAGATTTTATAATAATAAAAGTCATTTATTAATAAAAATTTATATTAACGTTTATATATGATAAAATATACTTTTATATATCTTAAGTAGTAAAATTTATAAAGTTCACTTATATCTTAAAACTATAGTGGTAAGTATTATTAATGTAATTATATTACGCGTGGTGAAAAATATCTTTGTATCCCCTATTTATTTGATAAAATAATATTGATCATAATAATAATAAGTAAAAGTTGTATTATTTTGTAATAATAATTATTATTATTCTATAAAAAAATAACAATATTTATATTTACTAAAAATGTTATTATGATAAAATGATAATACTAACATAATAGTAATAATGATATTTTATAATAACAATGATATTTCTATTAAAATAATAACGACGATAGTAATAATAATCATTTTAACAATAATACTAAAATTCAGTTGACTATATCTTCAAATCCGTTCATCGAAACCATTCGATATCTAAATGAAAAGGTCTTAATTTTTCGCTAGCTTTCCAATGACATGCATATCATATACCCTATCTCAGTAGCATATGTATCTAATTCAGGATTCCACAAACCTATCTAAGGACAATATCGAATGTACAAGCATGCATAATCCTATATACTCGAGCACTAGTCAGGGATACACTATTGATATATAAAAGTTAAGTTATGAGTGCTCACGTATCAATATTGAGATTCAATATTGCAGGAAAGTACGTAGACGCAACGGAGATGATAAACACTAGATTGACTTCACGAGCATACCCATGAACCATACCCATCACCTCCATAGCTATAACCCATAATTTCCTTCGCTTCGACTCATTCAAAAAAACTATTTTGAAATCACTCGGACATCACTCCGTCGTAATTTTTTATGTATACTAATAATATCTTGAAATAATACATAGCAAATATATATATATATATGTAAATCGATTGAGAGAGTTTAGAGAAATATATTTTCAAGTTTATATGAAATAATGAAACCTATTGAATTCTATTTATAATAGATTTTTGAATTATTAAAGACAATTATTAAAGTATGAATTATTAAAGTGAATTATTAAAGTATGAATTATTAAAGTGAATTATTAAAGTATGAATTATTAAAGTGAATTATTAAAGTGAATTATTAAAGTATGAATTATTAAAGTGAATTATTAAAGTTAAAGTAAAGTAAAGGTAAAGTTAAAGTATAGTAAAAGTATAAAAACTATGTATGTATAATACGCGTATAAATATATATTATATTAATTTAAATCGTTATATATATTTAATGAAATAAAATATAAATATCGTTATATTTATTATACTGGTTAAGTAATGAGTTGTCAAAAGTGATTCTAGATATTTATAAAAGTTATATACGTTTTAATAATAAAGTTCTTTTTAAACTGAAAACGTTTTTGTACGTTTGAAAATAGATTAATAGAATATTATGGAAACCAATTCTCCACTAGCTTTTGTCTAACTTTCGTAAATGACACTTTTTATTTTTATTTATAAATAGCTTTACAAATTATTCCGAATATCGTTAAGAGGAATAGATTTCTCAAATCATAGTGGACCTCTCAACAGAGACTTGTAATCATAATTCAATGTTTCTGATAATTCAATCATTTAATATATATTTTTTTTAATTTCGTCGATAATCATATTGAAACAAATACGTTCATATAAAGCATTATACTTTTAAATACTTTGTTGACATTTTCAATTTATAACATATACACATATACATACATATTCATATATGTTCATTTAATGGTTCGTGAATCATTAGAATTTGGTCGAGGTTTAAATGAATGTATAAACATAGTTTAAAATCCTTGAGATTTAACTTAACAAACATTGTTTATCGTGTCAGAATAATATAAAGATAAAGTTTAAATTTAGTCGGAAATTTCCGGGTCGTCACACCCATGCCTCATGAAAGTCACACCATAGCTCACTTTTTGGACCCTCTCTTTCCTCCATAGGTGCTGGAGGATTGAAAGTAGTCCGGATTGGCTTAGTGAAAAGAAACTCTTTTGGATTTTTAGTCAGTGCCATTATCAACGGATGCCTCTCTATTCGCCTTCTGTTGTGATGAAAATCATTGGGATGATTGTTGCCTCTCCATCCACTATTGGAATTGTCATTCCTCCTCTGATGTCTGTCAAAGTATCGCCCTCCGTTGTGTGGTTTGCTACTGCTGCTACCATCAAACTTGTTTAGTCCTCGCTCACCAGCTCGAACATGTTTTTGTGCAACTTCTAACGCCTGATGCAGAGTTTTTGGAAAGTCATACCTTAATGTATGAACAAGTGCACTAAACCTTCGCTGATCCAAACAGAAAATGAAACCGGACACTTGCTGCGACTCTGGACAATCAGGTATCTTGTGTGCTTCAAGCTTGTATCGTTTCATGAAATTACTCAAGAACTCATTATAATGCATCGTTATCTCATGTGCATCAAGATGTGTCAAAGTGCAGCTACGAAGCTTTTGATATTTCATAACAAACTTTGCACGAAGATCCAAATAACTTGTAATACTCCTTGACGGTAAGCTTGCAAACCATTCCCTTGCCATTTTCTGCAACACCATTGGAAACATGTCAATGCTGTAACCTCATTGCACCCTCAAACATAGTAAGAAAATCTTCAGGATCCGTTGTACCGTCATAAACTCCAATTGCCGGTATGCCAAGATTTCTAGGCAACGGATAGTTAGCAATTCGATCAATAAAACATTGAGTGGACTCTGCCATAGCTGGTGGCTTTGTAGCTTGCTCTCCAGTGATTAAGGCGAAAAAATTATCCACTGCCACAGCACGGACGGTGGGCTACGCTAAGCTTTGATTATATTTTGCTGGAGCTGTCTGCTTAAGTATTCCATTTAAAAGTAATGATGCTTTTTTATCGTACATGAACTGCTCTGTCCCATCATTCTCTTCATCAGAATCAACGCCAATATAGTTCAAGTCATTATCATCTTCAGAATCATCAATAAGATTGCTCAATTTGTCAAGTATTCTAGATAACTTGAACTTTGATATAGACTGCTTCTTCATAATTTGCTTGTTTGTGCCATCCGTCGTCCGTCGAAAAGATGAAAATGGTCCACATCGTCATGGCTGCATTAATGGTCGCCTCTCTGGATTAGTAAACAAGATTTTGAAGCCTTTCTGCACTTTTGGTTGTTGTTTCTTCAATTACTGGCCTTTTCTCTGAATTAGTTGCCAAACGCTTAAGTCTTTCTGCAGTTTCAGCAACTGTTTTTTCAATTGTATCCTCCGTTGACTGAATAAGTACATCCCCTTCAGGCATTAACGGATAGATTTCCACGTTATCACTTAATAGATTGTTGGATTTTTTGAGCACACCCGTGGACGGGGCCTAAGTTGTTTTTGTTCCTTTTCCGTTTCTCGTGTTCTTAACATTAGTGGATGGCACCATTGTTAACACCTATTTTCTTATGAGGTAAGGCTTAGTGTGTCAACACAATACTAGAAGTATCTAGCTAAAAGTGGGGGAGTGTTGCCAATTGATATTTACCCTCGGGAAATAATCCCTGCTGACCCGGTTCACAAGTAAAGAAACTTGTGGGGTGGCTTAATCAATCTTTTTTCCGCTGAGTGCTGAGCTACTAGCCGGATGACTTCTAGTGAGAGAGAGTACTATGTGAGAGAGAAAGGTGAAGTCTCTGCTCACAAGTTGTCAGAATGTCTGAATGTGGAAAATGACGACCTAGGGGGTCTATTTATAGTGATAGATCCACCGGATTGTTCGGGGACACGTGTCAGATGATGATACGTTCTGTTATTCGTGATCTGAAATATGCGCTGGATGTGACGTTCTCCGGTCAGGGCGTAAGCGCTAGGCGGCCTTCAGGGCTTATGCATGACGGAAGCAGCCTGCACAGCGGAGAACGCTTGACGGACAGTTTCACAAAACCAATGTTCTTAGTGTTCCTGATGCTATTTTCATGCGAATAGTGTTCCTTTATGCGTGTATACAATAGGATACACCATTACATTTCTTCATATTCGAGACGTAAAAGGTATTATGTACATTAGCGAGTTGTTAAGGTAATTCAAGTTGGTAGGCTCCTGGTCCAACACGATCTATAATCTTGAATGGTCCAATGTAACTTGGATTTAGTTTCCCCCGTTTACCAAATCGATCAACGCCTTTCCAAGGCGAAACCTTAAGCATGACCATCTCTCCAATTTCAAATTCTATATCTTTCCTTTTAAGGTCCGCGTAGCTCTTTTGTCCACTCTGGGCGGTTTTCAACCGTTGTTGAATTTGGATGATTTTCTCGATAGTTTCTTGGATTATCTCTGGGCTCGTGATTTTTCTATCTCCCACTTCACTCCAACAAATTGGAGACCTGTACATTCTACCATAAAGTGCCTCGAACGGTGCCATTTCAGTACTTGAGTGGTAACTGTTGTTGTAGGAAAATTCTGCTAATGGTAGATGTCGATCCCAACTGTTTCCAAAATCGATAACATATGCTCGTAGCATGTCTTCAAGTGTCTGTATCATCCTTTCACTCTGCCCATTGGTTCGTGGATGATAGGCAGTACTCATATCTAGACGAGTTCCCAATGCTTGCTGTAATGTCTGCCAAAACCTTGAAACAAATATGCCATCCCTATCAGAGATAATAGAGATTGGTATTCCATGTCTGGATATAACTTCCTTCAAGTATAATCGCGCCAACTTCTCCATTTTATCATCTTCTCTCATTGGTAGAAAGTGTGCTGACTTGGTGAGACGATCGACTATTACCTAAATAGTATCATAACCACTTGCAGTCCTTGGCAATTTAGTAATGAAATCCATGGTAATATTTTCCCATTTCCATTCTGGGATTTCGGGTTGTTGAAGTAGACCTGATGGTTTGTGATGTTCAGCTTTAACTTTAGAACAAGTTAAGCATTCTCCTACATATGTAGCAATATCAGCTTTCATACCCGGCCACCAAAAGTGTTTCTTGAGATCTTTATACATTTTTCCTGCTCTAAGATATATTGAGTATCTGGTTTTATGTGCCTCCTTAAGTACCATTTCTCTCATATCTCCAAACTTTGGTACCCAAATTCTTTCAGCCCTATACCGGGTTCCGTCTTCCCGAATATTAAGATGTTTCTCTGATCCTTTGGGTATTTCATGAAATGTCCCGTTCTTATTGATTAAAAACGTTCCATATTAATTGATTTCGTTGCGAGGTTTTGACCTCTATATGAGACGTTTTTCAAAGACTGCATTCATTTTTAAACAAACCATAACCTTTATTTCATCAATAAAGGTTTAAAAAGCTTTACGTAGATTATCAAATAATGATAATCTAATATATCCTGTTTACACACGACCATTACATAATGGTTTACAATACAAATATGTTACAACAAAATAAGTTTCTTGAATGCAGTTTTTACACAATATCATACAAGCATGGACTCCAAATCTTGTCCTTATTTAAGTATGCGACAGCGGAAGCTCTTAATAATCACCTGAGAATAAACATGCTTAAAACGTCAACAAAAATGTTGGTGAGTTATAGGTTTAACCTATATATATCAAATCGTAACAATAGACCACAAGATTTCATATTTCAATACACATCCCATACATAGAGATAAAAATCATTCATATGGTGAACACCTGGTAACCGACAATAACAAGATGCATATATAAGAATATCCCCATCATTCCGGGACACCCTTCAGATATGATATAAATTTCGAAGTACTAAAGCATCCGGTACTTTGGATGGGGTTTGTTAGGCCCAATAGATCTATCTTTAGGATTCGCGTCAATTAGGGTGTCTGTTCCCTAATTCTTAGATTACCAGACTTAATAAAAAGGGGCATATTCGATTTCGATAATTCAACCATAGAATGTAGTTTCACGTACTTGTGTCTATTTTGTAAATCATTTATAAAACCTGCATGTATTCTCATCCCAAAAATATTAGATTTTAAAAGTGGGACTATAACTCACTTTCACAGATTTTTACTTCGTCGGGAAGTAAGACTTGGCCACTGGTTGATTCACGAACCTATAACAATATATACATATATATCAAAGTATGTTCAAAATATATTTACAACACTTTTAATATATTTTGATGTCTTAAGTTTATTAAGTCAGCTGTCCTCGTTAGTAACCTACAACTAGTTGTCTACAGTTAGATGTACAGAAATAAATCGATAAATATTATCTTGAATCAATCCACGACCCAGTGTATACGTATCTCAGTATTGATCACAACTCAAACTATATATATTTTGGAATCAACCTCAACCCTGTATAGCTAACTCCAACATTCACATATAGAGTGTCTATGGTTGTTCCGAAATATATATAGATGTGTCGACATGATAGGTCGAAACATTGTATACGTGTCTATGGTATCTCAAGATTACATAATATATAATACAAGTTGATTAAGTTATGGTTGGAATAGATTTGTTACCAATTTTCACGTAGCTAAAATGAGAAAAATTATCCAATCTTGTTTTACCCATAACTTCTTCATTTTAAATCCGTTTTGAGTGAATCAAAATGCTATGGTTTCATATTGAACTCTATTTTATGAATCTAAACAAAAAAAGTATAGGTTTCTAGTCGGAAAAATAAGTTACAAGTCGTTTTTGTAAAGGTAGTCATTTCAGTCGAAAGAACGACGTCTAGATGACCATTTTAGAAAACATACTTCCACTTTGAGTTTAACCATAATTTTTGGATATAGTTTCATGTTCATAATAAAAATCATTTTCTCAGAATAACAACTTTTAAATCAAAGTTTATCATAGTTTTTAATTAACTAACCCAAAACAGCCCGCGGTGTTACTACGACGGCGTAAATCCGGTTTTACGGTGTTTTTCGTGTTTCCAGGTTTTAAATCATTAAGTTAGCATATCATATAGATATAGAACATGTGTTTAGTTGATTTTAAAAGTCAAGTTAGAAGGATTAACTTTTGTTTGCGAACAAGTTTAGAATTAACTAAACTATGTTCTAGTGATTACAAGTTTAAACCTTCGAATAAGATAGCTTTATATGTATGAATCGAATGATGTTATGAACATCATTACTACCTTAAGTTCCTTGGATGAACCTACTGGAAAAGAGAAAAATGGATCTAGCTTCAATGGATCCTTGGATGGCTCAAAGTTCTTGAAGCAAAATCATGACACGAAAACAAGTTCAAGTAAGATCATCATTTGAAATAAGATTGTTATAGTTATAGAAATTGAACCAAAGTTTGAATATGATTATTACCTTGTATTAGAATGATAACCTACTGTAAGAAACAAAGATTTCTTGAGGTTGGATGATCACCTTACAAGATTGGAAGTGAGCTAGCAAACTTGAAAGTATTCTTGATTTTATGAAACTAGAACTTTTGGAATTTATGAAGAACACTTAGAACTTGAAGATAGAACTTGAGAGAGTTCAATTAGATGAAGAAAATTGAAGAATGAAAGTGTTTGTAGGTGTTTTTGGTCGTTGGTGTATGGATTAGATATAAAGGATATGTAATTTTGTTTTCATGTAAATAAGTCATGAATGATTACTCATATTTTTGTAATCTTATGAGATATTTCATGCTAGTTGCCAAATGATGGTTCCCACATGTGTTAGGTGACTCACATGGGCTGCTAAGAGCTGATCATTGGAGTGTATATACCAATAGTACATACATCTAAAAGCTGTGTATTGTACGAGTACGAATACGGGTGCATACGAGTAGAATTGTTGATGAAACTGAACGAGAATGTAATTGTAAGCATTTTTGTTAAGTAGAAGTATTTTGATAAGTGTATTTAAGTCTTTCAAAAGTGTATAAATACATATTAAAACACTACATGTATATACATTTTAACTGAGTCGTTAAGTCATCGTTAGTCGTTACATGTAAGTGTTGTTTTGAAACCTTTAGGTTAACGATCTTGTTAAATGTTGTTAACCCAATGTTTATAATAACAAAAGAGATTTTAAATTATTATATTATCATGATATTATGATGTACGAATATCTCTTAATATGATATATATACATTAAATGTCGTTACAACGATAAACGTTACATATATGTCTCGTTTCAAAATCATTAAGTTAGTAGTCTTGTTTTTACATATGTAGTTCATTGTTAATATAATTAATGATATGTTTACTTATCATAATATCATGTTAACTATATATATAACCATATATATGTCATCATATAGTTTTTTTACAAGTTTTAACGTTCGTGAATCACCGGTCAACTTGGGTGGTCAATTGTCTATATGAAACCTATTTCAATTAATCAAGTCTTAACAAGTTTGATTGCTTAACATGTTGGAAACATTTAATCATGTAAACATCAATCTCAATTAATATATATAAACATGGAAAAGTTCGGGTCACTACAGTACCTACCCGTTAAATAAATTTCGTCCCGAAATTTTAAGCTGTTGAAGGTGTTGACGAATCTTCTGGAAATAGATGCGGGTATTTCTTCTTCATCTGATCTTCACGCTCCCAGGTGAACTCGGGTCCTCTACGAGCATTCCATCGAACCTTAACAATTGGTATCTTGTTTTGCTTAAGTCTTTTAACCTCACGATCCATTATTTCGACGGGTTCTTCGATGAATTGGAGTTTTTCGTTGATTTGGATTTCATCTAACGGAATAGTGAGATCTTCATTAGCAAAACATTTCTTCAAATTCGAGACGTGGAAAGTGTTATGTACAGCCGCGAGTTGTTGAGGTAACTCAAGTCGGTAAGCTACTGGTCCGACACGATCAATAATCTTGAATGGTCCAATATACCTTGGATTTAATTTCCCTCGTTTACCAAATCGAACAACGCCTTTCCAAGGTGAAACTTTAAGCATGACCATCTCTCCAATTTCAAATTCTATATCTTTTCTTTTAATGTCAGCGTAGCTCTTTTGTCGACTTTGGGCGGTTTTCAACCGTTGTTGAATTTGGATGATCTTCTCGGTAGTTTCTTGTATAATCTCCGGACCCGTAATCTGTCTATCCCCCACCTCACTCCAACAAATCGGAGACCTGCACTTTCTACCATAAAGTGCTTCAAACGGCGCCATCTCAATGCTTGAATGGTAGCTGTTGTTGTAGGAAAATTCTGCTAACGGTAGATGTCGATCCCAACTGTTTCCGAAATCAATAACACATGCTCGTAGCATGTCTTCAAGCGTTTGTATCGTCCTTTCGCTCTGCCCATCAGTTTGTGGATGATAGGCAGTACTCATGTCTAGACGAGTTCCTAATGCTTGCTGTAATGTCTGCCAGAATCTTGAAATAAATCTGCCATCCCTATCAGAGATAATAGAGATTGGTATTCCATGTCTGGAGACGACTTCCTTCAAATACAGTCGTGCTAACTTCTCCATCTTGTCATCTTCTCTTATTGGTAGGAAGTGTGCTGATTTGGTGAGACGATCAACTATTACCCAAATAGTATCAAAACCACTTGCAGTCCTTGGCAATTTAGTGATGAAATCCATGGTAATGTTTTCCCATTTCCATTCCGGGATTTCGGGTTGTTGAAGTAGACCTGATGGTTTCTGATGCTCAGCTTTGACCTTAGAACACGTCAAACATTCTCCTACGTATTTAGCAACATCGGCTTTCATACCCGGCCACCAAAATGTTTCTTGAGATCCTTGTACATCTTCCCCGTTCCAGGATGTATTGAGTATCTGGTTTTATGAGCTTCTCTAAGTACCATTTCTCTCATATCTCCAAATTTTGGTACCCAAATCCTTTCAGCCCTATACCGGGTTCCGTCTTCCCGAATATTAAGATGTTTCTCCGATCCTTTGGGTATTTCATCCTTTAAATTTCCCTCTTTTAAAACTCCTTGTTGCGCCTCCTTTATTTGAGTAGTAATGTTATTATGAATCATTATATTCATAGATTTTACTCGAATGGGTTCTCTATCCTTCCTGCTCAAGGCATCGGCTACCACATTTGCCTTCCCCGGGTGGTAACGAATCTCAAAATCGTAATCATTCAATAATTCACTCCACCTACGCTGCCTCATATTCAGTTGTTTCTGATTAAATATGTGTTGGAGACTTTTGTGGTCGGTATATATAATACTTTTGACCCCATATAAGTAGTGCCTCCAAGTCTTTAATGCAAAAACAACCGCGCCTAATTCCAAATCATGCGTCGTATAATTTTGTTCGTGAATCTTCAATTGTCTAGACGCATAAGCAATCACCTTCGTTCGTTGCATTAATACACAACCGAGACCTTGCTTTGATGCGTCACAATAAATCACAAAATCATCATTCCCTTCAGGCAATGACAATATAGGTGCCGTAGTTAGCTTTTTCTTCAATAACTGAAACGCTTTCTCTTGTTCATCATTCCATTCAAATTTCTTCCCTTTATGCGTTAATGCAGTCAAGGGTTTTGCTATTCTGGAAAAGTCTTGGATGAACCTTCTGTAGTAACCAGCTAGTCCTAAAAACTGGCGTATGTGTTTCGGAGTTTTCGGGGTTTCCCACTTTTCAACAGTTTCTATCTTTGCCGAATCCACCTTAATACCTTCTTTGTTCACTATGTGACCGAGGAATTGAACTTCTTCCAACCAAAATGCACACTTTGAAAACTTAGCGTACAATTCTTCCTTCCTCAATACTTCTAACACTTTTCTCAAATGTTCACCGTGTTCTTGGTCATTCTTTGAGTAAATAAGTATGTCATCAATGAAAACAATGACAAACTTGTCAAGGTATGGTCCACACACTCGGTTCATAAGGTCCATGAACACAGCTGGTGCATTAGTTAAACCAAACGGCATGACCATAAACTCGTAATGACCGTAACGTGTTCTGAAAGCAGTCTTTGGAATATCATCTTCTTTCACCCGCATTTGATGATACCCGGAACGTAAGTCAATCTTTGAATAAACAGACGAGCCTTGTAGTTGATCAAATAAGTCGTCGATTCTCGGTAGTGGGTAGCGGTTCTTGATGGTAAGTTTGTTCAACTCTCGGTAGTCGATACACAACCTGAATGTACCATCTTTCTTCTTGACAAACAAAACAGGAGCTCCCCACGGTGATGTGCTTGGTCGAATGAAACCACGCTCTAAAAGTTCTTGTAATTGGCTTTGCAGTTCTTTCATCTCGCTGGGTGCGAGTCTGTAAGGAGCACGAGCTATTGGTGCAGCTCCTGGTACAAGATCTATTTGAAATTCAACGGATCGATGTGGGGGTAATCCCGGTAATTCTTTCGGAAATACATCGGGAAATTCTTTTGCAATGGGAACATCATTGATGCTCTTTTCTTCAGTTTGTACTTTCTCGACGTGTGCTAGAACAGCATAGCAACCTTTTCTTATTAGTTTTTGTGCCTTCAAATTACTAATAAGATGTAGCTTCGTGTTGCCCTTTTCTCCGTACACCATTAAGGGTTTTCCTTTTTCTCGTATAATGCGAATTGCATTTTTGTAACAAACGATCTCCGCTTTCACTTCTTTCAACCAGTCCATACCGATTATCACATCAAAACTCCCTAACTCTACTGGTATCAAATCAATCTTAAATGTTTCGCTAACCAGTTTAATTTCTCGATTCCGACATATATTATCTGCTGAAATTAATTTACCATTTGCTAATTCGAGTAAAAATTTACTATCCAAAGGCGTCAATGGACAACTTAATTTAGCACAAAAATCTCTACTCATATAGCTTCTATCCGCACCCGAATCAAATAAAACGTAAGCAGATTTATTGTCAATAAGAAACGTACCCGTAACAAGCTCCGGGTCTTCCTGTGCCTCTACCGCATTAATATTGAAAACTCTTCCACGGCCTTGTGCATTCGTGTTCTCCTGGTTCGGGCAATTTCTAATAATGTGGCCTGGTTTTCCACATTTATAACAAACTACATTGGCATAACTTGCTCCGACACTACTTGCTCCGCCATTACTCGTTCCGACCCCATTTGTTCCTTTCGTTCTATTAACCCCTGGTCCGTAGACCTCACACTTCGCCGCGCTATGACCATTTCTTTTACACTTGTTGCAAAATTTGGTGCAGAACCCCGAGTGATTCTTTTCACACCTTTGGCATAGTTGCTTCTGATTGTTGTTGTTGTTGCGGTTATTATTGTTGTTGGGATGATTGTTGTAGTTGCTGTTGTTGTTGTTGTTGTTGTTGTTGTTGTTGGGCCGTTTGTTGTAGTTGCGATTGATGTTGCGATTGTTGGGATAATTGTTGCGATTATTGTTGTAATTGCTGTTGTTGTTGTATTGGTGATTCTTATCACCGTTTTCCTCCCACTTTCTTTTGACTTGCTTCACATTGGCCTCTTCAGCAGTCTGTTCTTTAATTCTTTCTTCAATCTGGTTCACTAGTTTGTGAGCCATTCTACATGCCTGTTGTATGGAGGCGGGCTCGTGTGAACTTATATCTTCTTGGATTCTTTCCGGTAATCCTTTCACAAACGCGTCGATCTTCTCTTCCTCATCTTCGAATGCTCCCGGACACAATAGGCACAATTCTGTGAATCGTCTTTCGTACGTGGTAATATCAAATCCTTGGGTTCGTAACCCTCTAAGTTCTGTCTTGAGCTTATTGACCTCGGTTCTGGGACGGTACTTCTCGTTCATCAAGTGCTTGAATGCTGACCACGGTAGTGCGTACGCATCATCTTGTCCCACTTGCTCTAGATAGGTATTCCACCATGTTAACGCAGAACCTGTGAAGGTATGCGTAGCGTACTTCACTTTGTCCTCTTCAGTACACTTACTTATGGCAAACACCGATTCAACCTTCTCGGTCCACCGTTTCAATCCGATCGGTCCTTCGGTTCCATCAAATTCCAAAGGTTTGCAGGCAGTGAATTCTTTGTAGGTGCATCCTACACGATTTCCTGTACTGCTAGATCCAAGGTTATTGTTGGTATGTAGCGCAGCCTGTACTGCGGCTATGTTTGAAGCTAGAAAAGTACGGAATTCCTCTTCATTCATATTCACGGTGTGTCGAGTAGTCGGTGCCATTTCCTTCAAAATAGTTAAATGGAACAAGTTAATCATACAGAATATTAAGAGTAGTTAATAGTATTTCGTAGCATAATATGAACTCATTTATAAAAGCTTTTTCTTCATATTAGCGTTTTATAAGTTTAAATTCGGGTAGTACCTACCCGTTAAGTTCATACTTAGTAGCTAATATACAATTCAACTACTACAATTCTATATGAAAAACTGATTATAATAATATTTCGCGTTCAAACTTTTATACAATATTTTACAAACTTACAATACCGCTTATTTTACATAAAGCATGAAATATAGCACACAATAACTTTGATACAAGATAGTTGTGAAGACAATTCTAGCTAGTACACAAGTCGTTCAGCAAAGGCAATAAATACACGTAATTCATACGTCCAGAAACAAGTCATGCATTCTGGTTTTACTAGGACTACTTCCCATCCTTGGTCTTGTGCAACATAACCGTTATGGCCGTTGATAAGACAGCGTGTTGTAACGTCATCAAAGGGACGAGGGTTACGTAATGTCCAACAGTCCCGTAATAATCTAAAAACCTCATTTCTTACCCCAATTACCGACTCCGTCACTTGTGGAAACGTTTTGTTTAATAGTTGTAGCCCGATGTTCTTGTTCTCACTTTGGTGAGAAGCGAACATTACTAATCCGTAAGCATAACATGCTTCTTTATGTTGCATGTTAGCCGCTTTTTCTAAATCACGAAGTCCAATATTCGGATATATTGAGTCAAAATAATTTCTTAACCCGTTGCGTAAAATAGCATTTGGGTTCCCCGCAATATATGCGTCAAAGTAAACACATCGTAACTTATGGGTTTCCCAATGTGATATCCCCCATCTTTCAAACGAAAGTCTCTTATAAACCAAGACATTCTTGGAACGTTCTTCGAATGTCTTACAAACTGATCTCGCCTTAAATAGTTGTGCCGAAGAATTCTGGCCGACTCTAGACAAGATTTCATCAATCATGTCTCCGGGTAGGTCTCTTAAAATATTGGGTTGTCTATCCATTTTGTATTTTTAAACTGTAAAATAGACAAGAGTTAGATTCATAAAAAAAAATACTTATTAATACAAGCAATTTTTACATATATCATAAAGCATAAGAACACTATATTCCATATATTACACCACACGAATACAACTATCTTATTCCGACTCGCTCGTTTCTTCTTCTTCGGTTTTGGTTCGTTTTGCCAAGTTTCTAGGGATATATGATGTTCCCCTAATACGAACCGTCGTTGTCCACATTGGTTTAGAAAAACCTGGTGGTTTAGAGGTTCCCGGGTCATTGTTACAACTTAAGGACTTCGGGGGTTGACGATACATATAAAGTTCATCGGGGTTGGAATTAGATTTCTCTATTTTTATGCCCTTTCCCTTATTATTTTCTTTTGCCTTTTTAAATTCAGTTGGGGTAATTTCTATAACATCATCGGAATTCTCGTCGGAATCCGATTCATCGGAGAATTGGTAATCCTCCCAATATTTTGCTTCCTTGGCGGAAACACCATTGACCATAATTAACTTTGGTCGGTTGGTTGAGGATTTTCTTTTACTTAACCGTTTTATTATTTCCCCCACCGGTTCTATTTCTTCATCCGGTTCCGATTCTTCTTCCGGTTCCGATTCTTCTTCCGGTTCCGACTCTTCTTCCGGTTCCTCTTCGGGAACTTGTGAATCAGTCCACAAATTATTCCAATTTACATTTGACTCTTCATTATTATTAGGTGAGTCAATGGGACTTGTTCTAGAGGTAGACATCTATCACATAATATCAAACACGTTAAGAGATTAATATATCACATAATATTCATATGTTAAAAATATATAGTTTCCAACAAAAATGTTAAGCAATCATTTTTAAAGAAAACACGGTCGAAGTCCAGACTCACTAATGCATCCTAACAAACTCGATAAGACACACTAATGCAAATTTTCTGGTTCTCTAAGACCAACGCTCGGATACCAACTGAAATGTCCCGTTCTTATTGATTAAAAACGTTCCATATTAATTGATTTCGTTGCGAGGTTTTGACCTCTATATGAGACGTTTTTCAAAGACTGCATTCATTTTTAAACAAACCATAACCTTTATTTCATCAATAAAGGTTTAAAAAGCTTTACGTAGATTATCAAATAATGATAATCTAATATATCCTGTTTACACACGACCATTACATAATGGTTTACAATACAAATATGTTACAACAAAATAAGTTTCTTGAATGCAGTTTTTACACAATATCATACAAGCATGGACTCCAAATCTTGTCCTTATTTAAGTATGCGACAGCGGAAGCTCTTAATAATCACCTGAGAATAAACATGCTTAAAACGTCAACAAAAATGTTGGTGAGTTATAGGTTTAACCTATATATATCAAATCGTAACAATAGACCACAAGATTTCATATTTCAATACACATCCCATACATAGAGATAAAAATCATTCATATGGTGAACACCTGGTAACCGACAATAACAAGATGCATATATAAGAATATCCCCATCATTCCGGGACACCCTTCGGATATGATATAAATTTCGAAGTACTAAAGCATCCGGTACTTTGGATGGGGTTTGTTAGGCCCAATAGATCTATCTTTAGGATTCGCGTCAATTAGGGTGTCTGTTCCCTAATTCTTAGATTACCAGACTTAATAAAAAGGGGCATATTCGATTTCGATAATTCAACCATAGAATGTAGTTTCACGTACTTGTGTCTATTTTGTAAATCATTTATAAAACCTGCATGTATTCTCATCCCAAAAATATTAGATTTTAAAAGTGGGACTATAACTCACTTTCACAGATTTTTACTTCGTCGGGAAGTAAGACTTGGCCACTGGTTGATTCACGAACCTATAACAATATATACATATATATCAAAGTATGTTCAAAATATATTTACAACACTTTTAATATATTTTGATGTCTTAAGTTTATTAAGTCAGCTGTCCTCGTTAGTAACCTACAACTAGTTGTCCACAGTTAGATGTACAGAAATAAATCGATAAATATTATCTTGAATCAATCCACGACCCAGTGTATACGTATCTCAGTATTGATCACAACTCAAACTATATATATTTTGGAATCAACCTCAACCCTGTATAGCTAACTCCAACATTCACATATAGAGTGTCTATGGTTGTTCCGAAATATATATAGATGTGTCGACATGATAGGTCGAAACATTGTATACGTGTCTATGGTATCTCAAGATTACATAATATATAATACAAGTTGATTAAGTTATGGTTGGAATAGATTTGTTACCAATTTTCACGTAGCTAAAATGAGAAAAATTATCCAATCTTGTTTTACCCATAACTTCTTCATTTTAAATCCGTTTTGAGTGAATCAAAATGCTATGGTTTCATATTGAACTCTATTTTATGAATCTAAACAAAAAAAGTATAGGTTTCTAGTCGGAAAAATAAGTTACAAGTCGTTTTTGTAAAGGTAGTCATTTCAGTCGAAAGAACGACGTCTAGATGACCATTTTAGAAAACATACTTCCACTTTGAGTTTAACCATAATTTTTGGATATAGTTTCATGTTCATAATAAAAATCATTTTCTCAAAATAACAACTTTTAAATCAAAGTTTATCATAGTTTTTAATTAACTAACCCAAAACAGCCCGCGGTGTTACTACGACGGCGTAAATCCGGTTTTACGGTGTTTTTCGTGTTTCCAGGTTTTAAATCATTAAGTTAGCATATCATATAGATATAGAACATGTGTTTAGTTGATTTTAAAAGTCAAGTTAGAAGGATTAACTTTTGTTTGCGAACAAGTTTAGAATTAACTAAACTATGTTCTAGTGATTACAAGTTTAAACCTTCGAATAAGATAGCTTTATATGTATGAATCGAATGATGTTATGAACATCATTACTACCTTAAGTTCCTTGGATGAACCTACTGGAAAAGAGAAAAATGGATCTAGCTTCAATGGATCCTTGGATGGCTCAAAGTTCTTGAAGCAAAATCATGACACGAAAACAAGTTCAAGTAAGATCATCATTTGAAATAAGATTGTTATAGTTATAGAAATTGAACCAAAGTTTGAATATGATTATTACCTTGTATTAGAATGATAACCTACTGTAAGAAACAAAGATTTCTTGAGGTTGGATGATCACCTTACAAGATTGGAAGTGAGCTAGCAAACTTGAAAGTATTCTTGATTTTATGAAACTAGAACTTTTGGAATTTATGAAGAACACTTAGAACTTGAAGATAGAACTTGAGAGAGTTCAATTAGATGAAGAAAATTGAAGAATGAAAGTGTTTGTAGGTGTTTTTGGTCGTTGGTGTATGGATTAGATATAAAGGATATGTAATTTTGTTTTCATGTAAATAAGTCATGAATGATTACTCATATTTTTGTAATCTTATGAGATATTTCATGCTAGTTGCCAAATGATGGTTCCCACATGTGTTAGGTGACTCACATGGGCTGCTAAGAGCTGATCATTGGAGTGTATATACCAATAGTACATACATCTAAAAGCTGTGTATTGTACGAGTACGAATACGGGTGCATACGAGTAGAATTGTTGATGAAACTGAACGAGAATGTAATTGTAAGCATTTTTGTTAAGTAGAAGTATTTTGATAAGTGTATTTAAGTCTTTCAAAAGTGTATAAATACATATTAAAACACTACATGTATATACATTTTAACTGAGTCGTTAAGTCATCGTTAGTCGTTACATGTAAGTATTGTTTTGAAACCTTTAGGTTAACGATCTTGTTAAATGTTGTTAACCCAATGTTTATAATAACAAAAGAGATTTTAAATTATTATATTATCATGATATTATGATGTACGAATATCTCTTAATATGATATATATACATTAAATGTCGTTACAACGATAAACGTTACATATATGTCTCGTTTCAAAATCATTAAGTTAGTAGTCTTGTTTTTACATATGTAGTTCATTGTTAATATAATTAATGATATGTTTACTTATCATAATATCATGTTAACTATATATATAACCATATATATGTCATCATATAGTTTTTTTACAAGTTTTAACGTTCGTGAATCACCGGTCAACTTGGGTGGTCAATTGTCTATATGAAACCTATTTCAATTAATCAAGTCTTAACAAGTTTGATTGCTTAACATGTTGGAAACATTTAATCATGTAAACATCAATCTCAATTAATATATATAAACATGGAAAAGTTCGGGTCACTACATTTCATTCTTCAGATTTCCCTTTTTTAAAACTCCCTGTTGCGCCTTGATTGAAATGTCCCGTTCTTATTGATTAAAAATGTTCCATATTAATTGATTTCGTTGCGAGGTTTTGACCTCTATATGAGACGTTTTTCAAAGACTGCATTCATTTTAAAACAAACCATAACCTTTATTTCATCAATAAAGGTTTAAAAAACTTTACGTAGATTATCAAATAATGATAATCTAAAATATCCTGTTTACACACGACCATTACATAATGGTTTACAATACAAATATGTTACAACATAATAAGTTTCTTAAATGCAGTTTTTACACAATATCATACAAGCATGGACTCCAAATCTCATCCTTATTTAAGTATGCGACAGCGGAAGCTCTTAATAATCACCTGAGAATAAACATGCTTAAAACGTCAACAAAAATGTTGGTGAGTTATAGGTTTAACCTATATATATCAAATCATAATAATAGACCACAAGATTTCATATTTCAATACACATTCCATACATAGAGATAAAAGTCATTCATATGGTGAACACCTGGTAACCGACATTAACAAGATGCATATATAAGAATATCCCCATCATTCCGGGACACCCTTCGGATATGATATAAATTTCCAAGTACTAAAGCATCTGGTACTTTGGATGGGGTTTGTTAGGCCCGATAGATCTATCTTTAGGATTCGCGCCAATTAGGGTGTCTGTTCCCTAATTCTTAGATTACCAGACTTAATAAAAAGGGGCATATTCGATTTCGATAATTCAACCATAGAATGTAGTTTCACGTACTTGTGTCTATTTTGTAAATCATTTATAAAACCTGCATGTATTCTCATCCCAAAAATATTAGATTTTAAAAGTGGGACTATAACTCACTTTCACAGATTTTTACTTCGTCGGGAAGTAAGACTTGGCCACTGGTTGATTCACAAACCTATAACAATATATACATATATATCAAAGTATGTTCAAAATATATTTACAACACTTTTAATATATTTTGATGTTTTAAGTTTATTAAGTCAGCTGTCCTCGTTAGTAACCTACAACTAGTTGTCCACAGTTAGATGTACAGAAATAAATCGATAAATATTATCTTGAATCATTCCACGACCCAGTGTATACGTATCTCAGTATTGATCACAACTCAAACTATATATATTTTGGAATCAACCTTAACCCTGTATAGCTAACTCCAACATTCACATATAGAGTGTCTATGGTTGTTCCGAAATATATATAGATGTGTCGACATGATAGGTCGAAACATTGTATACGTGTCTATGGTATCTCAAGATTACATAATATATAATACAAGTTAATTAAGTTATGGTTGGAATAGATTTGTTACCAATTTTCACGTAGCTAAAATGAGAAAAATTATCCAATCTTGTTTTACCCATAACTTCTTCATTTTAAATCCGTTTTGAGTGAATCAAATTGCTATGGTTTCATATTGAACTCTATTTTATGAATCTAAACAGAAAAAGTATAGGTTTATAGTCAGAAAAATAAGTCTCAAGTCGTTTTTGTAAAGGTAGTCATTTCAGTCGAAAGAACGACGTCTAGATGACCATTTTATAAAACATACTTCCACTTTGAGTTTAACCATAATTTTTGGATATAGTTTCATGTTCATAATAAAAATCATTTTCTCAGAATAACAACTTTTAAATCAAAGTTTATCATAGTTTTTAATTAACTAACCCAAAACAGCCCGCGGTGTTACTACGACGGCGTAAATCCGGTTTTACGGTGTTTTTCGTGTTTCCAGGTTTTAAATCATTAAGTTAGCATATCATATAGATATAGAACATGTGTTTAGTTGATTTTAAAAGTCAAGTTAGAAGGATTAACTTTTGTTTGCGAACAAGTTTAGAATTAACTAAACTATGTTCTAGTGATTACAAGTTTAAACCTTCGAATAAGATAGCTTTATATGTATGAATCGAATGATGTTATGAACATCATTACTACCTTAAGTTCCTTGGATAAACCTACTGGAAAATAGAAAAATGGATCTAGCTTCAACGGATCCTTGGATGGCTCGAAGTTCTTGAAGCAGAATCATGACACGAAAACAAGTTCAAGTAAGATCATCACTTGAAATAAGATTGTTATAGTTATAGAAATTGAACCAAAGTTTGAATATGATTATTACCTTGTATTAGAATGATAACCTACTGTAAGAAACAAAGATTTCTTGAGGTTGGATGATCACCTTACAAGATTGGAAGTGAGCTAGCAAACTTGAAAGTATTCTTGATTTTAAGTAACTAGAACTTGTAGAATTTATGAAGAACACTTAGAACTTGAAGATAGAACTTGAGAGAGATCAATTAGATGAAGAGAATTGAAGAATGAAAGTGTTTGTAGGTGTTTTTGGTCGTTGGTGTATGGATTAGATATAAAGGATATGTAATTTTGTTTTCATGTAAATAAGTCATGAATGATTACTCATATTTTTGTAATTTTATGAGATATTTCATGCTAGTTGCCAAATGATGGTTCCCACATGTGTTAGGTGACTCACATGGGCTGCTAAGAGCTGATCATTGGAGTGTATATACCAATAGTACATACATCTAAAAGCTGTGTATTGTACGAGTACGAATACGGGTGCATACGAGTAGAATTGTTGATGGAACTGAACGAGGATGTAATTGTAAGAATTTTTGTTAAGTAGAAGTATTTTGATAAGTGTATTGAAGTCTTTCAAAAGTGTATAAATACATATTAAAACACTACATGTATATACATTTTAACTGAGTCGTTAAGTCATCGTTAGTCGTTACATGTAAGTGTTGTTTTGAAACCTTTAGGTTAACGATCTTGTTAAATGTTGTTAACCCAATGTTTATAATATCAAATGAGATTTTAAATTATTATATTATAATGATATTATCATGTATGAATATCTCTTAATATGATATATATACATTAAATGTCTTTACAATGATAATCGTTACATATATGTCTCGTTTAAAAATCATTAAGTTAGTAGTCTTGTTTTTACATATGTAGTTCATTGTTAATATACTTAATGAATTGTTTACTTATCATAGTATCATGTTAACTATATATATATCCATATATATGTCATCATATAGTTTTTACAAGTTTTAACGTTCGTGAATCACCGGTCAACTTGGGTGGTCAATTGTCTATATGAAACATATTTCAATTAATCAAGTCTTAACAAGTTTGATTGCTTAACATGTTGGAAACATTTAATCATGTAAATATCAATCTCAATTAATATATATAAACATGGAAAAGTTCGGGTCACTACAGTACCTACCCGTTAAATAAATTTCGTCCCGAAATTTTAAGCTGTTGAAGGTGTTGACGAATCTTCTGGAAATAGATGCGGGTATTTCTTCTTCATCTGATCTTCACGCTCCCAGGTGAACTCAGGTCCTCTACGAGCATTCCATCGAACCTTAACAATTGGTATCTTGTTTTGCTTAAGTCTTTTAACCTCACGATCCATTATTTCGACGGGTTCTTCGATGAATTGAAGTTTTTCGTTGATTTGGATTTCATCTAACGGAATAGTGAGATATTCTTTAGCAAAACATTTCTTCAAATTCGAGACGTGGAAAGTGTTATGTACAGCCGCGAGTTGTTGAGGTAACTCAAGTCGGTAACCTACAGGTCCGACACGATCAATAATCTTGAATGGTCCAATAAACCTTGGATTTAATTTCCCTCGTTTACCAAATCGAACAACGCCTTTCCAAGGTGCAACTTTAAGCATGACCATCTCTCCAATTTCAAATTCTATATCTTTTCTTTTAATGTCAGCGTAGCTCTTTTGTCGACTTTGGGCGGTTTTCAACCGTTATTGAATTTGGATGATCTTCTCGGTAGTTTCTTGTATAATCTCCGGACCCGTAATCTGTCTATCTCCCACTTCACTCTAACAAATCGGAGACCTGCACTTTCTACCATAAAGTGCTTCAAACGGCGCCATCTCAATGCTTGAATGGTAGCTGTTGTTGTAGGAAAATTATGCTAACGGTAGATGTCGATCCCAACTGTTTCCGAAATCAATAACACATGCTCGTAACATGTCTTCAAGCGTTTGTATCGTCCTTTCGCTCTGCCCATCAGTTTGTAGATGATAGGCAGTACTCATGTCTAGACGAGTTCCTAATGCTTGCTGTAATGTCTGCCAGAATCTTGAAAAAAATCTGCCATCCCTATCAGAGATAATAGAGATTGGTATTCCATGTCTGGAGGTGACTTCCTTTAAATACAGTCGTGCTAACTTCTCCATCTTGTCATCTTCTCTTATTGGCAGGAAGTGTGCTGATTTGGTGAGACGATCAACTATTACCCAAATAGTATCAAAACCACTTGCAGTCCTTGGCAATTTAGTGATGAAATCCATGGTAATATTTTCCCATTTCCATTTCGGGATTTCGGGTTGTTGAAGTAGACCTGATGGTTTCTGATGCTCAGCTTTGACCTTAGAACACGTCAAACATTCTCCTACGTATTTAGCAACATCGGCTTTCATACCCGGCCACCAAAAATGTTTCTTGAGATCCTTGTACATCTTCCCCGTTCCAGGATGTATTGAGTATCTGGTTTTATGAGATTCTCTAAGTACCATTTATCTCATATCTCCAAATTTTTGTACCCAAATCCTTTCAGCCCTATACCGGGTTCCATCTTCCCGAATATTAAGATGCTTCTCCGATCTTTTGGGTATTTCATCCTTTAAATTTCCCTCTTTTAAAACTCCTTGTTGCGCCTCCTTTATTTAAGTAGTAAGGTTATTATGAATCATTATATTCATAGATTTTACTCGAATGGGTTCTCTGTCCTTCCTGCTCAAGGCATCGGCTACCACATTTGCCTTCCCCGGGTGGTAACGAATCTCAAAGTCGTAATCATTCAACAATTTAATCCACCTACGCTGCCTCATATTCAGTTGTTTCTGATTAAATATGTGTTGAAGACTTTTGTGATCGGTATATATAATACTTTTGACCCCATATAAGTAGTGCCTCCAAGTCTTTAATGCAAAAACAACCGCGCCTAATTCCAAATCATGCGTCGTATAATTTTGTTCGTGAATCTTCAATTGTCTAGACGCATAAGCAATCACCTTTGTTCGTTGCATTAATACACAACCGAGACCTTGCTTTGATGCGTCACAATAAATCACAAAATCATCATTCCCTTCGGGCAATGACAATATAGGTGCCGTAGTTAGCTTTTTCTTCAATAACTGGAATGCTTTCTCTTGTTCATCCTTCCATTCAAATTTCTTCCCTTTATGCGTTAATGCAGTCAAGGGTTTTGCTATTCTGGAAAAGTCTTGGATGAACCTTCTGTAGTAACCAGCTAGTCCTAAAAACTGGCGTATGTGTTTCGGAGTTTTCGGGGTTTCCCACTTTTCAACAGTTTCTATCTTTGCCGGATCCACCTTAATACTTTCTTTGTTCACTATGTGACCGAGGAATTGAACTTCTTCCAACCAAAATGCACACTTTGAAAACTTAGCGTACAATTCTTCCTTCCTCAATACTTCTAACACCTTTCTCAAATGTTCACCGTGTTCATGGTCATTGTTTGAGTAAATAAGTATGTCATCAATGAAAACAATGACAAACTTGTCAAGGTATGGTCCACACACTCGGTTCATAAGGTCCATGAACACAGGTGGTGCATTAGTTAAACCAAACGGCATGACCATAAACTCGTAATGACCGTAACGTGTTCTGAAAGCAGTCTTTGGAATATCATCTTCTTTCACCCGCATTTGATGATACCCGGAACGTAAGTCAATCTTTGAATAAACAGACGAGCCTTGTAGTTGATCAAATAAGTCGTCGATTCTCAGTAGTGGGTAGCGGTTCTTGATGGTAAGTTTGTTCAACTCTCGATAGTCGATACACAACCTGAATGTACCATCTTTCTTCTTAACAAACAAAACAGGAGCTCCCCACGGTGATGTGCTTGGTCGAATGAAACCACGCTCTAAAAGTTCTTGTAATTGGCTTTGCAGTTCTTTCATCTCGCTGGGTGCGAGTCTGTAAGGAGCACGAGCTATTGGTGCAGCTCCTGGTACAAGATCTATTTGAAATTCAACGGATCGATGTGGGGGTAATCCCGGTAATTCTTTCGGAAATACATCGGGAAATTCTTTTGCGACGGGAACATCATTGATGCTCTTTTCTTCAGTTTGTACTTTCTCAACGTGTGCTAGAACAGCATAGCAACCTTTTCTTATTAGTTTTTGTGCCTTCAAATTACTAATAAGATGTAGCTTCGTGTTGCCCTTTTCTCCGTACACCATTAAGGGTTTTCCTTTTTCTCGTATAATGCGAATTGCATTTAACAAACGATCTCTGCTTTCACTTCTTTCAACCAGTCCATACCGATTATCACATCAAAACTCCCTAACTCTACTGGTATCAAGTCAATCATAAATGTTTCGCTAACCAGTTTAATTTCTCGATTCCGACATATATTATCTGATGAAATTAATTTACCATTTGCTAATTCGAGTAAAAATTTACTATCCAAAGGCGTCAATGGACAACTTAATTTAGCACAAAAATCTCTACTCATATAGCTTCTATCCGCACCTGAATCAAATAAAACGTAAGCAGATTTATTGTCAATAAGAAACGTACCCGTAATAAGCTCCGGGTCTTCTTGTGCCTCTGCCGCATTAATATTGAAAACTCTTCCGCGGCCTTGTCCATTCGTGTTCTCCTGGTTCGGGCAATTTCTAATAATGTGGCCCGGTTTTCCACATTTATAACAAACTACATTGGCATAACTTGCTCCGACACTACTTGCTCCGTCATTGTAACGACCCGACCAAAACCGTTATTGACGGCGCCGTTAACTTAGGTCCCGTTGCGTGGTCGTAGTCCCTATATGAGACTCGTTTGACCAAAATTATGTCGCATTCATTTGAATGGTACAAGACTTGCAAGTTTAGTTTACAAAACCGTTCGACAACATGTCTAAGTTTACAAAAGTCATAAAGTATAAATGAAATAACTTGCGACATAATTAGTTTAAAAACACAGTTGCTATAAATAGCGTAAGTATGTAAACAAAAGTTTAAATCTAAAAGTGCTATCCCTAGCGTATGCATGCATGGTTGACTCCAATCAAGTAATCAAAGAGTGCGAAAGCAAGTATCAAGTAGCCAAGTATGAACCTGAGAAAACATGTAGAAAACTGTCAACGAAAAACGTTGGTGAGATCATAAATGTATTTGTGAAAGTATATTTTTGAATCACAAGGTTTAGTATCAAGCGTATACATCTCTAAAGATGTGTTTGTATCAAAAAGTATACATCTCAAAAGATGTTATTTGTAAACCATAAGATTTTGTATAAAGTGAATATCAAGCGTATACATCCCAAAAGATGTTGTCTGTATCACGAGCACCCAATTACCAAAACTTAACTGAATCTTACCTCTGCATAATAGTGTTAGAACCTACACTATATACCGAAAATACGTTTCATCCGTCAGATGAGGGTTCGTCAAACCCGCATGGCCACACAACATAATTTCTCGCTCACACCCTACAAGTGTAACTAATGGTAATTGAACTTGAGGATTTTCGTTCTAACTCGTATGTATCTTTGCTCTTGTATTCGCATTTGTATTCAAAGTATGAAAGTATAAACCGTATAAATGTATATAAAGTATATGTTTCTCAATCCACGATTTAAAAGTATAAAAGTATTTGCAAAGGTGGGACTATGATCTCACCTCGAGTGCACGAGTATAAAAGTACTTCACAAAGTAAACGTGCGCATGAAAGTTGCTTAGCCTTGACCTAAACAAGTAAGTTGTATCAATTAACCGGTTACGACACAAGGTCGGGTGAAATGTGTTCAATTAGTCCTATGGCTCGTTACGACTCGAATAAATATAGCATGTGAATCAATTTGTCAAGTTTCATACAAGAATCACGTATAAAAGCATGTTAGAACGATTGCATAAAAGTTTGGTTAAGTTTGACTAAAAGTCAAACTTGGTCAAAGTCAACAAAAAAAGTCAACACGTTCGGGTCGGGTCCCGGACTATTTTTCTATGCTAGTTATTCATATACAAGTATATTAGAACAAGTTTCATGTGAATCGGAGGTGCGTAGCATAGCAAACATTATTCGAAAATTGACAAAATTGAACAGCCCACTTTGGCGCGCCGCGCGGGTGTATGGCGCACCGCGCCATTACCTGTGCAGAGAAATTCTGGCAGTTTTCACACTCAAGCACGAATCCAACTTCAAATACCCATAAATCCTAAACCGTAAACATCCAAAACAAGTATCTTATATCGTTGGAAAGGTATTTTGACAAGGAATACAACTAACCACTTTTCATCAAGCAAAAACATCATTTACAATAACCGAAAACTCGTCAATTGATCAAGAAAGGTTTATTTTCAAAGTTTCAAGTTCGTAAAACGTATTTTATGATTCGGGAATCCAATTTACACATACGATATGCCGTTTCGAAGGTAATTAAGCATACATTACATCTAAACACTTACTAACAACATTAACAAGCATTCAACGCATCAAAAGTTCATTTCAAAGTCTATCAAACCCTAGTCAAACATCACAAAATCCTTAATCGGGTTTTTGAAGTTTTCTTAATCAACCTACACATCAAAATGTAGCTAATGATACTAGTAACACAATTAAAACATGAACTTTAACAATTAAACAACTTTTAATCATCCAAAATCAAAGATTAAGCTAACCCACTTCAAAAGTTCAAACTAGTTACTCAAATCAACAAATCGAGCAAACAAAACATATATTCATGCTAGACACGAGCCATAGACACTAACTAACAACATTTCAAGTCAAAAACACGAATTTAAAGAAATCTAGAGTTTTAGAAATGTTACCCAAAATCAATGAAGTTAGTATCAAATCGTAGAGGATGATGAGAGGATCAAGAATATGTAGTTTGTTTTGATGTTTGCTTGCTAAATCGAAATTAGATGATGAATCTTTTGTTTGAAGGTTGAGAGAAAAGATGGAAGTGATGAAGATGGTGGAGATGAAAATGAATGGAGGAGGATGGAGTTGACTAGTTGACCTAGTCAACTAGTTTGGCTCTTTGGCGAGTTTAGTCCCTCAAGTTTGTAGTCGGGTGCGGGAATTAACCGATCGAATATTTTTAAAACGCAAGTTAACGAGAGATGTTGTAATCGAGTAACAGGATTATCAAGAACATTAGTTAACGAAGTGTACGAATATAGGTGACGAAAGATGTTATTAAAAAAAAAAGACGGTATTAAAATAAATTTAACGGAAAAACGCAGGATGTTACAGTCATTACTCGTTCCGACACCATTTGTTCCTTTCGTTCTATTAACCCCTGGTCCGTAGACCTCACACTTCGCCGCGCTATGACCATTTCTTTTACACTTGTTGCAAAATTTGGTGCAGAACCCTGAGTGATACTTTTCACACATATGGCATAGCTGCTTCTGATTGTTGTTGTTGTTGCGGTTATTATTGTTGTTGGGAAGATTGTTGTAGTTGCTGTTGTTGTTGTTGTTGTTGTTGTTATTGTTGTTGTTGTTGGGCCGTTTGTTGTAGTTGCGATTGATGTTGCGATTGTTGGGATAATTGTTGCGATTATTGTTGTAATTGCTGTTGTTGTTGTATTGGTGATTCTTATCACCGTTTTCCTCCCACTTTCTTTTGACTTGCTTTACATTGGCCTCTTCAGCAGTCTGTTCTTTAATTCTTTCTTCAATCTGGTTCACTAGTTTGTGAGCCATTCTACATGCCTGTTGTATGGAGGCGGGCTCGTGTGAACTTATATCTTCTTGGATTCTTTCCGGTAATCCTTTCACAAACGCGTCGATCTTCTCTTCCTCATCTTCGAATGCTCCCGGACACAATAGGCACAATTCTGTGAATCGTCTTTCGTACGTGGTAATATCAAATCCTTGGGTTCGTAACCCTCTAAGTTCTGTCTTGAGCTTGTTGACCTCGGTTCTGGGACGGTACTTCTCGTTCATCAAGTGCTTGAATGCTGACCACGGTAGTGCGTACGCATCGTCATGTCCCACTTGCTCTAGATAGGTATTCCACCATGTTAACGCAGAACCTGTGAAGGTATGCGTAGCGTACTTCACTTTGTCCTCTTCAGTACACTTACTTATGGCAAACACCGATTTGACCTTCTCGGTCCACCGTTTCAATCCAATCGGTCCTTCGGTTCCATCAAATTCCAAAGGTTTGCAGGCAGTGAATTCTTTGTAGGTGCATCCTACATGATTTCCTGTACTGCTAGATCCAAGGTTATTGTTGGTATGTAGCGCAGCCTGTACTGCGGCTATTTTTGAAGCTAGAAAAGTACGGAATTCCTCTTCATTCATATTCACGGTGTGTCGAGTAGTCGGTGCCATTTCCTTCAAAATTATCAAATGGAACAAGTTAATCATACAGAATATTAAGAGTAGTTAATAGTATTTCGTAGCATAATATGAACTCATTTATAAAAGCTTTTTCTTCATATTAGCGTTTTATAAGTTTAAATTCGGGTAGTACCTACCCGTTAAGTTCATACTTAGTAGCTAATATACAATTCAACTACTACAATTCTACATGAAAAACTGATTATAATAATATTTCGCGTTCAAACTTTTATACAATATTTTACAAACTTACAATACCGCTTATTTTACATAAAGCATGAAATATAGCAAACAATAACTTTGATACAAGATAGTTGTGAAGATAATTCTAGCTAGTACACAAGTCGTTCAGCAAAGGCAATAAAGACACGTAATTCATACGTCCAGAAACAAGTCATGCATTCTGGTTTTACTAGGACTACTTCCCATCCTTGGTCTTGTGGAACATAACCGTTATGGCCATTGATAAGACAGCGTGTTGTAATGTCGTCAAAGGGACGAGGGTTACGTAATGTCCAACAGTCCCGTAACAATCTAAAAACCTCATTTCTTACCCCAATTACCGACTCCGTCACTTGTGGGAACGTTTTGTTTAATAGTTGTAGCCCGATGTTCTTGTTCTCACTTTGGTGAGAAGCGAACATTACTAATCCGTAAGCATAACATGCTTCTTTATGCTGCATGTTAGCCGCTTTTTCTAAATCACGAAGTCCAATATTCGGATATATTGAGTCAAAATAATTTCTTAACCCATTGCGTAAAATAGCATTTGGGTTCCCCGCAATATATGCGTCAAAGTAAACACATCATAACTTATGGATTTCCCAATGTGATATCCCCCATCTTTCGAACGAAAGCCTTTTATAAACCAAGGCATTCTTGGAACATTCTTCAAATGTCTTACAAACTGATCTCGCCTTAAATAGTTGTGTCGAAGAATTCTGACCGACTCTAGACAAGATTTCATCAATCATGTCTCCGGGTAGGTCTCTTAAAATATTGGGTTGTCTATCCATTTTGTGTTTTTATACTGTAAAATAGACAAGAGTTAGATTCATAAAAAAAAATACTTATTAATACAAGCAATTTTTACATATATCATAAAGTATAAGCACACTATATTACATATATTACACCACACGAATACAACTATCTTATTCCGACTCGCTTATTTCTTCTTCTTCGGTTTTGGTTCGTTTTCCCAAGTTTCTAGGGATATATGATATTCCCCTAATACTAGCTGTTATTTTTCACAACGGTTTAGAAAAACCAGGTGGTTTAGAGGTTCCTGGGTCATTGTTACAACTTAAGGACTTCGGGGGTTGACGATACATATAAAGTTCATCA